>NW_028145517.1:2252500-2385000 GCF_977016875.1 Pavona decussata | reverse complement strand
TAAGTGGAATAAATATTTTATAATGTACTCAACCGCAGGTTAAAATGCCTGTTACTTGAAGGAAAATGAAGAAGAGCAAGAGGAAAAAGTCCAGTGTTCCTAAGGGGGTGTTTACATGATACCGGCGCGACTTTCATACCGGTAAGAGTTCACTCCGGTTCCCTCTTGTGTTTCTGTTCGCTTACATGATACCAGCACGAACTGTCATATCGGAGCGAATCATACCGGTGCGAGTTTACCCCGGTCACTTTACCGAAGCGAGATTTTCATTCCGATGTCATGTAAAGGCGCTACGACTGTTCGTCCCGGCGTTAAATCACTCTCCCGGGATCTGAAACGGGTAGCGCATGCGTAGTTTTCGACATCCAATCCAAGATGGTGATACAATCACAAATTTGTTTATTTAAACACACGTCGGCCGGCATGAAGTGTCCCTTCATGTAAACACAGAATGAAATCTCATCCCTTCATGTAAACACGATATGGGATCACAATGTCATACCGGTATGTAACTCGCACCGGTGTACGAGTTTTCGCATGTAAACACCCCCATAAAACGCGGGCTTTCCAAAAAAGTTAGTTGCAGTACATTGCGTAATTCGGCTTGAGTAAAGAACCAATCAGATTGCTGTGGCGAGTATATTATAATGAGTGATGCGGTTGGACATTCGATGGCTTCAGTTGTTGGAACGCTGGTTAAAGCTAATTCTGTATCTCAAAATAAGATGAACCGAAACTTTTGTTTTGTGTTTTTTGTTTTTGATTTTATGCGTTTCTATGAGAATCCGATACAAAATTTCGGTAGAGATTGATTTTAGAGATGTTGGAAAGTGTAGAACTGCAAGTACTTGGCAAAAAACTTTGCCTGTTAAAATTTCAATTGAGAAGTGCAGGCTTGGTGAAAAAGAGTATTGAAGTTTCCACACATTTGGCTGTGCCCTGCGCTGGAAAATTTACAGACAAATACACTGGAAACGTTATGCCGAGAGGTCGTTTGTTCGATCAGTAGAATCTTTGGTCAGTTATCTCCAATTTACAGCGTTTGAATATAGGAGAAGTTGATTCATACGATGATAACATCTTAATTCGCCCGATGTCTTTCCCAAATTAAAATGGCGGCTATGTAGAGCTAATTCGCGAAGCGGCGTAATTGTAGAGTGCTGTATAAATTTACGAAAATTGACATTGCCATTTCTTTCTACTCATTTTTAGCAAGCTCCTGTTCGTCATTCAACACGGAGGACCAAAACATGAACGTCATACTTAAAGACCCCTCCGGTATCATCAAAACCCCTGGGTATCCTTCAACTTACCCCTTGCCTTTAACCACACAGTGCCTCTGGAAGATAATAGCTCCGAAGGGCCAAGTAATACGGTTGGATTTCTCGTCGTTTCGTTTAGGGAAGTACTGCTGTCTTTATATAGAACTATACAGCATCAATAAGAAAAACCCGTTGAATATTTTCGAGTGCAACGTAGAGCCATCGTTCACTGTGTACTCAACAGGAAGGGAACTCAGCTTAAAAGTAAAGACAAGCTATAGACCTACTCCTGGTCCAGGATTCATTGCAAACTACACATTTGAGCCTGCAGGTGAGAATATAACTTTTGAGCGTTTTTACTGCTGTAAAAGGGTTTTATGAAGCCGCTCCCCCCCCCCCCCCCCAACTTTCCAGCCACCACCACCAACACCAAAGCTATATGAAAGCTCTTGGAAAGAGGTTTTTGAATATTGGGTCCAAAGAGGGTAACTATCTGAATTGCATCAATATGATAGGTTGAGGAGGCAACATGCTTACTAACACGTGTTTGTTTTGGTTTTATTTTCAAGGCTCTTCATCCGGGACTTGCATTCTCAAGAACAACACCAGCGTGCACATGTCTGGCGAAGGAAGAAGTTTTGCAACCCCGAGGTTTCCATACTCGGGAATAGGAACATGTAGTTGGAATATCACCGTACCTCAGGGAAAGTTTGTAAGACTCACCTTTTGGAAATTCAGAGGATCATGCGACAAGAACTATGTGGAAGTTTTTGATGTGACAAACTCTACCAACACGTCTTTGACGGGGAAATTCTGTGACGAAAAAGTTGTTTTCTCCAAAGGAAACAATGTACAAGTTAAGTACTCTTCGAATAAGGGAGTAAGCCTGGGGGGTTTCATAGCCTCATACGAAGCACTTGACGCCGTCCCCGCGAGGTATTCTTGCTCTAATCGAGGTTACGTCTCCGCTCTGACGGGCACGTTTGGAGAATTTGCAAGCTCTGATTATCCCCTAGCCTATCCTAATGACGCCAGGTGTTCGTGGGACCTGCAAGTATCCGCCGCTAATCTCATCCAGGTAACGTTCCATTCATTCGACCTACAGCAATCACAAGACTGTAAGGCGGACTACGTAGAAATTAAGCAAGGAAAATACCGATCGCAATCGCAGGTGATTGGCAAATTTTGCGGCTCCTCACTTCCTGCGTCTCTTCAATCAAACTATTCAAAGGTGTTCGTGGATTTTGTGGCCGACAGCTTCGGTCGATACCCAGGATTCCACGCAAGCTTCAAGGCGCTTCCAAACCGTAAGTTGGTATTAATGAACAAGTGCGAGGTAAAGGTGTAGGGATGTTGTTCCTCGCGAAGCGAGGTGAATAAATTTGTCGGGCCGAGCTGGCCCGAGGGGAGCTAAGCCGCGCGAATTCGAGCGAAAAATATATACATATATATGTATGTATATATACCTGAATTTTTGAAAAGATGGCTCCAGAAATATTGCCTTATGTTAGTTTCTCTTGTGAGATTTTGCTTTTTATTTATTTATTTTTTTTTTTTTTGCATTTTTTTTTTTGTTCTAAGTCAATAAGAAAAAAATATAAAGGGTCATTAGCAGATATTTGTCAACTCAAAATATTTTTCTCCCCCCCCTCCCTCCCTCTCTCCTTGTTTTGCTAACCTAGCCCCACTCTCTCTCAAACGTCTTTTAACCGCGCAACGATTTGGCTTTGAATTCGGCGCGCGCTCTGAGATCAGAACTAAGTCATTAGACCTAGCGTTTCGTTTGGCTTCCTGAAGCAAAGTTTTCCTGAGGACATCATTAAGTCTAATGAGGGCAGCGTCCTGCCTTGTCTAACATGCTGCCTATTTAGTTCTTTTTCAAGCTAAACGGGTAACTTTCAGTTACTCGGGCGTGAACTGCAAAGGGTAGTATGTTGTGTGCTTTGCTTGAGGAGGTGACAGTCTTTGGCTTTAAAAAGTAGGTCTTAGGGATGATTTCTTTTCGGCCAACGTGAAATTTCCGCGAATTTGTTACCCAGCCAAAGACTTAGTATATTTTTGTGGTAGAAAAGGGCACTAACCCTTCCCTTTTCAAATGTTGATTTCAACATCCGGGAACTTAAGTTAGTATGAAAACACTAGCAAGGATGGGCAAGGATTTTCTCTTCAAAAAGCGTGAGTTTGAAAAGCTATTCGATTATTTTTCACCCTTATAACTGTAGCGTCGTTAGGCTAGTGATCGATTAGTCGAGATATGCGATTTTGGGTGGTATTTCCGCTCTCGAGTTTCATAAATAGGTTCCTGCAGATGTTCGGTCGCCGTGATCCTAGTTCGCGTGCAGCATGAATCTAGTATGAACATAAAAAATCAATTTGAAACGCTGTCTTTCTCTCAAGAAGCCGATCCTGTTGAAGAAAGCTAGACTTGAGCGCTAAAAGACCGGGTTTTGGGCCAGATTTTCGATGCGTTGGCGCGGTTAATCATCGCTAAATTCTGACACATTTTGTAGGAAGTTCACAGGTCATGTTTCATTTCATGCAGATGTTTTTAATTAGTGTCATGTCTAATTCCAAAGAAAAGCCTCTTTCGTTTTTCTCTCCCATACTATTCTTTGACATTGTTTAAAATCTTGTGATAAACCCTAATTGAAGTCTTGTTAATGACTAGCATATTCCTTCAGCCTAGAAGGTCTCAAAATGTGCCCAATTTCTGGGAGTCACGTTTTCAAAAATCCAGGTATATATATATTTCGTTGGAGATGTCCGCACTGTTGCCTAGCAACAGTGAAAAACAAAGTATGAATGACGTCAGACTGTCTGGCGTCGTGTGGAGCAAAATTTGCATACATCAGGAAAGTTTGCTTGCCGGATCATATTTCAACTGCAATGTTCATCAATATTCACTGGCTACAGAACTATCTCTCCAGAATCTTTTCCCTTTCTTCCAGAAATCTTTTTTGTGAAAGATTGCATTGAAGAAATTACACGTCTTGTAGCCGCGGTAAAATAATTTTCCGTGGGAAATAAATTCATCGAACACGACAGCGCTTCACGCACGTTGTACATTTCGTCGCGTCAGAAATAGATTTTCAACCGCAAACTAGCCTGTGGAACCTCGAAAAGACCATGCTCATCAAAATAATTGTTATGTCCAGACACCTTTTAATCTCCTCATTTGATGCTACAATACGAGTAAAGAGGGCTTTCCACCCAGCCCCAGCTTCGCGAGGTTTTGCGAGTCACGCATTTCTAGTTATTATTGAAGAGAACGACTGTACAATATTTTTATAGTCGGACGGAACAATTTTCGAAATTACATGTATTTTGAAAGACAAATGACAACTAAATTTGCGCGAACGGGAATGATGAATGGTAAGCAATCGAGCTATTGGATCATAAATTTCAGTGAACTGCTATGGTAAGCAATTGGCTTGCGCTATGAAGTCTATTTTGGTTTTGTTTTTTCGTGTGTTCTGGAAATTCGACATTCGAATCTGGATTTTGTGTAAAAAATGGTCGGATCTAATCGTTTGTAAAAGACTACCTTCTTTTTTTTTTCTTCTTTCTTCATTCCAGCGGCCATGGGACCGTGCAAACTCCAGGGGGTGGACAATGTTATTCGTCTGACCGGTAAAACAGGAAATCTCTACTCTCCACTGTATCCGCAGAACATGACGTGCACGTGGTTGATAACAGTGCCCGAGGGACACTTCGTAAAGCTTAAAATAACGTCTTTCCACCTCGAATACATTTGCAATGGTCCTTCTCTTCAGATCCGAGATGGTCAGAGTGGATCGAGCGATTTGCTGAAGTCCTTCTGTGGAAGCAAGTTCGAATCTTCGGTATTTTCAAGTGGTCGCCATCTTTGGGTTCGTTTCCAAACTCCAACGGATAAATATCTCTCTGGAACTGGATTTAATGCTTTGTTTGAAGCTGTCAACCAACGTAAGGCTTTCTCTTTCATCGTTCAGTACTTGGCATTACCTTGTAGTTACTTAATTATTTCGAAAAAAGAAGAGAACTCTTCATCCAGGTTTTCCAGCTCTAGTTGTGATCAATTGTGCCTGGATGGCATGTGATATGTTGGTCAAGGGCCTTCTTAAATTTGGGCTGTCTGACTTGCACTAAATTTGAAGTCATAATAGTGTTGAATGAGTTTACACTTTGATTTCACATTTTTGTGTATTGCGCTTTTGTTTGCTTTCACAATCAGTTGCACTTTGGCTTCACACAAAATGGCGTTTTATTTTGAATCTATACTGAGTTTTGTTGCATTTTCTTTCACACACAATTACGTTTCGTTTTAAATTTACACTGGGCTGTGTTCCACTTACTCTACGCACTGGATTAGGCTGTTGTCACTGAGAACTAATTTGAACTGCACTTAGTCCACTCACACTCGCCTAGTAAACCTGAACGTCTTACCGAGGTTCATTCGAATACAAAATACAAGTTGGTAGGCTATAACTGGGGAACATTATTGCCCACAGCCTATGCTCTGGGCAGATCCCGGGGGCCTTAGTAGGAATCGTAAGAAAATCAGAATTCTTCTTTTTTTCCAGTACCAGCTTCATTCTCTTGCACTGCGAGTAACTACATCGTCAAATTGAAAGCGAAGTCGGGGACCCTGGCCAGCTACAACCATCCTCTGTCGTACGACTCGAACATTGAGTGCATCTGGTTCATCTACGTGGACACGGATTACAAAATTAAACTTTCGTTCGACTTCTTCAATCTTTCCCGCTCCAGTGATTGTTCTGAAGATTACGTTGAGGTACGCGATGGTCAATTTTCTACGAGTGATGTCTTGGGAAAGTTCTGTGGATCAGAGAAACCTGAATCGATAACTTCATCTGACTGGGATTTACGGATTGTGTTTAAGTCGAGTGGTAAAACGAAATATCCAGGATTTAAAGCCAGCTACGAAACAAAGAGTAAGTATGAAGAAAGTAAAGTTCATTGATGAAAGAAAGGTTTCGTCGACTAGTATACTGATTGATTGATTGATTGGTAGGTTGGTTGTTTGATTGATTGATTGATTGATTGATTAATTAATTAATTAATTAATTAATTGATTAATTAATTGATTGATTGATTGATTGATTGGTAGGTTGTTCGTTTGATTGATTGACTGATTGATTGATAAATTGATTAATTAATTGATTGATTGATTGATTGATTGATTGATTGATTGATTGATTGATAGGTTGGCTGTTTGATTGATCGACTGATTGATTGATTAATCCATTGATTGATTGTCCGGTTGATTGATCGACTGATTGATTGATTGATTGGTTAACCGTGTGATAGACTGACCTGAAGACTAATCGGCAGTGACCAACAAATAGATAGTCCAACTGTTAGACAAGTGCACAAAGTGTTTGATTAGCCCTTGACTGGCCTATGAACTGATCGAGTGACAGACCAACAGTCATTTCAGATTGACAAATCACTCTCTAAGCGTACGACTGACGTGACCAAAGGATCAAATGATCAACAGTCCGACCGATCAGTGGACCATCTGGCTAATAGACCAGTTGATAAAGGGATCGATTGTCCAACGAACGCATTAGACAGACAGACGGACGGACCAAGGGAAAGAGACATCGACGTATTGATCGATCGACGGACCCACTTGTTAAAGTACCCCCTGACTGACCAAACACCCAGTCACATGAGGTACGCACTGATTCTTAGTGATATTTGATAAAAGGGAAATAGAATGGAGCTGGTGAATAATCCGTTTTGTGCAAAACGCACACAAAACGAATCGAGCTAACATGGTTTCCTGGGTTTCCTTTTTTCGCAGAGGGAACAACCGCCATTTTGAAAATCGTAGGGATTGTCCTTGGCGTTCTTTCTGCATTGTGTGCCTTAATTGGAGGCTGCTGTAAGTACCACAAGAAACGTAATGAGCGAGCTGTCCAAGGTTCGGAGAACGCGGATGCTGGGATCGAGAATCTTGCCTTGAAGGAGCAAACAACCAAAATGTAGATTGAAAATGGAAATAAGAGAGAATCTCTCTTGAGAGAGCTCCAAACTGTCGAGGAAGGTGCTCATCTTGGAAAAATATTCGCTTGTTCGTCTGAAACATATAAATACCGTTATACAACAGGCACACGGTACTATAAATACCGTTATACAGCCGGTTTGCGGTACTATAAATACCATTATACTGAACAGGAACGCGGTTCTATAAATACCATTATATAACAGGAACACGGTACTATAAATACCGTTATACAACCGGTTCGCCGTTCAATAAATACCGTTATACAACCGGCTCGCGGTACCGTCATGCAACAGGTTTGCTTTACTATAAATGACCGTTTAGTTTAAAAGAGGTACGCGGTGCGTACCTATGATCTCTGGATACCGAGAAGTTTTATGTTGGTAAGAGGTTTCGGTAGTATACATCTATGGAGACATTTTTTCAGCTGCGGATCGTAATGAATTTTAGTCAAGAAAATGAGAAAGGTATCTGTAAGTTTTTTTTATTTTCTTTTGTGGAAAACGGCAAAGCAAGCAGCGACCCATGATACTCTACAGGATATAAATATTTAACGGAAGTTACATAGTTTTACCGTTGAATAGCACTGATTTCGAAGTCATTATTAGCAAATGGATAAGTGATTTTATTGGTAAATTGTGTTCAGTAGCTCGTATCTCGAAATATGAAAATAGCGGTTATAAATGGATTTAAAATCGGAGATTTAAGGTGGCAGAGTGCAGACAAGGAATACCCGATTAAGGGGCCTAGAACAGCAAGGATATAAGGGCCTTAATGAGTAACCCTGATGACGGCGCTAATGATCCAACACGAAAATTCGTGCTCGTAAAAAAGCTTACGGTTACTTGAGGCCGATTAACTCCAATTTGGGTTTAGAGTTAGCCTTCGTGGCTCTTTTACTGTTATTTCCAGGTTTGTGTTTTGTTTAATGTGTAATAGCGCTCTGGTTGTTTGTTGTTTGTTTGTTTTATTCAGTCGCAAAGGTTACGTAGGAGCAAGCAAATAACTCAGCAGGCAAGCAAACAAGCAAGCAATTAAGGGGGTGTCTCTATAAAACCGAGCACCTTTAACACCTGTACGAGTTTTGATGCCGGTTCCCTATTGTGCCTCTGTATTTTTTATTTTTTATTTTTTTTTTTTTACATGAAACTGGTCAAAAATCTCACATCGCGAATCGCGATTCTCCTCCTGGTACGAAAACCAATTCTATTGTCATAATAAACCTGTCATGGCTCTTTGTTTCGAAGTTTGTTTTGCGTCTCCACCATTTCGCTACAGGATGAAACTCATCCCGTCAATAAACCGTTTTATGTAGACAAGCATGAAGCCAGTTCATCTCTTACCAGAAGAACAACACCCCCCTTAACAGAGCAATTAATGTAGCGTATACATTAAGTGTAACTTTTGTAAACATTCGCAGTAAAGTGAAATTAAAATATTGCTTTTCCTTTTTGTGTTGGATACCTCTCTGGCACTGGATTATGTTTCTGTTAGAGTCGAAAACAGACTGACTGGTCCAAGGGTATTTTTCTCGGGCAGCAAAATAGAGAAAGAAAACTCGACGTCGAAGTTCTCGGGAGGCTCACGAAGCTACGCGCCGAAACCTCGCGTCGATGATGCCTAGAATGAAGGCGTCGCTTCTATGGGGGACCTTGGTCAAAAACGTACCAAAAATAATGCGCTTCCAATCAAAAACGTTAACGTGGAGCGAAGGGAAAAGTGTTGCTATGTATTAAGCCAAATCAGGAAAAAGGAAATCTTTAAAATCGGGCCACACTTTTCTGTTTTTGTTCTAATTTGACTGCAAAAATAATAATCCTAATAAATCATGATCAAAAGCCGGCATAGGAAAACTTTTGCTCGTATGCACGGAAAGAGAACATAGCCTTTCCAGGCGTAGAGATCAGAGTAGGGACGCAATATTTTTTCTCATTTTTATTATTCGAACCCGTCGCAGTTTTCTTCGCGCCGCTTCCCCCTTCTACCTGACCGTCTAGAACAAGCTGCTGCTTCTTCTTCTTCTTCTTCTTCTTCTTCTTCTTCTTCTTCTTCTTCTTCTTCTTCTTCTTCTTCTTCTTCTTCTTCTTCCTCTTCTTCTTCTTCTTCTTCTTCTTCTTCTTCTTCTTCTTCTTCTCCTTCTTCTTCTTCGTCTTCTTCTTCTTCTTCTTCTTCTTCTTCTTCTTCTTCTTCTTCTTCTTCTTCTTCTTCTTCTTCTTCTTCTTCGTCGTCGTCGTTGTCGTCGTCGTCGTCTTCATCTTCTTCTTCTTCTTCTTCTTCTTCTTCTTCTTCTTCTTCTTCTTCTTCTTCATCTTTATCTTCTTCTTCGTCGTCGTCTTCGTCTTCTTCTTCTTCGTCGTCGTCGTCGTTGTCTTGTTCTTCATCTTCTTCTTCTTCGTCGTCGTCTTCTTCTTTATCATCTTCTTCTTCGTCTTCTGCTTCTTCTTCTTCTTGAAACATAATTTCAGCAGATGACTAGTTCATATATAGCTCATGTTTTCCTTTGAGTTTAACGGATGTGCCTATCTCAGATGTCAATCTTTCACTGGCCTTGGTCCGGTTACATAACGCGTCTTAGGATACGGTAAATTTTTTGAAACCACTCCTTGGGTTCCAAAGGGTTTTTGCGCTTTCTGTTTGTGCCTTCTACATTTATTGGTCAACCTTCCACGATAGGGCGATAAAGAATTTCCCGGAACGCGCCCGGAATGGTGGCAAAAAAATCTCCCACATTTATCATACGATGCTTTATGCAACTCAGGCTCAATCTGGACTCTACTTAAGGGAGAGTGGCAGCCCCGCTGAACAGTTCTTTTTTGTGTTTACTGCCGCTTGCATAGCAGTAGACAACTTTGTAACCGTAAAAAATCTTAACTGTTAAGATTCAACTGCCAACCGAATATCGGTGACATTGATAAACACTGATTCAACAGCTTTCGACCGACGTCACGAAACAACAGCTCGGGTCAGTAGTGAGGTCTATGGAAACTGAAAGCGAACGACTAGAAAGGAAGTTAAATTAATTCTCAGAAGCAGTACTCCGCTGTCATCCTGACATCCTAAAAATAACGATGACTTTTAAAATACACTTTCCTTAGCACAATCTTTCAGTTTGTCTTTGGCTTTAGTGCGGGTGACAGGAAGTTTT
Organism: Pavona decussata; assembly: GCF_977016875.1. Taxonomy (NCBI): domain Eukaryota; kingdom Metazoa; phylum Cnidaria; class Anthozoa; order Scleractinia; family Agariciidae; genus Pavona; species Pavona decussata. Next base: position 2,374,583 of record NW_028145517.1, on the reverse strand, counting down.
GGTGCAGCGACTTCTAATGCAGGAGTTTGGCAATAAGATAACAGTGAACGCTTTGTCTTGGTAGCCATTTAAGGTAAATTTTTTAAAGTGATCATGAACAGACACTTTGATACCAATATCGTTAAACTGTCGATCCGGTTTTACACGGCCCTTGTAGTTTGTAACAGCATCGGCTGTCATGATTTGCTTTTGTAAAGTACACCATAAGAGAGTTGTACTTAAATCGGAGTACGCGCGGATAATTATTGGTCTCGAACTTCTTGTTTGCAGAATCATCAAGAAATCTCCAAGAAGCAACAATTTGCGGGAACAGCAATGGTAAGTCAATACCTCTGCTACATATAATACTCGGAGCTTAAACGTTTGTTGCCTTAAAAATTAGAGCTAATTTAACTTAATTATAAAGGAAATTTAACGTTTCAACTATATTCATAAGCATCTGCCCTTGGCACCCAACGGTTCATTTCGGTGGATATCTGTTCGGAAGTCCTTAATCGACCCAGAAATTCGAACGTGATTGTGACATAGAAAGTCTAAAGTTTTCATCGGCAAAATGTCTGCTCAAAATTCGCTTACACTCTAAAACTAATTCCTTTCGTTTTCGAACGTTTGAATGTGTCGTTAAAAATGCAAGCTGATAACGTCAGCTAACATTTTCATAAAGCCAACAACAGTTCGTAAATTCGGGAAACAAGATTCTGCCCCCTCAAACTTTCTGCAACTTAAATTTTCGGCCTTAGCAACCCAACAAATCAAACTTTTACACCTTTAAAGGGGAAGTATCATGCGAATTTGAAAACCCAAAACCCAAAAATGTTTGTCTGTCAACAGAAACCAAAAAATAGTTGTCTAGTTTTGTTATAAATGATCACCCCAGTGCAATAAAACTGTCGATTAGTGCCTCTGGCCAGACACAGAGTAGGTCGGAATGGATTGAATCTTGAAAAATGTTAGGCGAACGTGCGCTAGAACAGACCATGAGTTGTTCGTTTCAAGAACTCAGTTAATTTCATTCCTCTCGTTGCTCTAGAATTATTTTGTAGCTATTTGAAGATCTTATTTCACCATTTTAAACAAAAGAAGTCAAAACCCCGTGATTCTTCCCCTTTAAATGAAACAAAACGATCTGGGAACAGAGGAGGCGATAGTTTTAAGTTCTCGTTGGGTTCCCTGTGTTGTAGTAGCCACAGTTCTCACTTCAAAGCAGTTGGTATTAAGGAATAAGCTGATAGTTAACCCTGCTCGTTGATTCTGAAATTACTATTGTGTATTGCGTTTCCAATTGTAGAGCTTTCGGTATCTTTAAAGTCTACCAAAATAAAGTGCATGATCAGTTTGGCTTTATTGTTTTTTTGTGGTTATGATATATGCGTTGCCTGTGATAATAATGTGCTTTTCGTCAGTAAAACACGTTTTAAGATATTTTTATTGCGTTTGTCTTAAAATTTGTTACTTTCGATGCCGAGTGTTTTAGTTTCGAAATATAAGAAAACGGCTCAGTGATACCAAAAGATTGGTGTTAACGGGAAATATTGCAAGAAATATTTACAATTGAGTTTAAAACAAATGTGAAACAAAACTCAACCATGTTGTTTTGTTGTCCTTATGGTTCAAGGCAGCGAATTTTCTTGAGTTGAAGGGTTTGAGTGTAAACATGACAGCCTTAGTATTTTGTTGTCTTTGTAGTTGACAACGGCGAAAGGAGATCTTAAGGTTTGTGTGTGCCCGTTTACTGAAAGTTATAAGAAGAGAAGTAGTATAACCCTTCAAATCGCTTAAATTTTTCGCTTTGAGTCAGAAGGTCCGCGTTGAGACACGAAAACTACATTAGTTTGAAACATTAATTCGTTCGTACCAAACTCGTCTCCAAGCTCTTATAGATATTCAAAATGGCGGTACAGCCGAGAAGACTGAACTTCGTCATTTGGTACTATGTAAAATTAACTCGTTTATTTCGGAACGTATGTAGACGGACTCGTCTGGAAAGTGTAAGCTTGGGGACGAAAAACGTTGCAGCTTTTCTATGCGCCAATACCAGCGTAGTAAAATTCCCCTTGCGCTTGAAATCTGTAAGTCAAGTATTCGCAGTTCTCCGGCTTGAGTGTCTCAGCTTGTTAATTAAAATGAGGTAAAATATGTTTAAATTTTAAATTTGGGCGCAAAATCGTACGCAAATGCTTAGTTCAACATCCTCCTTTCCCACAAACTAATTTCGGTAAAATTTCGAGGGCGTCATTTTAGTGACGTTGTCCTGTGATTTCTCGAAAGCTCTCATTCTATGTTCATGTATTGTCTCTAGATCTTTGAGTTCTGATCATTTTCGGAAGGAAACTCGGTCCCATTTCCCATGATAGCACCTCACGCCTAAATTATTGAAAATGGCCAAAGCGTGAAAAAAAGACCCGGAACAACAAAGGTAAATGCAAGGGCTCCCTGGTGCAACTTGCGCTTTTACAGTACGCCTCAAAATCACATCAAATACTTAGTATTGTCTTCCTACTCTACAAAAATTCTATAATAGCTTAGCTCAGGTGCGTTTTGCGAAAATCAGTTATTTATTACCAGTCTCCCGTGGCCTGAAGAAAACTTGCAGTGTCATGCAGGTACTGATCTGAGGCTGGGAAGAGCTCATCATAGTAAGGAAATCAAATATCCTTAACACCTGAGAGCTTAATTGAATAACTGTGATAAATTTAAAAAGTCTTTGAAGTTTACTAGACCCTTCAAAGTGTAGAGGTGGAGTTCATTGGAATTTTTCTTCACAACTTATAACGGGGTCTGAGCCACAGTTCTGGTTTTCACTTTACCGATGCAATTTCATTCCTAGCAACTATAACTTACTCGCTCATAAGAGCGGTTAACTTTGCACTAAACTATTTGCAGGGTCGTCATTTCGATCTGTTAAGCCTGTCTGAAAACTCTAACATGGTTTAATTTCAGTTGGGACGTGGACTGGAAGGGTAAGTGGCATACCTTCCAGATTAATTAACTCCCTGAGCAGATGTATGGACCTGATGCAAAAATGGCCGATATTTTCATATTCTTTTGTCTCCATTCAAATTAGCCTCACTAGCCCCGTTCACGGTGAAATATTCTTTTCATTTTTTAACTCAAGAACGAGGTTAGTGAGGCTAATTTGAATGCAAACAAAAGAATATTAAATTATCAGCCATTTTTACATAGGGTCTATTGGTGCATGCAACTTGCGCTAGGAATAGGCCATTTCTGTGATGACGTCATTTGACTACAACTTCTAGAATTCATTTCGTTTTCCTTTTCAAATTCAAATTTTGTAATCCCAGTGGACAGCAAAGAACAATAGCTCTAATTAGCATGAGAAAGCAAAAAAACCTGAAGGATTCTGAAAGGTGAAGTCAAATGACGCCATAGTAAAAATGTCCTATTACATAATTGTATATACCAGATTTTGTGTTCTCTCCCAAAGCGTGAGAAAATCTGGGTACAAGATTATGTGCTATATATTTAAAACTTGGCAAGTTTGTTATACAGTACAAACCCGCGAGTACCCGTATTTTTCCAAGTAAGCTTCAACAGGTTCTTATGTAGATGGTGCTTAACAGAAATGTAGGCTATATAGGTTCTTATTTTCTTGATAACAAAATATATGTACTCTCCAGTTTAGTGTGAAAACAATATGGCACTTTGAACAGTCCAGCCTCAACTGACACAGTATTGTTATACAGTAGTATTTAATTGTTTTACCTAAATACTGGTCAAGTATATATTTTTGGATTTACTAAAACTAATAAGAGGATATGAAATGTTGGCCTTTTCCTATGCCTGAGAGTTTATTTTATTTTACCTATAAATTCTAAGTCTTTAAAACAAATTTTATAGACTAAAGCTCCATTCACACCAACAAAACATGTTTAATTAAACCAGGTTTAACAAAATGAAAATTGGCAACAGAAAGCTGAACCATTGGCTTTGACATAGGATTCAAGTAAACTTTAACTTATGCTTTCATTTGTGCTAAATCTGTAGTCGACAAAAGTCCGAAAGTAGCTTTTATGAAGGAAACAATTTTAAACTGTGTTTAACTAAACAGCCTTTAAACGTGTTTAAGGCTTGGTGTGAATGGGGCATAAGAACCTGATTTAGATTTAAGGGTTAACAGGTTCTTATTTAAAGGGTGTCTAAATTAGAAATTTTAGCCTAACAGGTTCTTACTCGCGGGATTTTACTGTACTTTTGTTGCTGTTAAGGAGGCTCGTAAGAGTTTTTCATTGTTATTGTATTTGTGAAATGAGGAAAACTTACAACAAATTGCATGTAATCATCTGGTCAAAATACGAACAATTTGGAACTCTGGTGTTGGGCAATATTTCTGACCTCACAACGGATACCATGGCAACAGACTAGCTCCATAAAAAGGTCCTCCAAATTTCAGTTTTTGCAATTTAGCCAAAAACCTTACTCGCTGACCTAACGTTTTTATTGCTTTGTTGGAAAGCCTCCTGGATTATTTAACCTCCTTCGCAATATGACAAAGAGGTATCCAGTAGATCTTGTGTTATATCAAAAAGGCATTTTTTTTCACCGACAGAATATTCTACTGGACAGCTTTCTCCCAAACGTTTCTATTAGAAGTGGCGTATTGATTATTGCGGTAAAATTTTGAGATAAACACAAATGTTTCCTACAGCTTTTATTTCCCGTTCGCGCGATTTTACGCTGCATTTCCACTTTCGGTGTTCTGCGCGCGCGACTTTTATTGTTTAAGCCCTGGTAAAACTACACATGATAGTCAATGATAGTTGATGATAGTCGATAATAGTTAAAACTTGCGCGCTCGTTTGACCACAAACTATCATGCGCTATCATCGACTATCATCAACTATCATTCACTTTGAGCGTGTTCAAATTCTTTATGATAGTTGATGATATTCCCGTTTGACCACGCGCATGATAGTCGATGACAGTTTTTCGGTCAGCTGTTTTCTCCTCCAGCACTCTCTAGATTCTTTTTCCTTTAGTTCTTCCAACAACTGAAGGAAAACGAAGCAGGCTGCCGCCCTCTTTCGCCACGAAAAAGTCATCCGTGCGAAGTTTTGTAACTTAACGCAACGCCACTATCCTCGGCTATTACGAGTTTCTTTGAGCCGTTTGACCAGCCGCTTGATAGTTGATAATAGTTGATGATAGTTTTGACTATCATCAACTATCATCGACTATCATGTGCCGTTTGACCAGGGCTTTAAAGAAATTTTGATTCATTCAGGTGACGCGTGCACCTTACCAATGGCATGGGTGGTTTACGCGCGCGCACGCGGCTAAAAGCCCTTTCGAAACTCCTTTACAGAGTCTTGAATACTAAGAAATTATAACCCAAAACTACTACAGTAAAATTACCTCATTGACTTCTCATTTAAGGAGAGTAATACGGTATTTTGTCAAGAATTCGCTCAAGGATTAGAAAATAATGGCAAACTTTCAACTGACAGCCAAACTATTTTAGACAGGAAAGATAAGTTAGCGGTAGTTATCTCAGAAAACTCAGAAAAGGTCAACTATACATGTGAAGTTATTTGGGTACAATTTTATCAACAACGATGCACAGCAAGAAGTGATGTCTTGTATCCCAAATCAGGACTAACAGCAACATGACTAACTGACTTTTGCCCTTCCAACGGCAATATGAAATGTTGATCACCTGCAGAAATTTGCCATTATATACTATATTTATTATACATTATACTACAATAATATGTGTTATGAATGAAACCATTTGTTATATGCAAAGTGCTGAGTTGTTTTGTGAAAATGATTATGGATAAAAATCATAATACAGGGAGAGGAAGGACCATGAGAAATTTGCCCTCAGAATATTGCATTTCTCAATCTTTCTTTCCTTGCATTATTTGTAGGTACGTCCTTGGTGTAACAGAAATACATTTGATAAGTCCTGCGATCATCATCTACACGAAAATGGTGGATAGAAAGTTAGAACGTTTAGAGTATCACATGCAAGAGCTTAGCATTGCCCAAGAAGAGGGGGATAGACAGTGGGAGACAAGTGCCAATAACAATCTGGGCAATGCTTATTACGATCTGGGAGATTTTCAACAGGCCATAGAGCATTACACGCAATCACTTAGTATTGCTAAAGAAGTTGGGAATAGGTCTGGAGAGGGAATAGCCTATGGCCATCTCGGCAATGCTTATCACAATCTGGGTTATTTTAAACAAGCCAAAGAGTACCACGAACAACATCTTAGTATTGCTAAAGAGTTCGGGGACAGGAAAGGAGCGGAAGCAGCCTATGGAAATCTGGGCGTTGCATTTTACAGTCTGGGTGATTTCAAAAATGCCGTAGAGTGCCACAAACAAGGTCTGAGCATTACTAAAGACCTAAGGGACAGGGCGAGAGAGGGAAGAGCCTATGGCAATCTGGGCCTTGCTTATACCGAACTGGGTAATTTTAAACAAGCCATAGAGTACCACACAAAACAGCTTAGTATTGCCAAAGAAATAGGAGACAGGGAAGGAGAGGGGAGAGCCTATAGCAATATGGGCATTGCTTATCGTGGTCTTGGTAGTTTTAAACAAGCCATAGAGTACCACAAACAAGATCTTCATATTGTTAAGGAAGTAGGAGACAGGTTGGGAGAGGCACTAACCTATTGTAATCTGGGAAATGCTTATCACTGTCTAGGTAATTTGAAACAAGCCATAGAGTACCACAAACAAAATCTTAGTATTGCTAAAGAAGTAGGGAACACGGCTGGAGAGGGAATGGCCTACGGCAATTTGGGAAATGCTTATAACGGTCTGGGTGATTTTAAAAAAGCCAAGGAGTACCACAAACAACACCTTAGCATCGCTAAACAAGTAGGAAACAGGACTGAGGAGGGAAAAGCCTATGCCAATCTGGGCAATGCTTATTTTGGTTTGGGTAGTTTGAAAGAAACCATAGAATCCCACAAACAAAGTCTTAGTATTGCTAAAGGAATTGGGGACAAGGCTGGGGAGGGAAGAGCCTATGGAAATCTGGGCGGCGCTTTTTATTGGCTGGGTGATTTTATACAAGCCATAGAATCCTACAAACAAAGTCTTAGTATTACAAAAGAGATAGGGGATCGGGCAGGAGAGGGAACCGTCTCTGGCAATCTGGGCAGCGCCTATCACTCTCTGGGTAATTATAAACAATCCATGGAATACGCTAGACAATATCTTGCTATTTCTAAAGAATTAGGGGATAAAGTTGGTGAGGGACATGCATGCTATTTGCTAGGTGTTAATTATGAAACGTCGGCTTCCTTTTCTGAGGCCCTTAATTGTTATCGATCGAGCATAACACTCTTCGATTATACAAGATCCCTTCTTCAGACAGAGGATGCGTGAAAAATAAGCTTTCGTCATCAACATCAGAAGGTGTATACTGCCTTGTGGAGAATTCTTTCGACGACCGGGAAAACTGATGAGGCTTTGAGTGCTGCTGAACAGGGACGAGCACAGGCTTTGATGGATGTTTTAAAGATACAGTATGGTGTTGACTCACTATCGTCCGGTTCAGTTCAAACTAAGGAAACGATTTCCTTCGTATTAAACGATTTATCTACACAAACAGTTTTTGTAGCACTTGATGGAAACATGATCAGTTTTTGGGTGCTGCGAAAAGGAAAAGAGATTCACTATAAACTGAAGAATATCGAACTTGGAGATGCCGAGTTGTTAATGGAAACTACTTTGAAAGAGATTGGCGCAGGTGTTCGTGTCAAATGCGAGAATCGTTCAATGGATGAGCTAAGTGATGACCCGCCATCCAACAGAGAAGCTGTTGAGGAAAAAGACAAGTCATGTACTTCCTCTGTCAATTCTTTGCGCCCACTGTATGATGCTATTATTGGCCCCGTTGCAGACTTGCTTCAAGGTGGCCAGTTAGTCGTTGTTCCGGATGGTCCATTTTGCTTGGCTCCTTATTCTGCATTGAGTGAATCAATCAGGATTCGCATCGTACCCTCGCTGACCTCCTTGCAACTGATCACAGGCTCACCAGACGACTTCCACAGTAAGAGTGGAGCCCTACTCGTGGGAGATCCATGTTTAGATGACGTTCCCATGCGCTTATCACAGTTGCCTTACGCCAAAAAGGAAGTCGAGATGATTGGAAAACTTCTAAAAACGACACCTCTCACAGGCAAAGATGCAACCAAAGAGGAAGTGGTGAAGAGACTCACATCAGTCGCGTTGGTGCACATTGCCGCACATGGATGTGCGCAATCTGGAGAAATTGTTTTGGCTCCAAATCCTGGTCGCATATCCCAGTTCCCCGGAAGACAAGACTACATTTTAACGATGTCAGATGTCCAAGCAGTTTGTCTGAGAGCAAGGCTCGTTGTCTTGAGCTGCTGTCACAGTGGCCGAGGAGAGGTTAAGTCTGAGGGTGTGGTCGGGATAGCGCGTTCTTTCTTGTGTGCTGGTGCCCGGTCTGTTCTGGTGTCACTCTGGGCAATTGATGACGAGGCAACCATGGTGTTCATGGAAAATTTCTACCAACACCTTGATGGTGGAAAAAGTGCCAGTGTGGCTCTTCACCGTGCCATGAAATCTCTTCGTGAGTCAGAGAAGTTCCGTGCCGTGAAGTACTGGGCTCCATTTGTGCTGATTGGTGATGACGTCACGCTTGAATTTGGAGAACAGAAATAAAAGAAGATGGTAAGTACTGTTTGCATTCTCTGCGTTTTACTTTGAACAAAATTATTTTTCCTTTGGTAAATAACAACACTATAGAAATTACTCAATACGCTGTCGAAAAGTTAATTTTTTCTTAAGCCATGTAGTAGAGTTTTAAGAAAGGTTTTGTAAGTTTCTTTTAGCAGATGGAAATAAGACATGAAACCATTGCAGTTATGTACACAACTTGCGAAAAGGAAGCCTGGAAAATAATTCAGGCTTGAGCGTCAAGATTGAGCGGGATCAGTGTAAATTTTTTCTAGCTTCCTTCAGCCCGCAAGTCACCCGCAGTTAAAATATATATATATATATATTATCATATATTTTTCTGGCATTCACTCTACCTTCTTAGGAAAACTGCTCTAATCCTTTATCCGTGAATATACCGTATTTTATTTCTCTCACATGAAGAACTGCTTTGACTCTTGTTCTCCACTGTACTTAATATATTTACTTGCTCAAGTCAAGAGCAAATGTTAAAAGGATACTACTAACCGATGTAATCTCGAACTTCGTGGCTTTTATTTAGTTAACCGTATCGAAACTTAGCCCGCGTGGTAGCCGCTAGAACAAGGAAAGGGAAGCGGGGAATCGGACTCGCGCGCCTCGCGCGAAGAAAGCGCGCGGAGCGTGAAGAGACGGAGAGAAAAAGAAGCCCTTTTCCTTCTCCTCCGAGCGTTCTAATTCCAACTATGCAGGTCAAAAGTCAACCAATTGCTGCATTGCCGCCAGTTAATTTGTGATGGCGTTCGCAGAAATCAAGAAAAATGATTTCAAGGTTTTATGGGTTGCGTTAAAAGTAAGCCTTTAGGATTGGAGTAAAAAAAAACGACAAAAAAAAAAAAACAACAACAATATCCGAAGGAAAAAGATTTCTCAGAAGCGAACGGAAGGTGAACTCACAGCATTGTTTTACATCGTTTATAACTTTTGTTCACTGCCCACAAGCTGAAAAGGTTAAGGTTTAGTTGATTGTCGTCGTAACGATGATGGAGGGTCTGGAAGATTCAAAAGTTAGCTATGTTTTGAACTTTACATTTCGCGTGTTTTCTCTGCTTAATTTTTATCAGTTTGTTTTAGGTGATTCTGTTTATCTGCCAATCAAACCTTGTACGCCCTTTTAACGCTAGAAACTTCTAATTAAGATTCTTCATGAATAAGTCTTTGAAATTAAGGAATGACTGTAAACACGGGAATCCTAATATTCATGATTCTTTCGTTCGGCAGATGCTGCTTCGTCAAGACAAGAGAACATGCTGGGCGTGAATATGACGCATACATGATGCCGATTTTGGTTTGCTTCAATTATCAAGGCTGTTATGAAGAATCTGACATATATTAGAAGCGAAAAACTAAATGTCCATGCATACTTTGATCAAGAAACGCAAAACAGAACAATTTAAACTACTGAACTATGCATTAGTGTTCAGCTTTCCACTCAGTGTTAAGAAAAAAACGCGTAAAGTTTTTTTTTTTAATATTTCTGTGATGGCACTTAACTATAATTTTATGAATTTATCGACTGTAACTTTGCTATTTTAGTGACACGATGAGAAGACTGGAAGTAGTAAGTCTTCTTCCAATAGTATTCTACCTCAAGTGCCAACATTGTATATATGTTTTTTTGAAGCCATTGCTTTGTTTGATACTAATTTAAGTTTCATTCAATCAAATGTTAGTTTAGAACTAATGACAGAAGCTACTTAAATCAAACAAGACGGCGTATTTAACCATTTTGGGCTATTTTAGAAAGAAAAAAAAATGAAATGTTCTAAAAAGTAGGCTTTAACGAGTGACGTTTTTAGCGGCGTTCACAAGCACGGGACAGTATAAAGTTGATTTTTCAAGTCTTTCTTGTATATGATAACTTAGTCGCAAAACACGTGCTTGTCATTTTATGTCAGAAGAATTTCATGGATGTGAATCACACAGATAAAGACCAAAAAATTGATTTAATATTATGAAATTGAGAGTATTACTTGTAATATGAATCTGTTTTGCAGATCTTAAGTGATACGAACTAGAATCTCTTTCAGGTAGTTGTCTTAGACTATAAGCAGCATGACCCAAGTGACTGATGAGCAGATTGGATAAACGAGGGAGTTGTAATGTTCAATAGACTCCCCTAGGAGCTCGTGTGAGGTAAATTGCTGAACGCACAAACTCCATCTAGCAAGGAATAACCCACTTTACAGAATTTTTTTTGTGTAACTGAGGTCGGTCACTGGGTTATCCCAAAAATTCAGACAGCTCGCTGTTTGTTTCTATCTCCTTAGTGTAGTGGACCCGATTAAGCTGATAGATAGCTGATTAGTCAAAGTCCCGTTCAGACTCTTCCTCATGCCAACCTCTCATACAAGAGGCAAAATGGCAGGCGCTAAATTGACGAACGAGAATTAACACGATTGCTTCGATTGCACCAAGGAGTCTGAACAACGTCCTTTTCATTGACTGGGCACAGTGCCCTAGCACGGGCACCTAGTCTGAACAGGGCTCTGTAGTACCATTTTGATTTGAACAATGTGTAAACTAGGGAGCAGTCCCTTTATGGACGTCGGAACGGGCAATTAAAAAACTTCCATTTGAACCTTGACTCCCCTCAAACAACTGGAAACAATGATGACATTTTTTATTGTATACTAGTCACACTGTATAGTATTGTTAGTATTAGTGTTATTAGTTTACAGTATAAGTATTACTTTAGTATTAGAATCATATTTTTTAGCATAACACGACCCCACAAGCTATTGCTTTAAAGCCCATCGTGTCTAAATAAAAGTTATGGTATGGTGCAGAGCTTTTCCAAAATAATGTTCTAGCTCGCTAAACGAATCACGGTTTTCGACGCCATTTTGACGAGTAGGCAAACGGGCTTGAAATAACAGTGTTTGTATGGAAATCCGACGTCAAATAATTTTCATAAAACATCACTTCTGAAAAATTCATGAATTGGAAACTTTTGGCATTACGAAAAGGATTTTAAGAAAAAAATTGGAGGGATGTAGCTGGGCCACATAGCGTCCAGTCGTGTTTTGAACTTTCCATACATTTCCCTGTATGTTTTTTCCCGCGAACTATTTTTAGTCGCAGTTCACGGCTGGTTCGCTTGACAGACAAATGTATGGAAAGTTCAAAACACGATTGGACGCTTTCTGGCACAGCTACATCCCTCCAATTTTTTTTCCTAAAGTCCTTTTCCTAGCGCTAAAAGTTTCCAATTCATGAATTTTTCAGAAGCGATGTTTTATGAAAGTAATTTGACATCTGATTTCCATACGAACACTGTCATTTCAAGCCTGTTTGCCTACTCGTCAAAATGGCGTCGAAAACCGTGATAAGGCCTCTCTATCACGGTAATGTACGTAGCCCGGTAAAGCAAAACGATTGTAGTGACACTACAAGAAAGAGCACCTTAAAAAGGCCATGTTTCAGAGTCTTACCTTTTGAGCCTGTCAATTCAAGTCTGACAACTTTGTAGACGTTTGTATGGAAACGGGCGAGTTTGTTCATACGCCTTCTCGTTAAATATTTGCTTTCTCCGGGACTGAACGATCAAGTGACGTTTCTACGGGATAGTTTATTCCGCTTAAAAATGTTACTAGAAGGATGATAAGATCTTTCTATCTGCCAAATTTTGATTTGGCGTCATTCGCTTTAATTTGTTAAAGTCTGATCTCGAATAAATCTTTCTTCCTCGTTAAATCCCTTAAACCAGGCCTTAAACCGAGTACTCCTTCCTTAACTTTTAGGCCAAACTTTTTCCTGAAGAAACATATAGTAAACATATGTTCAATCGCTAAGACGCCTACAAAAGGAAAAACGAAAGCGATGGGGATCGACAAGCCGTACTGATTGCTGGAAAATTTTGGGAAGACGGCCCCTATTAAATGATATAAAGAAACGCTTACTTTCTATACTGCAAAGCGTGTTTTTATAGCCAATTTGTCCACAATTTGATTCACTGACGAGCAGAAAATGTTATTTGTTGTTTGAAAATGTGATTACCAAAACCTAGGCGTTAACTGCGGTAATTAGTTCGCATTGATACCATGGATTGCTAGTTTCATGTAGACCCTTAAATATAAAGTAAAGTGGTGAGATGGGCCAATATCTTAGCCATAAGATTGCGTGACAACAGGGTGACAAATCGCGTGACAATTCTTGGATCTTGTTTGGTCATGCATGCAAGTTCATTAACACCTTCGGAAAAAGTGAATTGCACGAATGGAATAAACCGTCAAGTAGTCTACTTTTAAAAGTCTGAACAGCCGTGGTGATGTTTCTGTTGATTGGTAAGTATCGGGAAAAACTCACTGATTTTTAAAAATATCTTTTAATTAAGCGAACCGCTATCAAGTTCGGGAAATTGGCAAGTGCAGGTTTTAATAACCAAAGACGAGACCTTGCATATAGGTCTGTTTTTTGTTATTATTTTGCCATAACCTTGACAAGTTCTAGGTCCTTTACAAGTTTTAGGTCAGTGAAAAAGCGAACGTCCTTCCTGAGTAAAGGAATTGCTGTTCTTCAGCGATATTTGGTTTAGGTTTCACCGTCTGCTACATTAATTGTAATAATATCACCGGCCTTCCCTTTGTTTGTTTTGACATATTCAGTACTAACCAGTACCTGTAATCTGCTGTAATAAGCTGTATAAATTACGAACGAGTACGTTTCGTATTATTTTTTTGTTGAAATGTTCAAGTTGACACGAGGCCCTGCCAGGGTAAATTCCGACAAGCGACATGGCCCAAAAAGTAGCGACAGCGCATGACATAAATTCGCGACAAAAGACAACTTTTCTCGACAAAACTCCGACAGTAACAATAAGACCGAGAATTAACGACAAAGAACGGTGATTTCATATGTTTTTAAACTAATTTTAGTGTGATGTAAAGGGGAAAGTTTGACCAATAACAATAAAGACAAAAATTTTCTCTAAATTCTGGTGTGCGCGCGGTGTGAGCGCATCATCCGGCAGTGCACGCAGAGCCGAAGTCACGCGAGCAAATAACTATGTCACGTCATGGTTTTATAACAGACCTTTTCACAGGGTAAGCGTGTGTGGGTCTGAGGTGATAAAGAACCTCGGCTCGCGATCTATTTTCCGCATCATGCACCGTTTTTCCTAACCTTAAATTCCGACAAGGACAAACTATTTCATTAAATTTCCGACCGCGACATGAAGCACTGACAAATTAAACACCGACACGGGACATTTTAAAATTCAGACAAGCGACACAGCCCCCCCCCCCCCCCCCCCTGGCAGGGCCTCTGACATTGTCAGTCAATTACAAAGCCAGAAGATTAAAGTCCACGCTCTATAGCTTCTTGTTTATAACTTTATCCAGTGGTTATAGTTTTCAGATCTTTTCAGTGATTTATTAGTGAAGTTTCTGACGTTATGTCACGTCTAATATTGTGCCCACCCACCATGCATCAGGTTGTTGAAACAAAGAGTTCTTTTGTTTTCATTGTTGCCAAATTTAAGTAGTCCGGAATATTCTGCTCTCTTTCTTTTCTCTTTTACATCAGAGCAGAATTATATGTACAGCTGTTGCAGGTGGGTGGTGGCCGGGGGGATAACACATTCAGGTATTCATATTCATGCCTTCTGCTCTAAGGTCCATGGAAGGCATTTTGTTTTGCAACCCCCATCTCCCCAAGCCTCCCACGCAGTCGTTTTTAGGGGACTCGTATTACCTCCTCCCTTGTGGGGATGAAGTAATAAAAATGACTGCGTGGGAGGTTACATCTCCCCAGGAAATTCCAGTTTAGCTTCAATGGTGTGGGTATGGATTTTTTCTCGAACTGCACTTTTGAATTTCCAGTGACCTCAGCTTCCATGCATCAGGTTATCTCTGATGGCTAGGAGCAAAGGGGGACAGGAATAGGGAGGGGGGAATGCTCCACAATTGCACATCAATGATTGGACGATAGTAAAAGGGATTTCAATGAGTCCCAAAAGCTCTGTAAAACTTTCTTCTAAATTTATTTAGGTGTTGAAGAATATTTTCTGTTATTAAAGAAAATGTTTCTTTTGTGTATAATTAGGTTTATATTTGCTGTTCAAGGCACTTGCTGCTCAAGGTATTTGTAATTATTACTGTCCTTAATTTTTAAATTAGCCACCTAAAAAACTGACACTTTGAAATTTAAAGAAATGTTCTCGTTTTTGATTGGTTTACAAACTACCAAAGTCAGCCACTCCTTTGTTGTTAACGTGACCTGTGATTGGCTGATCAATGTTGGGTGGCCCTGGTTGAGTTTGTTGCACTGTAACAGGCCAAGCTGTTTAACATATATTGAACAAAAAATTGTACCTCTTGCCAAAGGTGGAAGATTTATCCCCTAGCTATATGTTATTGGTACTACAGAACTTATATTCACAGCAATCAGTTTGTGTCCTAATTTGTCCAAGGAATTTCTCCTCAGGTTTGTTACCCATTTTTAAATACTATGTAGACTCAAATTATTGCTTTTAGACACTTTGCAACCTTTAAAACACTAAAATTTTGCTAGCTTTTGCGTGGACATTAATTTTTGGTTGAGTCCTTTACTTTCTTGGTGGGCTGGCAAATACAGATGTGCTAAAAATTAAAGTTACTTTCATCTATATGGCTTTACGTTTCTGCCTGCTGGTTATATTCAAAATTCAGAAGTAATCGAATTATGTTTTTGGGATGGAAGCTCAACAGCTGAACACCATCTTTTGACCACTGATATGTCATCTAAAAGGATCTAAAGGAATGGCCTGGGGGCCCTGCCCCCTTATTTTTTGGACCAAAGTTGAGGCCTGCAGGGCTGAAGAGGCCAAGATTCTGGGAGAGGGACTCTCATGTGAAAGGGGCGGGGATGCCCATCGTCTCGCTGAGGGGTGTAAATTTAGGATTTTGGTCTCACTTAATGGTGTTCTGGGCAAAACACCATTGTATTTAGCTGTGAAGATCTTGTTTAGGGTTGTATGTGAAAAGTCACTGTATTTTTTATTTTTCTGTGTTTTAAAATGGTCTCTTTTAGGGGTCAAAAAGGCTTGGGCCACATCCAGATTGGTCTCCTTAAGGGATTTTTTTTAATTCAAAATTTCATCCCTGCCCCTTTCATATGAGAGTTCAATCCCCCCCCCCCCCCCCAGGGGGAAGAGATTAGCAAGTCTCGATGTTTGAAAACAGGCCCATCCCACTAAATACTTGAAGGTCTGGATCTGCCACTGATCACGGTATTGATGCACCCCCCCCCCCCCCCCGCCACTTTAAAAACATATTTAAGGGAAAAGTACCCCTCCCCGGGTCTATGGGGTGAGAAGGGGTACCAGCTAGGGTAAGACTGTTATACTGTAGCTACCTTACATGTGTAGACCCATTTAAACTACAGCATGTGCACTGCATGGATCCTCCATTTTTAATTGTAAAATTATTACTTCAGAGTGAGTTAAGTATAGTATCATGAGTAAAAAAAAATCAAAGGTGCATGACTGCACTTGATTATTGAATTATTGATCTCATATAATTATTCCATTTTTATGGCCAGGATTTGCTTGAAACTATGCATTTCCAGTTCATTACTTATCACAATTTATTATAGTTTCTGACTGCATGAGTGGAATGATTGCATTGGAGTTAGACTGCAAACAAAAAAATCTCTTGTAAACTAAAGGTGGACATCTTCCCAGGCTATTAAGGGCCGGGGATATCTTTCCAAGCCTTAATGATGTTCCTGCCCCAAACACACATTTTAGTAACAAATTACATTTCTACAGTGGGCATCTCAATGTGAATGCACTAATTAATAACAATTGAATATACACATGTAATTGTACTTAAAAATTTATATTTCTATTTCTCAGGCTGCAGTGCTAACCAGCAATCATTAGTCAACCTAATAGCTGTCGAAGATGAGGAACGCTTACCAAATGGTTCTTCAGTTCTGCCTGTGAACGCTACTTGCCAATGGAACATCACAGCCCCTGTTGGGAAGGTGGTCAGGATTAAGCTCCTTGTTGTATATTTTTCTGGCTTCTGTAGTGATGAACACTTTATGATCCATGATGGACCAAACAATTCAAGCAACATCATTGCACAGTACTGCAATGGCACCCCGCCTTGGTTTACTTATTTCATTTCCAGTGGCCGTAGTTTGTTTTTGGAGGCAAAGACGGGACACAGAAGTTCACCGCCATCTATCATGATTGTGGGTTACCACATGCTAGATTTTCAAGGTAATTCACTGTTCTTGTATCAACAGATAAAGAATGGTTCTATTACTGTATCAAGGTATAAGTGCTGCAAAGTGATGGTAACCAGTGCCAGCTACCTTATAAATTATTTAAAGGGAACCTCTGCTCTGAAAACAAATGGACGGTAAATTGTTGGAAATAGTGTCTAAATAATTTCTAAATTTTAGTTTAAGAAGTAATGTATCAAACAGGAGGAAGTGTGTTTCGTCAGATATCCAAACACTGAGAAGTAGGTTGAAAAAACGAGGCGCAGCCGAGTTTTTTTAAACGACTTTGAGGTGTTTGGATATCTGATGAAACACACTTTCGAGTGTTTGATATGGCTTCTCAAATGATCAATAATTCTTGGAGAAATTCAAGGCTAAAGTTGGCAAAATTTTATGGTAATTAGGATCACATATCCAAACCACGGTCACGGTAGTGATTTTCTTTGTTTTCTCTTGATGAATTATTAATGAGTTTGAGAAGTAGAAATAACATTCAAGTGTGCTTAAAATTAAATATGATTGTTGCCTATTTTTGCTTTTAAGTTTAATAAAAAGTGGGGTTTGCATGACCACCAAGCTTGTATTTTAGTTATTACCACTTAAAGGTAAAATAAGGGGTGTTTTTAACAGGTTATACTGTTGCTATGGTAACCTATTATGTCAAGAAAATGACCGTAACTTGTTCACATTAAATTTTAAGGCATGTTTTTGATGCCATTATTGTTTTATCAACTGATAAAGAATGGTTCTATTAAACGTGAAGGAAACCAGTGCCAAAAACCTTAAGCTATGTAAAATAATGTAAAAGTGACTGATCGAGGTAATGCACGTATCAGCGGCCAGCCCGGGGGGGCCGACCCCCGGGCAACCCCAGGGGAACCAACGGGCTTGGTAGGGGATTTGCAGCAAAAATTTGCCCTAAAGACAGGGGCATTAGTCAGAGTGCTTTCGCCTTTTTGGCAAAACTTCCCGGGGATCTACCCACGGGATTTGCTAATGCTCTGCTGTCACGAGGTCCAGCGCCAATTATTCCGTGGCGTGGCAAAACCCCCGGGGATCCACCCACGGGATTTGCGCATCGTCTGCTGTCACGATGTTCAGCGGTAAATTCATCGGGTGAGCGCTCGACTGCATTTCGAAGTCTACGCTTTCTGAGTAGCCTGCGAAAAGCAGACGTATTTCCGGTCGTCGCTTCTCTCTTTCGGAGGGAGAGAAGCGAAGACTGGAAATACGTCTGCTGTTCGCAGGCTACTTTCTGAGGTGAGTAAATTTTATTATCATTCAAATTTGCAAGCATAATTCATCCATCCTCCACTGAAAACTAGAGGAAACAAATTAACATTTCTTGAAAACTATTTTAAGATGAAAACTTTTCTGATATTGTGCTTTTAAGAACCTATAGAATTGAGCAAATTGTGACAACACATGCAGTTGGAACGCGATGTGTTTACTAAACGTTCTGTTCCACAGATCATGGACTGGATAGAATTCTTCAAGGAATCCGGGCTTGACGACGAACGCGGGAAAGTTAAGAAGCTGTTAAAGACATAAATTGAGGAATTCAATCTTAGCAATAAACTGCTGTTTAAACTTTATTTTGAAGTTGTTACTGACTTCCCGAGTACTAGAATGATCAGAGGAAAATATCAAAACCTTTGGAGAACGTCTCTATTTTTATTTAGAACACGGCATTGCCCCATTTTAGCCCCGGGGGCGGGGATATTTGTTTCAAGATTTTAGCTCTACCCCAGGGGTTTTAACAAGCATTTGTGAGGGCAGCCTTTGCAAATACCCCCTGGGTGCCCTGGGGTCGGCCCCCCGGGCTGCCCACTGATACGTGCATAAGGCTGAGACTTCGGGGTCTCACGGCATGGCATATTCTTTTTTCTTGACAATCCACTTTTGTGAACGTGTTTGAAAATCGCCGTTTTACGTTAGCGTTTCCGATCGTTTAGGGGCGGACACTGGGCAGGGCTTGGGGAAAAAGCGCGAAAGGGCGGGCCTCTTGCAAGGAAAAGGGGTTTAATTAAATATGGACGGGACTTCAGAAATATTCGCGTACTTACGTACACATATTTTCAGATTGCTCTACAAACAGCACCTTAGATGCCCTGGAGTCACCCACAGAAAGGAACTTTTCCAGCCCATATTACCCTGTTGGCTTTCCCATGAACATCACTTGTGGATGGTATATCACTGCTCCAGAGAATCATACTATCAAGGTTGAGATTACATCGAAGTTAAGCAGCTCGTCTTCTTCAAAGGACAGCGTGGAGGTTTATAATGTGGATGGCTCTGAACTTAGTGCTATCAGCCTTGATTTCGATAATTCGAAAAAAACAGATACCATATATTCCAAGTTCCGTAAACTGTACGTATTGTTTAAAAGCGACGATCAACCTCAGACGAATCCTTCGGAGGAGGGGATTATTGTTTCCTATACAGCTATGAAGATAGGTAAGCCAGATCACATTAGTTCCTCTTATAATTGTTCAGGCTGGGACAATTCTTTTAGATTAAGAGTAGTCACAAAGTAACTGCTCACGGTAAGGCCGATATTGCAGTATACCCCCTGGGGGACGGGGGAGGACTCTCATATGAAAGGGGCGGGGATGCTCGTCGTCTCGCCTAGGGGTGTAATTTTCAGGTTTTGGTCTCACTTAGGGTGTTCTGGGCAAAACGCCATTATATTTAGCCGGGAAGGTCTCGTTTAGGATTGCACGCGAAAAGTTACTATCAGTTTTTATTTTTCTGTGTTTTAGGGGGTCAAAAAAGTTTTGGCCATCCCCAGATTGATCTCCTTTAGGGGTTTAATTCAAAATTTCGGCCGAGTATCCCATCCCCGCCCCTTTCATATGAGAGTCCCTCCCCCGGGAGTATACCAGGTGAATTCTTCTTGCTTGTTCCGTTTGCTCGAGAATCCGCTTTTGGGATGTTTATGAAAAGCGCCGTTTTCATTAGCGTTTCTGATCGTTTTAGAGTGGCCAGAGCAGGTCTACGGAAAAACGCACGGAAGGGCGCGCATCTTGAAAGAAAACGGATTAATGCGGACCGGATTTCGATTCAGAAACATTCTCAGTTGTACATGATTTTTCAGATTGCTCTGCGAACAGCACCTTAGATGCCCCGGAGTCACCCACAGAAAGGAACTTTTCCAGCCCATACTACCCTCATGGCTTTCCCATAAACATCACTTGTGGTTGGTATATCACGGCTCCAGAGAATCATGCTATCAAGGTTGAGATTACATCGAGGTTAAGCAGCTCGTCTTCTTCGAAGGACAGCGTAGAGGTTTATGATGTGGATGGCTCCGAGCTTAGTGCTATCAGCCTTGATTTCAATAATTTGAAAAACGCAGACACTGTATATTCCAAGTTTCGTAAAGTGTACGTCTTGTTTAAGAGTGACGATCAACCTTCTTCGGGAGAGGGCATTTTTGTTTCCTATACAGCTATCAAGATAGGTAAGCCAGATCACATTAGTTCCTCCTGCGATTGTTTAGTGAACGTTCTTTTAGACTACATGCAAGTTGTACTGTAGTTGTCCTTTACTTTTTGTAGAGAAAGTAAAGGTGTTGTTACACGGGAATGTAACATCTACGTTAGGGTTGTTATCGTGTAACGCAAGTGTAACACTTGTAAGGTTGAGATTTGAAAGAAAGCTATGATATTGCAGTAAGTATCAAATTTCTCTTTAACCCCAAAAGAAGAGTTCTTGAATGCCGAGAAAATGGCCAGTCGAAGAATAACATGGGTAGTGTGGCTGGGTAAAATGACTTAGAAAATGAAGCGCGCCTTACGTGCTGACATCAGCTCTTAACATTCACTGGTTAAACAAGCATTTCCACGCGATTATCATCATTTTTTATCACCGCAAACGTGGTGCAAAATACTTTACGCATTTCTATGGGAATCCGACACGTAATTTGGGTACAGATTGATTTTGGAGATATTGAAAAGCGCAGAACTGGAAGGTACTAGACAAAAAAAATGTCGACCAAAATTTCAATTTAGAAGTGCATGCTTGGTGAAAAGTGAGTATTCGCATCGGTAAAGTGTGCATAACATTGCAGACAAATTTAGGAGTTCTGAGTTGATTATTTGACTCCTGTCAAATATTTAGGAAATCCTGTCAAATGATCAGTAAAATCTTGGCCAGATATATTCAATTTAAAGGGCTTGTACATTGATTCATATATCTCTCACGTCGATCCCAGATAAAAATGGCGGCTAGTTCGCACGAAAAAACTTGTTTGCAAGGTGTTGTATCAATGCATAAAAATTGACATCACTGTTTGTTTTAACTTTTAGCGAGCTCCTGTTTGTCGTCCAACACGGAAGACCAAAACAGGAACATTATACCAAAAGACCCCTCCGGTATCATCAAAACCCCTGGGTATCCTTTAACTTACCCCTTGTCTTTAACCGCCCAATGCATCTGGAAGATAATAGCTCCGAAGGGGCAAGTAATACGGTTGGATTTCTCGTCGTTCCGTATGGGGATGCACTGCTGTCTTGAAATAGAACTACACAGCATCAATAAGAAAAGCCCGTTGGATCTTTTCGAGTGCAACACAAAGCCATCGTTCACTGTGTACTCAACAGGAAGGGAACTCGGCTTAAAATTAAAGACATACTATGGAGCTACTCCTGGTCCAGGATTCATTGCAAACTACACATTTGTGCCTGCAGGTGAGAATATAGGTTTTGATCGTTTCAGTACTGCTGTAAAAGTTTTATTACCCCCCCCCCCCCCTCCCCCTCAACTTTCCAACCACCTCCACCACCAACGCTATGAAAAGCTCTTGGAAAGAGGTTTTGAATATTGGGTCCAAAGAGGGCAACTTTCTGCATGAATTGCATCAATTGATAGGTTTAGGAGACAACATGTTTACTAACACGCGTTTTTTTGGTATTATTTTCAAGGCTCTTCATCCGGGACTTGCATTCTCAAAAACAACACCAGCGTGCACATGTCTGGCGAAGGAAGAAGTTTTGCAACCCAGAGTTTTCCATACCCGGGGATAGGAACATGTAGTTGGAATATCACCGTATCCCCGGGAAAGTTTGTAAGAGTCACCTTTTGGAAATTCAGAGGATTATGCGACAAGAACTATTTGGAAGTTTTTGATGTGACAAACTCTACAAACACGTCTCTGACGGGGAAGTTCTGCGACGAAAAAGTTGTTTTCTCCAAAAGAAGCAATGTACAAATTAAGTACTCTGCGAATAAGGGAGTTACCCAAGGGGGTTTCATAGCCTCGTACGAAGCACTTGACGCCGTTCCCGCGAGTTACTCTTGCTCTAATCGAGGTTACGTCTCCGCTCTGACGGGCACGTTTGGAGAATTTGCAAGCTCTGATTATCCCCTAGCCTATCCTAATGACGCCAAGTGTTCGTGGGACCTACAAGTCTCCGGCGCTAGTCTTGTCCAGTTAACGTTCCATTCATTCGACCTACAGCAATCGCAAGACTGTAAGGCGGACTACGTAGAAATTAAGCAAGGAAAATACCGATCGAAATTGCAGGTGATTGGCAAATTTTGCGGCTCCTCGCTTCCTGCGTCTCTTCAATCAAACTATTCAAAGGTGTTCGTGGATTTTGTGGCCGACAGCTCCGGTCGATACCCAGGATTTCACGCAAGCTTCAAGGCGCTTCCAAACCGTAAGTTGGTATTACAATGAACAAGTGCAAGGTAAAGGTGTAGGAATGTTGTTAACATTGAAGAGAACGACTGTACAATATTTTTATAGGTGGACGAAACAATTTTCGAAATTACATATATTTTGAAAGACAAATGACAACTAAATTTGCGCGAACGGGAATGATGAATGGTAAGCAATCGAGCTATTGGATCAAACATTTCAGTGGACCACTTTGGTAAGCAATTGGCTCGCGCTATGAAGTCTATTTTGTTTTTGGTTTTTCGCGTGTACTGGAAATTCGACATTCGAATCTGGATTTTGTGTAAAAAATGGTCGGATTTAAGCGTTTGTAAAAGGCTTCCTTCCTTTTTTTTCTTCTTTCTTCATTCCAGCGGCCATGGGACCGTGCAAACTCCAGGGGGTGGACAATGTTATTCCTCTGACTGGTAAAACAGGAAATCTCTACTCTCCACTGTATCCGCAGACCTATCCTCCAAACGTGACGTGCACGTGGGTGATAACAGTGCCTGAGGGACACTTCGTTAAGCTTAGAATAACGTCTTTCCACCTGGAATACATTTGCAATGGTCCTTCTCTTCAGATCCGAGATGGTCAGAGTGAATCGAGCGATTTGCTGAAGTCCTTCTGTGGACGCAAGTTTGAATCTTCGGTATTTTCAAGTAGTCGCCATCTTTGGGTTCGTTTCCAAACTCCAACGGATAAAGATCTCTCTGGAACTGGATTTAATGCTTTGTTTGAAGCTGTCAGCCGACGTAAGGCTTTCTGTTTCATCATTTAGCTAACAATTTTTCACCAAAGTGGAGGTTATATGTGATGGATATTTACCGAGCGGCGAAGCGGCGAGGTAAATATCCATCACTTTCATTGACACTGAGGTGAATAATCGTTTTAGTGTATACCACACAAGCTGAATAAGAAGTGGACCAAAAATTACTTTATTTTTGACAATATACCGACAAATGGCGGAAATTTTAAATCTCGCGCGCCGCGCGGTAAGTGATTTCTTATTGTAGAAAGTTCCGTCTCGCTTTCTTGCAGACAAATAAAACTTCTGGAGGCACTTGTTTATTATTAGTTTCTCAAGTGTCTTTTCTTCGATTGTTGTGTGAAATGTGCCCTGTGTTGAAACCATACTGCAAAACATTAGATGTTTCATTGTTTACATTGTAGTTATAGTGCTCGACAGTTTTCGTAAACAATGCATTGTATCTTTATTTTTCGCCCTAGAATATGAGGATTATCCAAAATTTGTTGCCATTTTAATATCTTTTGTAATAGCCGTATCTTTTATCGAGATATTTTCGTCTTAAGTCACCGTAGCGAAACGAGAAGCCTTCTTGTTTCTGTTCGGTTGCTCGGAGGTGAATAGTACTTGGCTAATCACCTCCGAGCTAGCCAATAAGCGCGCGCGAAAAGCACTACTCACTTGTGTGGTATATAATAATACTTGATACTCAATTATTTCGAAAATAGAAGGAAACTCTTAATCCAGGTGTTCCAGTTCTAATTGTGATCAATTGTGCCTGGATGGCCTGTGATATGTTGGCTCAAGGGCCTTTTCAAATATGTACAGTTTAAATTTGGGCTGTCTGACTTGCACTAAATTTGGAGTCATAATTGCGCTGAATTAGTTTACACTTTTGATTTGATTTTTGTGTACTGCGTTTATGCTTGCGTTCACAATCAGTTGCACTTTGGATTTACACTGAATTGCATTTCATTTTGATTATATACTGAGTTTTGTTGTAATTTCCTTTCACACGGAATTACGTTTCGTTTTAAAATGTCACTGGGCTGTGTTCCACTTTCACTTTCTCTACCCATTGGATCAGGCTGCTGTCACTGAGAACTAATTTGAACTGCACTTAGTCTACTCACACTTGCCTAAACATGAACGTCTTACCGAGGTTCATTCGAATACAAAATAAGTTGGTAGGCTATAACTGGGGAACATTACTGCCCACAGCCTATGCTCCGGGCAAATCCCGGGGGCCTAAGTAAGAATCGTTAGAAAATCAAAATTCATTTTGTTTTTCAGTACCAGCTTCATTCTCTTGCACTGAAAATAACCGCATTGTCAAATTGAAGGCGGACTCTGGGACCCTGGCCAGCTACAACTTTCCTCTGTCGTACGATACGAACATTGAGTGCATCTGGGTCATCTACGTGGACATAGATTACAAAATTAAACTTTCATTTGAGTTCTTCAATCTTTCCCGCTCTAGTGATTGTTCTGAAGATTACGTTGAGGTACGCAATGGTCAATTTTCTTCAAGCGATCTCTTGGGAAAGTTCTGTGGATCAGAGAAACCTGAATCGATAACTTCATCTGACTGGGATTTACGGATTGTGTTTAAGTCGAGTGGTAAAACGAAATATCCAGGATTTAAAGCCAGCTACGAAACAAAGAGTAAGTATGAAGAAATTGAATTTCGTTGGTAAAAGAAAGGTTTCGTTGACAGAGATTATGAAAACGAGTGACTCCCTGATTGATTGATTGATTGATTGATTGATTGATTGATTGATTGATTGATTGATTGATTAATTGATGGCTTGCTTGTTGGTGGGTAGGTTGTTTGCTTGATAGACTGATTGGTAGATTGGCAGATTGGTTGACCATGTGACCGACTAACCAGCAGCCCGTATCGGCAGTGACCAATAACGAGATTGGCCAACTGACCTACTAGTTGTTGGGTGTGCACATGACTTGCTCTTGACGGGGGAATGAACCGATCGAGTCGGACAGACCAAAAGTCAATACAGATTAAAAAATTACTCGACTAAGCGTACGACTGACATTACCAAAGTTTCAAATGACAAGCAGTCCGAACGATCCGTGCACCATCTGGCTGGTGTGGTCGGTAAACAGATTGACAACAGAACGACTGTCTAACGAATTGTTCAGACAAAGAGACAGACCAAGAAAAGGAGACATCGCCTTGTTGATCGATCGACCGACCTACTTTTTAAAGCACCCCCTGTCTGACCAAACACTTAGTCACGTGAGGTACGCACTAATTAATTTTACGACCTTTAGTGATATTTGATAAAAGAGAAATAGCATGGAGCTGATGAGTAATCCGTTTTGTGTAAAACACTCACGCAAAACCAATCGAACTGACCTGGTTTTCTTGGTTTCCTTTTTTCTCAGGGGGAACAACCGCCATTTTGAAAATCGTGGGGATTGTCCTTGGCGTTCTTTCTGCAGTGTGTGCTTTAATTGGAGGCTGCTGTAAGTACCACAAGTCACGTGATGATAATGAGCCAACAGTCCAAGGCTCGGAGAACGGGGATGCTGGGGCCGAGAATCTTGCCTTGAAAGAGCAAACAACCAAAATGTAGATTGAAAATGGAAATAAGGGAGAACCTCTCTTACGAGAGCTCTGAAGTGTCGAGGAAGGTGCTCATCTTGGAAAAATATTCGCTTATTCGTCTGAAACATAGTGATTTGACAAAAAAATTCAAACGTGATTTTCAGTTTTTAGGGGTTATTACTCAGGGAGGGTTGACTATTGATAGTTTCAGCAATATGTAATATACGCATTTGTGACAAAGAATTTTTCACACATTTAGTCCACAACACCACAGTACTGGACTGCGAGCAGTCACACTTTTTTTCTCAGATCACGCACGCGCAAAGTGACCGTAAAATTATGCAAATAAAAAAGTGAACGAGCAGGGATTGGAGAGAGGGGGAAAAGTACATCGCGCGCTACAGAAATTAGGACAAGAAAGAGACTGCTCGCAATCTACCACAGTATTGGACTGCGACCACAAAAGACCCTTCTTCAAAATGGCGGCAACAGATTTGAATAAGTTAAAATTGAAGTGAATGAAAAACTGATACCAGCACTGGAAAGAGCACTTTACTTTAGAGTTAAAACTTGCAAAGTTTCAACATATTAGGTGTTATATCAGCTTGGGAAATGAAAGATGAAATTTGACAAATTTACATACGTTTGTATGACTGGGGGTATAGGTCATACCCCCAGTCATACAAACGTCTGTAAATTTTTCATTTTTCAACTTACATTCTCTCAGCTGATATTACACCTGATATGCTGAACTTTGCATGGTTACTAAAGTAAAAGTGCTCTTTCCAGTGCTGGTATACGTTTTTAATTTAACTTATTTGAATTTTCGGCCGCCATTTTGGAGAAGGGCCTATTGGAACTTTCTATACAAAGAGGTATACTTTATCAAACGCCTAACACCTTCTCTCAACAATGGATTGAACTCTAGCAGAGAACTTTGCCTTTTCTCATGAGTATACTTTTCGTTCGCTTTCTGATCGTTATTAGGGACCTTAAGCAGAGACGACGACGACGCCGACGGAAACGGAACTTAAAAAATTACCTTCGCGTCTTCTGAATAAATTTGCGGGGATTTACACTCTCTCAGTTTGTGTAATGTGGCTGAACTATCGAGGAGCTAACGTCGTAGGGGTGCCTTTAAAGTTCAGAAAGAGAAAGGAAAATTAATCATCATGCGTTCACGTTCTCCATAAAACCTTAAATTTGGTCATTTCACGTTGTTGTTTTGCAGAGGACGGCAAATAAATGAACCAAAGCACGAGCACGTGCAGAGTCAGTGTTTTGCTAATTAAAACTATTGTTTTCTGACGTTCTCGTTGGCGTCGTCGTGGTCGTTGCTCAAGGTTCATATTAACACACTATTTAAGACCTAACTCGTATGCATATTTTTAGTTTGATGATGGTATATTTGATAACGAAATAGGACTTTTTCCAACTTGGTTTTTCTCAATTGTTGTCTAAATATTTTGACACAATGAACATACTCTGATTCTTTTTCATTCTCTGATGTACGTTTGACTATCTTTGTGAAAAGTTAGTAGCAACGTCATTGAGAAACCCTGGAACAGTTTCTTTCAAAAAGAAAACGTTCGTTAATTGACTGCCGGTAAATATACCATAATAACCTACGTCATTTGCTTTTGATCAATATTCTTATATGAGTATGATCCCGGTGGTGAAGTTGTACCAGTGAAGATCTATTAAATTGAAATGGGGCGTGTAAGCTGCTTGTTACTGACACAAGTGTCATTTCAAGACATGAATGCTTCTCGGCCTTTACATCTTGTTTCAACGAGCCAACTTATAGTTCGCTACATTTATGATCAGCCTTTGGCCAACGACTGCTCCAACACTGCGCACGAGGAAACCTCTGGTATCCAGGATGGGGATTTCTGGACAAGTCTTCAAAGTTGTCGAAATTCTTTCGTCTCAGCTTCTAAATTTCAAGAACAGGCTATAATACACAGAATACTAAACCAAATTGTCCGGAAGGCCTTGGAATCGAAGTCTCTTTTTTTCTCCTGATAAACAGTTGGGCTACATATTCGTCGAGGAAATTCCCTTCTATCTCCTGCAGCATTCACAGCTTCTCCTCAGGTTTTCATACCAAATCCCCAAGTTCCTTTTTGTTGTCCTTCTCCTTGTTTCACGGGTGACCACCCTCTTTTGGTCCTTTTTGTTCTTCCTTCACGAATCCAAGTGAAAGCAATGCCGGTAGGTTAACATTGTACGCCATCCTAAAACATGTCCCACCCATGTGCACCTTCTTATTTTCACCATATAACAAGAGTGCGGTACTGTAAATCCCGTTATACAACAGTGGCGCGGTACTATAAATCCCGTTATATGACAGG
This sequence comes from Pavona decussata, assembly GCF_977016875.1. Lineage (NCBI taxonomy): Eukaryota > Metazoa > Cnidaria > Anthozoa > Scleractinia > Agariciidae > Pavona > Pavona decussata. Next base: position 2,346,333 of record NW_028145517.1, on the reverse strand, counting down.
TTCGCGGTACTTTAAGTGACCCTTAAGTTTAAAATAGGTACGCGGTGCGTACCTATGATCTCTGGATACCGTGGCGTTTGTGATCGGTAAGAGGTGTCGGTGGAGGCATTTTTGCGGGTCGTAAGGACACCTAAATGTCTTAACTCTACCTTCTCCTCTCTTAAGTCTAAACTACCAAGTCTGTTCCCTTCCTCTGTTGAGCATTTGGAACATCTCTTGTGTTGGAATTGCCGCTATTCTATGTAAAGGGATCACTTGTTGCCAGAGTTACCTCTATGACATCAGAACTAGCCATAAAGTATTACCCAACAACTGACTTGTTTTTAGGTGTTTTTAGTTGTCCATATGATCAGATACATTTTTTTGGAATCTTCCATCATTCCATAATAATTTTTTAAAACTGTAGCTAGTAAGATTTGGCTTTGTGTAAACATCCCCCCCCCATCCCCCATCCCCCATCCCTGGAAGGAAGTAGCCCCTACATTAGCTATATAGGTATGTGAGGCTCCAAAGGGTAGGTAGGTAGGTCGGTATTTAGGTAGGTAACTTTATTTATACACGGTATCAATTCATATTTACACGCTCCTTCATCGAGCCATGGTTTTTAAACGACAATAAATTAATTTCTCAACTAATTAAATTATCTAACTAAATTAATTAACTGTACAAGATTGTACTAAAAGCTATAAAAACTATCCTTTAATAACTATCACTTTTGAGCCGTTTTGTTTTGAAATAGAAATTCATTTCAAGTTTTGTAGGTATACTGGAATTTTTACTTGGTTTCTCGTTCAAGACAAGAGCTTGAAATAGGATGACCAAGAGATGACATGACATAGTGTGGGTTGGATATTGTAACTGAATGCAAGACACCATATAGGTAACAGCTACATCTTAATTTATGTTGCTTATATTTGAGTATTTATTCAAACATTAATTAACGTTTAATACCAACTGCGACAATCTTTTCAAACATTATTTCGTGAACGTGTAAATAATGTTATTACAATGTATAAACAGACCAGGTTCACTAAATGTTGAAAAAATAAATGACACATCGTTTGAAAGAACTGAGTACAACTTGACTGAACACAGGCAAAAATCATTTATGAAAGTCTTACCATTCGAACAATATGGAAACGAGACAGCGTCCTTAGCAACCGACAGTCTGGCCACAGTTTTGCCCAGCAATGGGAAATATCTGGCAAAAAGTACTTCAAGAAGCTGCGTCAATTAATTCAGAGAAATGGCTTTTAGATGGAAGAAAAGATGCCCCATGCTGCATGGTCAAATTCTAAATAATAACAACATTCAGTAGTAAAAATCGTGTTACATTCACGAATGTTTTCTGTAGGTTGTACATTTACCTAAGTCCTCCATTAATCCCCCGGGTAGGCCTAATAACGGGGAAGGGGTTAATAGAGAGGAGGGCTTATTTAATTTGGCGAAATGCAGTACAATAGCAAAACAAACTAAAGGGGAAAAAAACAGACAAGAGTTACGGTAAATTAAAATTAGTGTGGAATGAGACGTCTAAAGTTTCAAGCGAAGGCCAATTGTGACGTTCTTCGAAGATCAAGAGCAAATGATCGGTGTTCCAAACTTCCACTACGTGAATAAACCGTACGTACTGTAGTCGGTGCACATTGGGATTAAGTACCGCAATACAATCTGCTTTTTATTATTTTTGTTGTCAAAGAAAAGAAAGGGGCGGAGGTGGGGGGGGGGGGAGAGGGGGGTGGTGGTGGTTTAAACGGGAGGGGGCTCATTGTTCCAGATAACTCAGATAAGTCAAGGTGCAGATCAAGAATTTAAACCGGGCTAAAGCTCTGATTCTCTCCAAATCTTCTCAAGTTAACGATTCAGTTTGTCGGGTCAAGAAGCAAACTTTCTCGTAATTTTGACCCAAAACCTCTCTCTTATCCTGAACACTGCAGCGCATTAACGACCTTCTTCCTCTAAAAAGGGGATCGAAGTGTAATAAAGAGGTAAATAAAAAGAGGCTTGTTGATATGAACAGTGACAGCTCCTGACATTAATCGTCTTTATAGCCACCCAATCCCCCAAGAAAAAGCGGGAGTTGACCGGCTTGGTCGTAATTATAATTAGAGCTCTGGTTGTGGTTACATCTGCGCCTTATATAACTATAGTTAGTCTTCCGTTACACGTCATCAGATTATCGAAATTGGAATCGTGAACGCTCTTTTTAGACTTGAGATTTTTTGTGCAATTTTTGTCTCACTTTTCTGATGAAACTTTAGTTAAAATTTTAATTGCGTGTGTAAGCTAGTGATTTCAGCGCGCCTCGTCGCTGCGATATCGCAGGTGTTTTCAACATGTTTGAATTGATGCAAATTTGTCGTGTATATCAGAAAACGTACAGCGATAACGTGCAGAGCTTGCAGATGGTTTACATGTGCAATTTGAATACGCAGCCTTGTGCGAGAAAAATTGCAGTTTACTGCGACAATTACCCTGGCTCCAGAGGCCCGTTGTCATAAAAATAAAAATGATCAAATAACCGTATCGGCGGTTACATGGTTCTATCTCACTCTGTCTCGCGAAAAAGGTAACCACTGGCACCCAGGGTATAGTGCGACAAAAACTGAAACAAAAACGACAAAAAACAAAAACAAAAAAACACGCATGTGTCAAATGGGCCTTTAATTCGAAAAAATAACGAAAAGCTCATCGTTTTTCAAGGAGCTATACCGTTAATAGAAGCGCCAATGAATCATGTGTTTCTTCTTAAAATTACGTGCAATGACTATTCACAGAGAAATGTCAAGGAACACATTTTAATTGGCTGTTCGTGTCCTAATTAAAGTTTAACCTTTGCATCCTGCTTGGGTTTAACTAAAGTTGCCATCTGTTGTTTTTAATCTTCCAGGCATAAGTTTCTTAACTATAATTAGAGTAAACAGGGGTGCGTTCACATTGCGAAAATAGCTAACCATAGTCTCGACCATAAGTCTTATAGCAGCATTCACATTCTTTTGTTTCGGATCATCCAATCGCAAATCTCTAGAACAAACAGAGAAGCAGTCACATTACCAAAATAACTAACTACATTGAATTAACTGAAGACTAACTATAGTTAAAGCGTAAATGTGACCACGGCCATTGTTACGTGTTTGGGCCCTAATCTCACAAATCTTCAATACATAATATTACTTTCCAAATAGAATGATTATGCATTATCCTGGTAATCCATCAAATAAATATCTCAAAGTTTAAAATACATTTATTTATCACATCACAATTACAAGGTTCTTGGACAGTTCTGTAGCTTATTACTTATTCTCACGGTGACACTACGTCAATTTTGCTAGTATTTAATTGGTTTGATAGGTAACCTGTCAATGTACATTCAACATATTGGACCAAGAAATACTTAGAAATTAGGAAAGTTAATTAGCATTAAGAGAACCACGACTCACAGACTATGAGCACATGCAAGAGGTCTCTTATTTTTCTCATAGATGCTAAAACGCGGCGATTTTCGCTCTTCGCTTGCGCGCATTTTGCTTGCTTTACTATTCCTAACAAAAATAAGAGATAAGAGCTGACGACTCGTAGTCTGCACGACTCATGATTCACGATATTAAGATGCATGTTCACTCAACACTAAGGTTTCCATGGCTTAAAACTCACCATGCGAAAAGGGACACAGATAAATGTTTGCACAAAGCCCGTCCGCATATTACACGTTTGCTCCTGACCGGTCCAAGCATAACCTGACGAAAAAAAAGGATGACCTCCATTGCTCTTCTCTGTCTTTGGGGCGTAGGTAAGGCTGACAAACGCTTAGCCGGTGTTTGCGATTCGTAGCTTGTCGAGAAGCATTATTTCACATAATTTCTTGTTTATATAACTGAGTGCCGTTTTCTTAAAGCTGTAAAGTTGGTTTGATAGCTCAGTCATGTGGTAGAGCACTACACTGGCATCGCAGAGGTCATGGGTTCGAATCCCGTTCAAGCCTGAATTTTTTTTCAGGCTTTCTTTTCGCAATTGCTTAAGTTGCGTAGTAACTGCGAGGATCTTTCTTCTATTTGAAAAGCCCAATAGTTGACAATGTACTGAAACGCTAAACAAACGCAGTCGAATTCCTCCTGCAAATGTGCCTTATCAGTCTTTCATTGGTTGAGGTCACACTGGAGAAAGTTAACCATGGTAAACTCAAGTTTACCATGGTTAACGGCACCGCAAGTGTGACCCCCAATTTTCAGTTTACCATGGTAAACCTAACTCTGGTAAGTTGCCCTGACAACAGCGGCAAGAACAAAGTTGACTTGACCCCAGATAAGAATCTAGTTACCAAAAAAAAAAAGGTGGGTACATCTCTTGTCTATCTAAACCATGCATATTTTGTTGACAGTTTGTCATCTTTTTGGACAAACGCAGTAATTACAATACATTTGTGGATTCATATTTTATAAACATGAAATTTATTTTCCCGCTCATTGGCGCGTGTGTTTGAGCGAACATGGATTTCAACAGCGCTAATTCTTCGTCCTTCACAACTTTTAAAATGAAGTCGAATGTTTCCCGTGTTACCCTGAAATGGTCTTTCCAAAGGGCTCGAAGGAGCCGGTTATCATACATTTCCTCAAGCCATCCCTGTTGTCGAGGGTAAACCCAGGCTTGCCTGCGCGCTCTTCTTTGCCTGTGTCTTTGCCGTCTACAAACCGCTGCACTTTCTTTGGTCCCAAGATCTAAATAGTTGTATGTAAGAAGGAAGCGAATTCTACATGCTCGTCTAAGCAGCAGAATTAAAAGCAAAATGGGAACAATTGAAAATACAACTCTCTCTTGTTGATCCATAATTTTATTACACGCCAGGTCACAGATCAGTGACTTACAGCCGATATGAGCTCACGCGACATGTCAACATTTAGTGTACTCGTCACGTATAAGTTTACTGATCATGCGAAAGAGTGCACATGGAAAGCGTCAAATCTTTTTTGACAGCTTTACTATGGTAAATAGGTGGTTGCGCAATTTACCTTGGTAAAGCAATTTTTACCATGGTAAAGCCTCTAGTGTGACCTCAGCCATTGTTAAAAAAAAAGAGGTTTCGCAGGAAAGGATAAAGGAAAAAATCGTCCCACATTCTTAGCTCCTGGAAAAAGTTACATACACGACGTATTGTGGTTACAAAAATTTAGATCAAACGTTAACAATAGGAAATCCCATGGAACAACAATCGTGTCCGATGGTGTCTTTACATTGTTTATCGTAGCTTTTTCTAGAGAAACTCAGCCGCGATTGTTTTGCGACCGAAGGAAACTAAGGGATCTAAGATCGAAGGTGTTCTTGCGTCGTATTAAGATAAACAAGGGTTATCATACCGATAAATTCTGCGGCGGATGTAAATGTCGTCGACTTTGCACGAATAATTAGAAGTGCTATGACCCAGATACAGTTGTTAATCATATTCTAGTCACATTTAACCTGAGCAAGGATTGTAGCATTGGGAACTTGAATTCGTATTTAAGCGAAACCCACGATCAGGATGATTTTGGGTGTTCTTATTCAAGTGGGATCGTCGATCGGTGTGTTTTGCACTCTTTTCATTCAAGTGAAATCCTCGATCAGGATGCTTTAGGGCTCGTTTAAACGGTTTCAACATTTGCCCAACATTCGTTCAACAAAAGTTGAACGAATTTATTATGAACAAATAAATCACGAACTCAACGAATTCAAACTGATAGGCGCTTCAGATTTCTTTATAGTCGATAGAGTATGGACCCGTCCAAACGACTGTAGCCCTGAGAAGAAGCTTTGAGGTAAAACATTGACTGACATTTCGTCAAAGTACCTGAGCGGACGTCATCAACAGAATTTATACGATGACTCCTAGGTTCAACTGAAACCATTCGCTTCTCTTTGTTTGCAGAAAGAACCATATTCAAAGAACGTTAGCTAACTTAAAACATCATGTTTCCCTTGGCCCGTAAGGTTTCTCGTTGAATCAGTTGAAAAAGTATTCGGCGAATACTTTTTTCCCAATGGACAACGGGTTAGTTTCTAAAGAAACTGTGGTGCTGCGTCGGTGGGGAGTAGAAACGAATGTTTGGTTTATCAACAGAGTTGACAACTAAAGGTAAATTGGCCACCGTAAGGGATTCGAATCGGCTAATGCTGTGAATGCTGATTGAGTAAGTAACTATATTTACCTACAGTTATCAACTCTGCTAATAAACCAAACATTCGCTCCTTTTTTTTCCAGCACATTGTGCTATTCCAATATTTTTATAGCGTACGTTTTCTCAATTTCTCCATGCGACACTCTGGATACGAGTTTAGTGAAACCGTCAATTCGTCAACAACCTTGCGCAGCCGTAGTTTAGGGAACGGGAACGTGCTTTACGTCATCATTTATTGACCAATCAGAGGTTTTTGCGTTCTGTCGAAGATGCCCAGGGCTCACACCCATTCACACAGTGTCCACAACCAAGCGAGACAATACGAGCGTGAGTGAGTACACGAAAAGATTGCAGAGTGAAATTGTGTCAAATCGTCCAGGTCAGATCAACATGCTACTGTTGTTTGGTAAGTAGGATTAGTAACATCTCAGAAAGTGTTGCATTTGACGCCTGAAAATCTTTGTTTGAGAAGATCGTTAATTCGGGGATACTGGAGACCTCTCAGAACGTTTTTAGCTGCTCTTCAAGTCCCGGATCACTCTCAGTAAGCTGATCCAACAAAATATACTAAAAAAGGAAAGAAAATAAAAAGAAAAATTAAAATTTGACACATTTGGTTTAACTTTGAATTCCAAATTTGTGTTGCCTTTGGCTGATCCTCGAAACGATTTTCTCTTCGAAATTTACATGTAAATTAATGACCCTATGCAAGTCCTCTCATTCGTAGGACCCAATGAATTTTCGCTCTAATACAGTAGGAAAAAATTCTGTTTTCGAAAATAGCCCGCTGCTATTAACATTCTCAGGAAGAAATACGCACACAAAATGGCACATTCTTCAAACTCATGTGTATATGCACGTATCTTCAACAGGTGTTTCAGATTTGCATAAAGCTGTTTTTTTTTTTTTTCGTCTTTTCTATTCCTACCACCTGCTTTTTTCAAGAATTTTGTAGAATTTACTTTATTTGAATTAAATCGCATCCTTACTTACATTGTTTAAAAACATTACTTACATGCATGGCCGTAACATGTTCTTTTTACACTAAATTTCGTTAAGTTATTCATGACAACTACAAAGCAGGCACTTGCGACTTGACAGATGCGAAAATAAGCAAATAATAATGAGAAAGAGCCCGAGAAAAAAAAAAAGTAAAAACAGAACAAAAAACAACAACAAAAATTTACGAGATTTCACCTACTTCAGCTAAGTCACATCCTGTGCCCCCAAAAAGTGTTTAGTCTTTCTCATTACGTGTTACGATGGGGCTAATAATAATAACGTCTAATTCTTCGAGTTCATAATTTCTAATTGGCCTACCGTCCGGCGATATGGATGCTTTTAATCCATTGACTATACGCTTAAAAGTTCATTTTTTGGACGCTTTTCGTTTGTCCAACTCATGATATTGCGACAACATAAAGATATTAGCTTTTCCTTAAAGAAAATCCTGCCGAACTCAACGCTAGTTGAATACGGAAGGCTGGTGAAGATATTCGACACTTTGATGTCTTCAAGCTTCGCTCTTACTCTGTAAAGGCTCGATTTCACTTAATGGCGCCTTTGGCATTCAGCCTATGGCAAATTTCAATATTTAGTGAAGTAACAGGAACATCCAGAGCGTCTGCTATTTTCAGGACAGCATCAGACCTCTTTCAAAGTGTATGCATTCTCGGATATGCCATGAATCTCGAGCGAGTTCTTTCGAGTGTATTGCTCAAGCTGGTTTTAGTGTTCATAAATTAAAGCTCTTGAATTTCCTCCTTCTGCCGATCAATCTGCACACTAACTCAGTCTAGCTAGTTCAGTTTCTCCACTGTTTTGCAGTGTTTTTCTGTCTGGGCCAGTGATTCTTTAAGGGACATTTATCTCGGATTGTTGACGTTCCACTGTAGATCTGAGCTCTGCTACTGATTTCTTTCACGTATTTTCTTGTTCTCAAAAAGTACATTATTAACAGCAATCTGGATATCAACCAAAATTTCTTTCACTTGGTCTGCTTAGAGGTCTTCGTCTCCCTTGTATTTTCTACTGGCCTTTCCCTACCTTCGGCCGCCATATTGGCTGGTTTAGATGATGATACTTCAGTATTCTACCTATCCACGAATTCACCTTTTATATTTCTGGCGTTTTTTAGACACGGTTGGCTCTGATTTATATTCCAAGAAAATGCATTTTACTAAGAAATTGTTAATTTTGGAGACATGGACTTCCTCCGTCAAAAAACTTGCCACTGCACGCTACCCCCGCGTATGCCCCTTCATTTTCTTTTTAAGAATATCAGGCAGGATCGAGGCATAAGGTTTAAAGAAGCTTGACAGGCCAAACTATCTTTAGTGAACGACACACCAAAGTTGATGGTCCATCTAGAGATATAATATTCTGCCTTATGTTACACTCTTTTATTTATTTATTTTTTGTAAGAATCTCTTTTTAATAAGAACGTTGAGGCTGAAATTAATCCAGATTTTTGTTGCATGTTGAGGGAGATAAACACTCTTGGAGGAATATGAACGTGTTTTTTCTTTGATATTTTGCCATGACTGTTTGTTTATTCAAGGAAGACTGATTTGCATGTTCCATATTGATCCATATGTTTCTAAACAGTTCTGTAACAATGATGTTTCGTGAGTTTTTCCAGTTTTCTCTCTTTTTAATCGGTTATCGAACTGTAATTGAGTTCTGTTAGGATTTGCTCGTGAGTAAACTTCAAGTTGTGTTTGCAGACTTGTGGAGCTCTTTGAACGTTTGTAAGGGTGAAATTTTCAGCAGCTTATGGGAACAGAGCGTTGTCACGGAGCTAGTCGCTTATCGATTCCGGCCATATTTTTTTTGGATTATGCTGTGCTGCCTGTCCTTAAGACTTTTCCAAGATGGCGTGCGAATCGCCAGTCGTGACTCGTGATTGTTGTTCCTTTGAATGGCTCGAATTATCCAACGTGGAAAATTCAGTGTTGAATGGCACTTTCAGAGCCTTTTAGCTCCCTCTCAAGACTCTCAGTAAGCTGAGCCAACAAACCATACTAAAAAATTCATAAATACGATTTGTCATATTTGGTTTAAACGCAGTCGAAGACACCGTGTGGATGCTAGTGCGGTTTGAAGATTAAAAGCATTCAGAAAGAAAAAAAAAAGCAAAATCGTATTACAAAAAGTACCATCGCTCCATTACCATGGTGCAGAGCTGGAAATTAAAGCTCTGCAAAATTTCCATCTTAATTATTCAGATGTAAATATTTCTGTTATTTTTGTATATAGGTTTATGTCTGCTGTCCAAGGCACTTGCTGCACAAGGTATTTGTAATGCTTTCTTTTTTGAAATAGGCTTTTACAGGGGCACCCAACAACAGTTTTCTCTCAGATCCTTTGAAACGCTGTTTTAGGCTATCTGGAGTGCCTTTACAGCTCTGTAGGTTCATTTCAGGGTACACTATAATATTTCTATCTGTTCGGTCATTTAAAGGGAATTAAATTACTAGGGCATCCTTGTCCATTTCCCGAAAACCTTAGGTCTTATTTCCTTTCCGAAAATCTTAGCTGACCTTTTTTTGGCACCCGAAACGACATTTTAATCAATCCGAAAACACCAGGCCTTTAATTTCCCCTATCACGAAAGCTCATGGTGAAAATTCCCTTTAGAAAATTGTAGGGGATTAAGGGCCTTCCGAACAGATAATTTACCAAAACGATCCGTTGGGTGCCCCTGCTTTAACTCCAGCTGTAGGCGAACTTTTCGCCATTAATTTTGTACTGTGCTATTGAAATTAACAGGCCCTGTTTAATATAAACAAAAAAAAATTTTCCCCTTACAAAAGGTGAAAGAATAGCCCGTATTATCAGCGTACTGCAGGATTATTCACAGCGATTTTTGTGTTGTAATTTCGGCAAGCCTCGCACTGAATTCGCGTCTGAGCAAGGCTTGTTGTGAAAAAGCAAAACTTTTTATTCATCTGAGACTCAACATGCAACATGACCCCTCGTGACAAAGGTCTATTGAATTGGAATTAGACATTAGACAAGTCTGGTTGAACTTCTGCCAACAGAAACCTCTTGTATGCTAAGGAAGACATCTTTCCAAACCAGACACCTTGGACGTTCCTACCACAAACACTGTTAATACATTTAAGTAACATCACATTTCTTAAGTGGATATCTGAATGTGGCTGCACTGCAATATATTGGTTGCATATATCTGTACTTAAAAATTTGCATTTCTATTCCTCAGGCTGCAGTGCTAACCAGCAATCAGTAGTCAACGTAATAGCTGTAGAAGATGAGGAACACTTACCATCTGGTTCTTTTGTTCTACCTGTGAACGCTACTTGCCAATGGAACATCACAGCCCCTGTTGGGAAGGTGGTCAGGATTAAGCTCTCTGCTTCCTATTTTTCTGGCTCCTGTAGTGATGAACACGTTATGATCTATGATGGACCTAACAATTCAAGCAGCATCATTGCACAGTACTGCAATGGCACCCGGACTTTAAATACGCCTTTCATTTCCAGTGGCCGTAGTTTGTTTTTGGAAGCAAAGACGGGACACAGCAGTTCTCGATATGGGATGCTTGCGTATTACCGCGTGTTAGATTTTCAAGGTAATTAACTCTGAGTAATTGACGTTCATTGTAAGTTATAGAAACAGGGCTGCTCAGGATAGAAGTTATTATTAATAGTTATTATAGTTAAGGACCATGCCTCCTAATACAGACTTTTTTTTGTGCTATTTATGACTTTTTTCGAAAGCAGATCTTTCCTAAGGCTATTGGAATTCTAAAAGAAAATTGGGGTAACCACGCTTTTTTCAGAGGTAAATAAGCAACAATAATTCGAAAACGCGTTTAAATACAAAACAATGATTCTCATTTTTTCCAAATTGAAGCGAAGGGATCTCTAAAAATGCGTAGAACTACTTTATTCCTTATTTTCTTTTTCGTTTCCAAGAACCCTCGCCAAGATCTACGTTAACTTTTTCTCACAGTTATAAGCCACGCAAAAATATCTTTGTTTTATCCGTAGATGCACAGAACGTATGCACAGTAACGTAAAAATGTCTGCTTCCAGTACTGAGACCGAGACGGCAGGGTCCTACGGCACAGCAGCGAATTCTACAAGTTCTCGCGTTGTTTTTGCTTGACAATCCACTTTTGCGAATGTGTTTAAAAATTACCAATGTTTAGAGGGTCGTAGACCTGAAATATAATTGGAATTATATTCGTATTATTCCTATTATGTTGGAGTTCTACGGCCCTCTAATAATTAGTAATGATTATACTTCACCTAAACTCGCCTCATATAACAATGTATGTTCAAAGCAAGTTTAAATAGATTTTAACACCGTCTTGCTAGTGGTGCGGTCAAACTTTGGTCTGTAATAAAATTTCAAGAAGGCACTTTCACCTGACTAATCAGCCAAATCTAGAATCTGTGACAAAGTAATCCCATTAAGAGCAGCAGCAGATGCGGCTGCACCACGACCTGAACGAGATTTAAAGACTGAGACATCAATGTAACAGATTGACAAGACTGAACGAACCCACCTAGAAATAGTATTTACAGAGACTGGTTTTTGATGAAATGTAAAGGATACGAAAAGTTTGTTTTGGCTCTAGGGGTCTATTGGCCGCCATTGGGTGGGCGTCCTGCAAGGAAAAGGAATTAATATGGACGGGGCTTCAGAAACATTCCCGTACTTATGTACATCATTTTTCAGATTGCTCTACAAACAGCACCTTAGATGCCCTGGAGTCCCCCACAGAAAGGAACTTTTCCAGCCCATACTACCCTGATGGCTTTCCCATGAACATCACTTGTGGATGGTATATCACGGCTCCGGAGAATTATACCATCAAGGTTGAGATTACATCGAAGTTAAGTAGCTCGCGTTCTTCAAAGGACAGCGTGGAGGTTTATAATGTGGATGGCTCCGAACTTAGTGCTATCAGCCTTGATTATACGGACACCGTATATTCCAAGTTTCGTAACGTGTACGTCTTGTTTAAAAGCGATGATCAACCTCATTCTTCGGAGAAGGGGATTTTTTTTTCCTATACTGCTATGAAAATAGGTAAGCCAGATCACATTAGTTTCTCTTGTGATCGTTTAGTAAATGTTCTTTCAGCCTATAACTAGTCGTTTACTTTTTTATAGGGATAGTAAAGGTTGTTATATGGAACGATTTTGAATGCAACATCATTGCGTAAAAGTTGTTATCGGGTAACATGGCGCGCGACAACTTTTAACGAAGCAACTTGTTTCAGCAACAAATTTCCGCAATAAAATATTGCGTTAAAAGTTGTCAGCGCGATGTGTTGGATTAAAAATCGTCGTTAAAAGTTGTCCCGTGAACCGAGCAGATGCGACGTTGCAGAAAATTTTGGAAAATTTCACAATGGTGGGTCGGCCGGTCACGTAGTCGGCCTTGGTCGGACGTTTTCGAATACCTTTTGCCAGACGCCGTTAATTTTGAAGAGACCGATCATGAGAGGTTGTCAACACTGGTAAGCCTGGGATTTAGGAGAAAGCCATGAAACAGTAATTTCAGTTTTACATGACTATCATATTTCGCTCGCGCTCATTCAGTGGCTAATTTGTATCATCCGTCAGAGCACATATGCGTGTTGGAAAGCTGTTGCGATCGTTAAAACGTTTACCAAACGTTCTAGCACTGCGTCCTTGGTGTTGCGGGAATTCAATCCCAAAGTTAGAGTTCTTGAATGCCGAGAAAATGGCTAACAATACTTCGGCAAAACTAAATAGGGTAAAATTGCGGCTCTAGAGCGCCTCGTAAGTCGATAGAAACTATGACAATGTCTTGACGAAACTTATCATAAATAAGAGGAAAGACGGATTTGCTAAAGAGGCTGTGTCACCTTTATTTTAATTCAGTGTTGTATAAATGCGTGAAAATTGACATTACTGTTTGTTTTAACTTTTAGCGAGCTCCTGTTCCTCGTCCAACACGGAAAACCAAAATATGAACATCGTGTTAAAAGACCCCTCCGGTATCATTAAAACCCCTGGGTATCCTTCAACATACCCCTTGTCTTTAACCACCCAGTGCATCTGGAAGATAATAGCTCCGAAGGGGCAAGTGATACGGTTGGAGTTTTCGTCGTTCCGTATGGGGCGGTACAGCTGTCTTTCCGTACAACACAGGATTGGTAAGAAACACTCGTTGCAATTTTACAAGTGTGCAACACAGCCGTCGTTCACTGTGTACTCAATAGGAAATGTACTCAGCTTAAAACTGTCGTCATACCGTGATTTTCTCCCCGGTCCAGGATTCATTGCAAACTACACATTTTTCCCTGCAGGTGAGAATATAGGTTTTGATCGTTTTTACTACTGTAAAAGCTCTATTTTAAAACTTCCCTCCCCGTCCAGGCCGCTTCCCACCACCATCCCGGCTATTTAGGACCTTTTCTCCTAAAGTGTGTTGTTTTGATCAAATTTGAATAGAGTTGTCCCCCTGCCTTGCAGGATCCAAAATAATGAGATTAATTTGAAGCACACAAGCTTTCGATTCCATGACAGAAAGTTTTTCAAGCGTAGAGTTTGAAGTTTCTTCACGTGACTTGTGGTGGTGAAAGTCACGTGACAAAATGTTCGGGTTTGTCGTTGGAAGGTAGTCTCGACTTATAGTGGAAGCCAAAACACTGTATCTCAATGACCTCTCTGATTCTTCTTCTGAGGTTGTCGTATTTCCTTAACTTGTGACGATTATGGATGAAGATTTTTTCAGGTCCAAGTGAACAGATGAAGTCTAGACAAAGGATACGAACTTCCTGCGATACACCTGGACAATTCGTGACTTTCACCACCCTTCACTTGACGAAACTTCAAACTCATATCACTTGACAGAAAGATTCCGTGATGGGATTGAAAGTTTCAGTGAGATGTGTTTCTTTTGGTTTAATTTTAAAGGTTCTTCATCTGGAACTTGCATTCTCAAGAACCATACCAGCGTGCACGTGTCTGGTGAAGGAGGAAGTTTTGCAACCCCGAGTTTTCCATACCCGGGGATAGGAACATGTAGCTGGAATATCACCGTAACCCCGGGAAAGTTTGTAAGACTTACCTTTTGGGAATTCGAAGAATTTTACGGTAAGACTGACTACGTGGAAGTTTTTGATGTGACAAACTCTACAAACACGGCTTTAACGGGAAAGTTCAGCGAAGAAAAAGTAGTTTTCTCCATAGGAAACAATGTACAAGTTAAGTATACAAATAAGGGAGTAACCGAAGGAGGTTTCATAGCCTCATACGAAGCACTTAACGCCGTCCCCGCGAGGTATTCTTGCTCTAATGGAGGTTACAAATCCACTCTGACGGGCAAGTCTGGAAACTTTGCAAGCTTTGATTATCCACTAGCCTATCCTAATAACGCCGAGTGTTCGTGGGAGCTGCAAGTCTCCGTTGCAAATCTCATCCAGTTAACGTTCCATTCATTTGATCTACAGCAATCGCAAGACTGTAAAGCGGACTATGTAAAAATTAAGCAGAAAAAAGGCGAATTTCAATCGAAGGTGATTGGCAAATTCTGTGGCTCCTCGCTTCCTGCGTTTCTTCAAATAAACTATTGGATGTTCGTGGATTTTGTGTCCGATAGCTCCAGTCGATACCCAGGATTCCATGCAAGCTTCAAGGTGCTTCCAAACCGTAAGTTGGTATTATTAGCCAAATGCGAAGGGAATCCTGGGAAGGCATGAATGTTGTGAATGAAGAAAAGAACGACTCAACAATATTTCTATATGTAGACGACATAAGTTTCGAAATAACACATTTTGAAAGACAACTGAACTTGTGAGAGCGATCATGATGAATGGCGAGCAATCCAAAACAAAATCTCAGCGGAGCGCTTTGGCAAGCATTGGCTTGCGCGATAAATTTTATCTCATCTTTTCGCGATCGCGCGTGGATTGTAAAAATGAAACCATCCATTTTAAACTATGGGGGAGGGCCAAAGGGAGGGTAAATATATGGCTTGCCCTTATTGCCTGTTTGATCGAACTATCTTAGTGAGTAAGTGCTTTGTCACTTTTGTTTTGACCTAAAATTACGAAAACTTCCTGATACCCAGTGTACAGGTGCAAAGTGGGTAACGGGCTCCTCACAGATGACGCACCATCCTATGGTTAAATTATTTGAAATTTGTGTCGTACGTTCGACTGGTCAGGTCGCACTATATCTCAGCATACTTAGACAGCATTTTTTGATCTTGATTCAAACGTTACATCGCATTGCTGACAGCACAGATCATGCACAGATCACGTCACTCCTATTTGTTGGCGCGTTAGGAAGCATATTTGATTTCTCTGAGTATTGACACCCTAAACGATCGAGGTTTAAGAAAATGCTATTTATTTTGTTTGTTGTAACCAAGGTAAGGTTTTTTTGAATTATTTTCACGAAACATTCTCCTTTAAACTGTAAGTCTGAGTAACGGTCAAATTCCCGGGGGGCGAGCGATAGCCCCACAGTGACGACACTGGGGATACGACATTTGACATTTGAATCGGTTTTTCGTATAAAAATAGTAGTATCTAGGCGTTTTTCACAGTCTTAATAACTTCTTTTGTTTAATTATTTCCTCATTCTAGCGGCCATAGGACCGTGCAAACTCCAGGGGGAGGACAATGTTATTCCTACTGTATCCGCAGACCTATCCTCCAAACATGAAGTGCACGTGGGTGATAACAGTGCCCGAGGGACATTTCGTGAAGCTTAAAATAACGTATTTCAAGCTGGAATGCACTTGCAATGGTGCCACCCTTCAGATTCGAGATGGTCAGAGTGGATCAAGCGATTTGCTGAAGTCCTTCTGTGGACGTATGTTCGAATCTTCGGTATTTTCAAGTGGTCGCCATGTTTGGGTTCGGTTCCAAACTTCAAAAAATAAATATCGCCATCTTTCTGGAACTGGATTTAATGCTTCGTTTGAAGCTGTCAACCAACGTAAGCCGGCTTTCTGTTTTATTGTTTAGTACTAGATATTCTCGTGTAGCTACTCAATTGTTTCGAAAATGGAAAGAAACTCCCCACCCACGTTTTCCAGCTCTAGTTGCGATCAATAATATTGTACCTGGGTGAACTGCGATATGTTGGGTCAAGGGCTAAATTTGGAGTCATAATTGCGCTGAATTAGTTTCCACTTTGATTCGATACTTAATTAGGTTTGCGTCCAAAATCAGTTGCACTTTGGGTTTACACTCGTTCTGCGTTCACACTGAGCTCTGTTGCACTTTCTTTTCGTACTGGATCAAGTTGCTGTTTATGGTCACTAATTATAAAAACTAATTATAATTTGAACTGCACTTAGTCCACTCACACTCGCCTAAAACTGAGCGTCTTACTGAGTTTCATTCGAATACAAGAAATTTTTGGGGAAGAACTATTGAGGACAAAATGAAGTTGGCAGGCTATAACTGGAGAACGTTATCGGGGTTGGCTCAAAGCTGGGTACAAAGAGGATGACTGCCCACAGCCTTTGCTCCAGGAGTCCCTTGGTGCCTAAGTAAAAAAGCGTTAGAAATTCAAAATTCTTTTTTTTTTCAGTACCAGCTTCATTCTCTTGCACTGCGAGTAACCGCGACGTCAAATTGAAAGCGAAGTCTGGGACCCTGACCAGCTACAACTTTCCTCTGTCGTACGATACGAACATTAAGTGCATCTGGGTCATCTACGTGGACACGGATTACAAAATTAAACTTTCGTTCGACTTCTTCAATCTTTCCCTCTCCAGTGATTGTTCTGAAGATTACGTTGAGGTACGCGATGGTCAATCTGCTTCAAGCGATCTCTTGGGAAAGTTCTGTGGATCAGAGAAACCTGAATCGATAACTTCATCTGACTGGACTTTACGGATTGTGTTTAAGTCGAGTGGCAAAACGAAATATCCTGGATTTAAAGCCAGCTACGAAACAAAGAGTACGTATGAAGAAAGTAAAGTTCGTCGGTGTAAAAAAGGTCTCATTGACAGAGCCGTATGCAAATGAATGACTCGGTAATTCACTGATGGATTGATTGATTGATTGATTGATTGATTGATTGATTGATTGATTGATTGATTGAATAGTTGCTTGCTTAATTGATTGATTGATTGATTGATTGATTGATTTCTAGCTTGATTGAGTGGTTGATGCATTGATTGATTGAATGATTGATTGATTGATTGATTGATTGATTGATTGATTGATTGATTGATTGGTTGTTTGTTTGTTTGTTTGATAGACTGTTTAATTGACTGACAGACTGGTTGACCATGTGATCGACTGACCTGCAGCCTGATCGGCAGTGACCAACAAAGAGATTGGCCAACTGACCGTCCAGTGATAGTGCCGACAGACCATTAGTGAAAACGGATTAATAAATCACTCTGTAACCACACGACTAACATGGTCAAAGAATCAAATGACCAACAGCCCGACCGACTGGTAGACCCCCGGTTTGTTGGTCGTTAAATAGATCGACTGCCCAACGAACGCATCAGACAGACAGACCGAGGGAAGGAAACAATGTCATATTGATTGATAGATCGACCTACTTACCAAAGTACCCCTTGACTGTCCAAACACCCTGTCACATGAGGTAGACACTAATTTTACGACGTTGATATAAATAAAAGGGAAATAGATGAAGCTGGTGAGTAACTCGTTCTGTATAAAACGCACGCAAAATGAACCAAGCTGACCTAGTTTTCTCGGTTTCCTTTTTTTTCTCAGAGGGAGCAGCCTATATTTGGAAAATCTCAGGCATTGTTGTTGGCAGTCTTTCTGCAGCGTGTGCCTTAATTGGATGCTGCTGTAAATGCTGCAAGTCAGATGATGATAATGAGCCCACTGCCCAAGGTCCGGAGAACGCGGAGCAGACAACCCAAATGTAGATGGATAATGGGAATAAGGGCGAACCTCTCTTGAGAGAGCTTCCAAAGTGCCTCGGGGAAGGTGCTCGTCTTGGAAAAATATTCGCTTACAAGATGCCTGAAACATACTGAGTTGACAAAAAACAATTCAAAGGCGATTTTGACTTCTGAGGGGTGATTACTTAGGGATGTTGGACTATCTTTGTGAAAAAATTAACAACGTTGTTGTGGACCCCTAGAACAGTTTATTTTTAAAAACAAACGTTCGGTAATTAACTGTAATTGTTATATACCTAAACTCTCACTCAACAAAACGAGCACTGTGATTGGTTGATTTTTGGTCACGTGCCCCTGATCAAATACAAATGTATCCCGACCGGGATACAATTCCTAAGTTGTTTGTTTGTTTGCTTTGCTTTGATTGTTGAAGGGAAAGTCTAGATATATAACAAAGCACTTAATGTATGGTCCCTCGAGAAACTAATTAGTTTTGTTTTCCCTCGAGTCCTGATCTTTCCCGAGACGAAGTCGAGGGAAACATCAGGACTCGAGGGAAAACAAAACTAATTGTTTCCCTCGGGACCATACATTAAGTGAATAATATACCATATTATTAAAAACTGGATCATTGTATAATGCAATTCCAGGGCTTTGATTGGCTCACCGGCCATGGTATATGAGCCATTATACCATGCCCGAGAAGTAGCGACCATAAATTGTTTTCTGGTTGCTCTTGAAAAGGAATTCAGCAAGGCCTACCAATATTACTTGATTGTTTTTAATAAAACAATTATTCCACTCGCGCTTGTTGGATATGAGATGATTATAGCCAACTCGGCGCTACGCGCCTCGTTGGCTATCTGTCATCTCATATCCAACGCGCACTCGTGGAATAATTGTTAAATAGCCTAGGTCGTATATACTGCTGATCAATATTCTAACGTGACTATGAGGCTTTGTATATTGTATGCCAGACGCTTCTTACGCGGGCTCTTGTTCACGAAGAAAGTGTACTTAATGTGCGTGCGAATGCCAGAAAGTGAGTAAATACCCTTATAAATTCCACTGAACGGCTGGACTAGACGGAACATCTGGCTTAATTGCAAGGAACAAACGAAAACCCTTTGACCCCGGTAGTGAAGTTGTGCGAGTGAAGATCGATTAGATTGAAATGGGGCGTGTAAGCTGTTTGTCACTGACACAAGTGTCATTTCAAGACATGAATGCTTCGCGGCTCTCACACCTTGTTTAAAAGAGGCAACTTATAGTTCGTTATATTTGTGATCAGCCTTTGGCCAACGACTGCTCTAACAGTGCGCACAAGGAAACCTCTGGTATCCAGGATGAGGATTTCTGGACAATTTTCAAAGTTGTCGAAATTCTTTCGTCTCAGCTCAAGAACAGTCTACAATACACAGAATACTAAACAAAATTATCCGTAAGGCCTTGGAATGGAAGTCTCTTTTTTCTTCTGATAAACAGTTGGGCTACATGTTCGTCGAGGAAATTCCGCTCTATCTCCTGCAGCATTCACAGCTTCTCCCCAGGTTTTCATACCAAACCCCCCATGTTCCTTTCCTTTTGCCCTTCTTCACATTTCACGGGTGACCACTCCTTTTTGTGAGGGTGCTTTTCGTTCTTTCTTCATTCGGGCGTCCAAGTGAAAGCGATGTGTTTGTTAACATTGCACGCCATCCTAAAAACACTTACAACTTATTTCCACCTTCTTATTTTCACCATATAACAAAACGCAAGTACTGCAAGTACCGTTATGCAACAGGAGCGCGGTACTATAAATACCGTTTTATAGCAAGAACGCGGTGATATAAATACCTTTATGCAACAGGAACGCGATACTATAATTACCGTTGTATTGTATTACAGGTTCGTGATACTATAATTACCGTTGTATTACAGGTTCGCGGTACTATAATTACCGTTGTATTACAGGTTCGCGGTACTATAATTACCGTTGTATTACAGGTTCGCGATAGTATAATTACTGTTATATGACAGGTTCGCGATACTATAATTACCGTTATATAATAGGAGTGCGGTACTATAAATGACCGTTTTAAAGTGTACCTATATATGATCCTTTATATCGGTAAGAGGCTTCGGTAGAATGGATCTATTGAAACAATTTTTGCGGGTTGTAATGAATTTTTGTCAGATAAACGAGAAAGGTGGATGTTATTTTTCTGTTTGCTTTTGTGGTAAACAGCATAGTAAGCCGCAACCCGTGATACTCTACAGGAAATAAGTATTTAGCGGAAGTTACATAGTTCTGAAGGAAGCTGAATAGTATTGATTTCGAAATCATTGTTAGCAAATGAATAAGGTGATTTTTATTGGTAAATTGTGTTTATTAGCCCATATCTCGAAATATGATAATATCAGTTGTAAATGGGTTAAAAATCGGAGATTTTAGGTGGCAGAGGATATATAGAAAGGAATACCCGATAAAAGGGGCCTAGAACAGCAAGGGTATGAGGGCCTTAGACCCGGATGACAGCGCTTATGATCCTATAGTATCGGTCAATTGTGGTCGAACTATCAAGGAGCTTGACTTGTAGGGAAGGATTTATAGTTTGGAAAGAGAAAGGCAACTTCTTCATGTGCTCACGTTCCCCGATAAACTTTATTTAACACCGTTTTTTTCCTTTATTTTTCTTTTCAGAGGAACTGGAATGAAATTCACAAAATGTATAGCGTGGGGTCGTTTTCTACGCCTTATTGAAATTTATTATTTTGTGGGGTTCGTGTTGAATTCGCCGACGGGGTAGGCCAAGCTTCCTCATGAGGTAATGATACAGCAGAAAGCTATGACAGAGATGGAAAACAGTTTGCTGATTTCACCGCTTATTCGCAACCGTTCAATTCCCAGAATATTGGGACCTTAACATTGAGGGTTTCTTTCCTCTTAAACCGCAACCCGCAAACGTCGCCAGCAGTTTACAGTTTGGAGTCCGCCGAATATGTACATAATCCTGGCTTTAGCTTGAGGGTTCCTCTTTACCTGTGCATCATGCAAAAGCAAGCATTCATTATTATTATTATTATTATTATTATTATTATTATTATTATTATTATTATTATTATTACTATTATTATTATTATTATTATTATTATTATTATTATTATTATTATTATTATTATTATTATTATTATTCTGTTCGTTAGTAACGATAAGTATTCTTGCTTTGGAAATGAGATTGTCCTCACCCTTGAGGTAGAAGCCTTCCCGGTTGCGGTTGTACTGCAAAGAGGTTGCATAACCAATAAGCACCTTCTACGCGCGTTTACGACCCAGTGTGTAGTATTGTTACGCCGCAAAATGTAACAATTAACGCAAAATGTAACATTAACGCAAAATGTAACAACTTTTAAAGCAAAATGTAATATTAACCCGAATTGTAACAACTTCTAACGCAAAATGTAACGATTTCTTTAACGCGAATTGTAACAACTTTTTAACGCAAAATGCAACAACTTCTTTAACGCGAAATGTAACAACGCAAAAGGTAACAATCTTTCTGATGGATTATTGTTAGTAAAGCTTAAGGTACATTACTATCCACTGTGTGCGGGTGGTTAAACTTGATCACAGCAACCTTCAGTACAGCTTTAGCTATTATCCCTCAGTTGTCTGGCTTATGAAGTATGGATTTTTGGATCCCCAAATTAATAAACTGCTGTTTATATTACTATCAATACCAGGGAAAGAGGAGCGAAGGGTCACAATATTCCCAAGTTTTCAGAATTTGGGCGAGGACAAGCTAAAAAGCTAAGCGGAAGCGGTTGTCAGATTAAGTGGTAAAGGCGTAAACGTGGTGTTTTCCTTGCTACCAACACTATATACATACAGGAGGAGTTTCGATCGAAAGCTTTATCGCTGGTACCTGGAGAATATATGGTTACTTAAACGACTTCTACTACCTACTTACACTTGCATTTACTTACAATACACTGTTGCTTTTCTCCATCATTAATCAAAGAACACAAAGAGAGTCAAAGTTACAGTAAAGAGAAGCTAAAAACCAAATTTAATCAGCCATTTAACTCTACGCTCTTTATTCTACGCGCTCCTGAATAATGTTCTCCTCTTTTATTAAACGATTTCTTAGCTTAACATTTTAATTCAAGAAAAAACATCGATCCTCTTCTAAGCAGAATGATTCTATTTGATACAGTTAACTCTTTCTTAGCGGCCACTTCTCGTAAGCGACCACCTCCCGTTTTGCTAAATACTGCTCCACAACCTCTCTCAACGGGACTTGTGACCAGTAGGTTTGTATAATTTGCTTTTCAGTAGATGTTTAGCTTGACAAGAAGGCTAATATGTCTAAATCTCCTTCTTTATATACCAAGGCCAGAGTTGTTACATTTTGGGCTGTTACATTTCGCGTCAAAGAAGTTGCTACATCTCGCTTTAAAAAGTTGTTACAATTCGCGTTAAAGGATTTGTTACATTTTGCGTTAGAAGTTGTTACAATTCGGGTTAATATTACATTTTGCGTCAAAAGTTGTTACATTTCGCGTTAAAGTTACATTTTGCGTTAATTGTTACATTTTGCGGCGTAACAAGTATTATGGCCCAAAGTGTGTAGCTTTATGATAAAAATGAAATCAAAAACTAAAGTGTATAGTATTATGATGGAAATTATTATATGTAATTGCATGAGGCCGAGTAGAATGCAATCAAACATAGAACCACGATAAGAGGAATTAAGGTAGATAAAAAAGAAATCAAAGTGTCGCTATACTCGCCAGACGATACCACTGTTTTTGTGCAAGACCTTGATTCCATCACACATCTCCTAGCACTTGTAAATGACTTCAAAAACCTCTCAGGCTTAAAAATTAACACTTCAAAGACAGCAGGAATGTGGCTTGGTTGTTGGAAAAACAACAACGACACCCCATTTGAATTTTTTGCTAGCCTCAAGAACCAATAAAGCTCTTGGGATTTTCTTTTCGTATGATTCAGATAAAGCAAATGAACTTAATTTCGTAGAAAAAATTCGGAGCTTAGAAAAGGCTTTAAACAGCTGGGAGAGAGGGAACTTGCTTTATGGAAAAATGAATATCATTAAAACGTTAGCTCTTTCAAAATTAATTTACGATGCGTCTGCACTTGTTATCCCTGAACAACTAATTAAAGAAATCAATTCAATAATTTTCAATTTCATCTGGGATGGAAAGCCCGCAAAGAGAAAAACCAGGCTGGAATTAGAATGACTGACTTTAATATCATGAATAAAGGCTTAAAAGTTACTTGGATACCGCGCATAAATTCGGAAAATGAGGCATCCTGGAAAATCATCCCTAAGGTCACCCTGAAGAAAACAAAAGAAAATATTTCCACAAAAAATGTATATAGCATTCTGTTGAAGAAAATCTTCCAACCACCCACCGCCAAAAATATGATCTTAAGATATAATTTCTCTCATGAAACCATTCATAAAGTGTACGAGTCAAAAATGACATTGCTTAGCATTATGACATTATGACTGCCTAGCGCACCACTCGCGGACAAAAAATAGTGATACTAAAACTCGCACGCAAGAAACGTTTTGGGTCGATACTGCTTCATACTATGCTTCTCTGCTAAAAAATGTTATCTATCCGATAACGTTTTTCTAGTTTTCCTTTAACTGTGCAACTTCTGTTACCACCAGACTTGGCAACAACTGATAAAATAAACTAATTTTTTGAAATTGAATATTGCAAGCGATTATGGGGTTAATTTACTGGTTTCCATATGATCGCGGATCGCAGATCGCAAACAATCGCAATTGATCGCAGACGATCGCAGAAGATAGAACCATGTTCTATCTAAAGGTTGGTTTCCATATGATCGCGGATCGCAGATCGCAATAAGGTCTGCGATCTGCGATCATATGGAAACCAGCCTTTAAGTGTGAATTTGTTGTATGAGAATTCTCATGTGGACAAGAATAGTTTGCTGCTTAGTTATGAACAAAAAGAAACTGTGAATTAAAAAAATTCTAATTTGAATTGCAGATAAATTCATTAAAAATTCATTTTAGTTAACACTCAACCACGAGGAATACAAGGCCCTCGATGAAGTTTTATATGAATTCAAACTTCATTTATTTAGCTACAAACGTGTAAGCGGCGGTAACAGTATTGTAACTGAGAGGGAGAATGTCGGCAACGAAGAAAGCTATAAACTGGCTCGGCTTCGAGGTCAGAACATTGGCTTTGGAGCGAAAGTCTGGTAGCACGTGGTGAAACGACGACAAGCCTGTACAGCACAAACGGCTTCTACAGTTTTCAGGTAATATAGATTCCATCTAATGTAGTTATACAGTTGAATTTCAATAGCGTGAGCCGTAAGTAGTAGCAAAGAGTTTTTACAGAAAACGAAAATTCGGTTTATCGGGAATCATTCAAATGAGCGAGAAATTCGAATTACGTAGGGGGGGGGGGGGGTGGGATGGTGTGCATGCTATCGAGATTCTACTGTCATTTGTACAACAGCAAAAAAAATAAAAAAATAAAAAATAAGTGAAGTTTATTTACCTTAGTTTACATGAATGACCATATCGAGTAAAATTCCACCCACAATAATTATATTTATTGGTATTGTTTGATGGCCAAACAATAGTTTGAAGTCAACATTTGTTCATATTGTTCATTGGTGGTTGCATAATTTTCTGTTAACAACTATACCTTTTAATCAACTGCACGTTAAATTGATGTTCTGTACTGTTCGATATACAGTATACACACACTGACGTGACGGGCAGCAATTAATTCTGGGCATCTGGTCATAACCATTGACTTTTATGGGATGTTTTGTACAAGTTTGACAAAATATCTCGTATTCGTGATAAAGCTTTCCTTGAATGCTCGCTTTTTTTATTTAGCAGGCTAGATTCATCACCTATCATCACTATACTAAGACCCTCATTCTATTCAGTTTCCGTCTTTAATAAGACCGCCCCCAACCCCCATCACAGAATGTTAGCCTTTTAATCTGACCCCGTCTCTATTAAGCCGCCCCTTCCCATGCTAAACACAACAGAAATACTGCAAGCCACAGGCACACCAATGGCTAAAACGCGAGTCAGTTTGTCAATAGGAAAACTTGATCATCAGTAAGATAAAGAATTATTGTGCTATTAGCTAAAATGGCATTGCATCTGTGATACAGAATCCATTAGTGCCATGTTTCATTTGTATAGTAAAAGTTTGTGAAGGCTAATTTAAGGTTTGTTCAGAACTCATTATTTCAGATAAGCTCCTAAACTCTTATAAGCCACCCCTCCTCTCCCTCCTCTTTTTAAGGCCTGAAATTATATCTCCCCCCCGTTATTGCTCTTATAAAAACCTTGTTTGACTTGCTTACATTTAACACCAGCTTTTGAAATTTTAAGTAACTTTTATTCTTCCTTTGCAGTGCCTCCCTTTATGTGTCCTGTCAGCTTTGTTTGAAGAGATATTCAAGATCGTGAAGTTCGTGATCTTTCCCTGGGAAATCCTTGCCGCACAAGTTTATGAGGTACGTCAAAAGAGCAGGCCTGCTTTTATTAGGGTCCAAAGATTTCAGCATGTTTTGTAAGGGAGAGATTCAGAAATAAAAAAAAATGGGCAGGGGAGAGAGGGAGACGAAAACCTGGTATTAAAGAGAATTGAAACTAGAAATGCGAGTGGCAAGAACTGGGAGAAATATAGAGAAATTATGGCACTGAAGTTAAAAAGGGCGGGGTTGGAAAGCAGGAAGTTGAAATCCCTACGGCCTATCCTACTATCCCCCCAACCCCCTATACTCCGCTAACACTACAGCAAAGGCCAATTAAGTTATTTGGGTCAATATTTCAACTAGTACAACTAGTCTCATCCAAGAAGACCATTTGTACTAGTTGAAATATTGGCCCAAATAAATAAGCCATTTGCCGTAGTGTCGGCCCTGGAATCAGTTTGGTTTATTTACATGTAAAGTGACGTCTGGCACGTGCATTTCTACTACAAGAAATCCGGCAACGGAACGTATTCAGAACAGTTTATTTGTGCCTCGTGTGGTCCCCTGCATTCAAACGTAATGCCATGTCACTCCATTGGTACCACTCTAACCATTAGTGCCAATGGACGACCGGAATACCACCGTACTCAACCCGATCCATTAGGAAAATAGTCTAATTCCCCTTAATGAGATGCATTTCACCAATGGTGTACCAATGGACTGACCAATCGCACCATTGGTACGATTGGTACTAATAGAGTGACTTGGCCACCGTACTCATCCTGATCCCTTGAGAAAATATCCTAACTCTCCTTAATGAGATGCATTTCACCAATGGTAAACTAACTGACTGATAAACCATTCCATTGGATTCCGTTTGTGTGTATTGGACAACACTCCCCCGATGCTTTAAGGAAGAAGTGACCACTTGTAAACAACGAGATGTTAACCAACGTGTGTGTATTATTCATCTCTCTTCCTAGGTTAATTTCAGACATCATGATGGGACAAAATAAAATGAACCAAATAAAGCATCATCCTCTGGCAGTATGAAATTGTTTAAGAGGTGAGTAGTTATTTTCGTTGACTTAATTTCTGTTTCGATCAATATTTATACTGAACACAACCGGAAGTGTTTAAGCATATCTTAATAACATAATGTTTATCCGTCCCACCCCTAACCCCCATCGTGTATGGAATGTCCTCCTTGGAGCCTATCTAGTCTGAAATGAAGTCAATATGTCACTTCTTTATTTGAATTTATAAGATTTGCTAAAATTGTGCAAACACTCTCCCTGAGTGCTATGTTGTGGAAAAATGTGTTTAACAATAGATTTCTCTCATTACTTTATTGACCTGTTTTGTTGTGTTACTCTTTACAGAGCAATATTATGACGACACCCGATTAGAATTGAGGCACCTGCAAGCAAGAAAGATTGTTACTTTATACAAGGAGCAGAGCTGAGGTATAATTCTTGAACTTGTTTAATATGATTATATGTAGGAAGGGCAAGTGACATAAATTCTGTATGATTTACCCCAGGTTAGGCCCGTGTGGGCCTCCAATATAAAAGTGATGGGGGTGATCTTCGTACCTTATAGGGGTTAAAATTCGTGGTCTGGAACCCCTTAGGATGGTAAAATCTCAAAATGGCTTCCCTCAGAGGGGTAAGGCCCCACTTTTTGGGAGAAAAAATTGATTAAAAGTTAGGAATGTGGCGCCCCACCCAACAAGGTGACACAGCTAATTTATTAACAACGTTACCAAACTCGGATATCGCTCACCCCTACAGAAATGAAATTCGGCGAAGAGGCAAACCTTTTATAGTATTTTCTCTAATCTTTTGGCTCTGACAAGCATAAAATGACAGCTGCAAAACGTTTTACAGCTACCTATACGACCGTTCCGTCTTGTTGCGTAAGCTTAAGGCTTGAAAATTCGACAACGTTGATTGAGATATCTGCTGTGTATACACCAGGCACAAGCCTCTGCCGTGCTATACAGTCGGACCTCTATTAAGCGGCCACCCTGGGGACTTTGAAAGCTGGCCGCTTAATAGAGGTTGGCCGTTGAATAGAGGTATCGAATACAGCACTTAACTGACAAAAAAATAATTCGGGACTTTGGAAAGTGGCCGCTTAATGGAGGGTGGCCGCTTAATCGGTGGCCGCTTAATAGAGGTCCGACTGTATATCCTGGTGTAATTGCATTAGTCATATCTTTGCTTTATTCTTTTCAGGATACAGGGACATTCAGATACTGGAATCAAGCAAGCAAGCAAGGAGGCAAGCGAGAGAGATCAATTTAACAAGAAGTAGAGGTAGATACTATAACATTATTCGTGAATAAGCGCAGCTTAAAGGTTACCATATTCACCCGCATATAGGCCGCTTTTTTCGAAGATAAACCGGTGTTTAGGCTAGCATTAGGTGTCACGCGACAGTGTAAGCATTCACTATGATGTATATTAAGCTTTTTTAGCGGGGACGGGGGGAGGAGTAACTGGATTGCAAAGTTTAGAGTACGGTTCATACGCGCATGCGTCCTCTATGCGGGTTAATCTGGTACCTTTCGGCCAGGGTCCTAGGCGTTATTTTCTTGCATCGGCGACCGCGAACTGAGCAAAATTAAGGTCCTACATGGACGGCTGACGTGTAGTCGACAGCAAGTCTGTGAAATAATTAATTTGCGCCAAATTTGGGAAAAATTGGAAGTGAACGCCCACGTACTTGCCTTTAAAGCTTTTCTTCAATTTTTATGAAACAAATGAATTAAGATCAATTTTAAGATACAGTGCAACACATGAATAACAAGTTTCTCGATGTAAACAAAACAAAATTCAGTGCTTTCTGATTAATTACAGCGGGTACAAAATGAAAGCAGCTAAGCCGAATCTGAATTTCCTATGCATCGTGCGATCAAGCCACTGTCAACAGAGTATAAAGGTACAGAACATTCGTCTGTCTAGAATCATTGTTCGACTGTCTTTGGTGACATTGACCGTATTTTCGAGATAAGCAGACAGAGGACGAACAACTTTTGAATGAAGAAAACAAACACAAACTGGACGCACTTGTTTGCTACAAACAAAGGTATAATTAAGAACCTAGACAATACTCGACGCTACTGAGGAGTTCATGGAAAACGTAACAGTAAACGTCTCTACTGGACTGAAGCAGGTTGGCACTGGCGACAAATGGCTCAGCCTTGCTACCAATTGAGAACCCTTTACTGCAACCGCAGTGAGCGCACAGACGTTACATAACCTCGATTTGTTGGATCGCCACTAAGTGCTTTTAAAACTAGCTACTTACGCTAGAGGCGTTTTGCGATGAGCCTAAATACAAACTACAACTACTGAAGTTATCCACGAAACTTTTAAAGACGGATGATCCAACTGACACCTTAAACTTGAAATTACACTCCACCAATATCAGTTTTAATTCCAACTAGTCAGTATGCAGATACCCATAAAAAAAAAACTTTCCTAGTATTAAACTACGGCTGTCAACAAAACATGGATATCGTACATGGACTATCTAGATTTGTGCTTCTAACTTGGGGACAAATTAAAATGCCTAGATATGTTTTACTGAGAAGATTGTATTGAAGGAAATTGTAAGTTTCTGTTTCTAGACGTGTTAGTAAGACATAAGAGCAATTAAGATCAACTCATTACTGACAACGAATGTACATCAGGCCAGTACACACCGACCACAAACGTGACAAGTTGTATTTCTTCTAGTCACGGACTAACAAAGAACCACTATCGGTATATACTTGACAAGACAAGCACAACTAGCCCACCACTCGCGTAACAGCCCACCGGGCAAAATTAAGAAATAAAACAATGTTTTTAGGAAGAGAGTCTGCTGTTAGATTGAACACGAGCAAAAACAACGATCCTCGCGAACGAACGTTAGCTTGACACCTAGTTTATAGCGACAATACTGGACACCATATTAAAGGCACTTCTGAGACAAACGTATGACAACAAGCCTTCCATCATCCACACTGTGAATTCAAAAGATCTGTTTTAGTCCCAAAATTGGGGCCAATAGGGTGGGTAAAATAAAGTGCTATTCTGAGAGCTAACTTGGAAATAGCCTTATCCCAGTGCTGAAATACCCCGAAGGGCTAAAACGAGTCCCAGAATGGGCTGAAATGTTGTTTGATAGCGCCATTTTGCCTCAAATTGTGACCTAAATGGCCCCGGATTGAAGTGATTGAATCAGGTCCTATCTCACCAGGGCTGAAACGGATCTTAATTTGAATTTTCACCGCATGCTGCTCAAAAAATTATCACAGGGACTACCATACATTGCCAGCTTAGATACGAAAGTAGTGACGCACATGAAACAGCTTACAAGAAAACTGAACATGTACTCTGACTGCCTTCCTACCTATGATTGGTGAGTCGGGCAAACGTTTGAACAAATGACTGGGTAAACAGAACGCGAGTGACCAAAAATAATGATGACACAGATCACATTGATGAGCTCCATTTAGAAACCAACCACAGAATTACTAGGGTGTCGAGAACCGAGGGAGCGGCGGAAACCGCGCATACAGAATTGACTGAGTGCTGAATGCATACCTAAAGTAAGGACTTGATAACTAGGAACAAATTTTAATGAATCCAATAGCAACAGCTCAGCATCTCCACCTTACTAACGCCGCTTATCGACCACATCAACAGAGAAGTCAACAAAAAGACTGACCTAACTTACTGATAAATTTGACAAACAAGAGACTGACATAAAGTAGACCAACAAAAAACGGAGACACTTACAACTGACCAATCACTGTCTTGGCTTTTAGAACGTTTTTCAGTTGAGTGTGGAAAACAATTATGCGTTTACTATGGTTTTGCCTACAGAGTTCTGTGATTGGTTAGCAAAAATGCGCGCCACTTTTTCAACTAATGAGAAACAATTTGCGCCGGTTACATGTATTTGCTTCGAGTTCTGATTGGTTCATTATACTGCTAACGTCTGTTTTGACTGGCCGGAGTAATTCCTTTGGTTTTGGTTTTACGACACTTGATTGAAAATCACTCTAACAGCCAATGAAATGAAGGCTTAATTGACCAATCAGTGACCAGGGCATAAATACCATCAAATGACAATACAACATCTACTTGACTCTGATAATGACTTCCGCTCAGTCTGTCCAAACGTCAGTCAATGTCACTAACAACAGCTCTTTTTTATGGTCAGACTATAATTAAAGCAAAACAAATCAAAACTTACCTCGCTGATAACTGAAATCAATACTTCTCTTTTTCAATATCCAACTTCAAAAGCAACTCAAAACAAGTACCGGTAGTTTTCTTTTTTCAGTTTGAATCAATCACTTGAAGATTTCAGCAGCTACGTATACTTCTCGCTTTTTAGGAAGAATGTTGAGTTTGAAACAATTTTTTTGTAGAGATGTCAAGTCATTACTCATTCACTGATTCAGTTGGTCTTGATGCTAAATTAGATTTGTCTGCATGTGGTACAACAAAATGTTGGCTGCTCAACAGTTTTCCAGTTTGTTTTCAGTTCAAATTTTGACTGTTTGATTAAGGATTTAAACCTTCAGACATTAATGATTTTACTTTCAAACGCTAGGCCGTTTATTTGTTTTCAGAATAAATTTCGATTTTTCAGTAAAAGTTTTTAGGCTGAAACGCTTTATCTTATGAAAATTGTTAGGTAGATTTTTTTGTTAGTTCTGAGTTTACACCTAAACACCCCTTTGTCAAACGTTGTAAATAATCATTACAATTATCTTTTGTTTGTCAGTTTTCAAACAACAATAGATTTTATAAGGCTGAGATTCCGATTTGTCAAGGAAACCGTTATTAAGCTTTGAGGTTTGCTCGATCTGTCAGAAAAAAATGTGAAAACTTGTTCGTCACTGAATTGAGACCACTTTCGTTTAGTTGCTATTGTCGATTGTTAAGAAAAGATATTGATGCAAGTTCCAGTAAAACAAGCTATTTTTCTGTTGTCAGAGAGATTTTCCGTGTTAGCCTTTTGTCTGTAGTAATTCAAAACTGGTTAATGGAAGCGAATTTTTCAGTAAAATCTTGAAGATGAAATGGTAGTTTTTGCTATTTATAGTCTGGCCTTTTTTCGAAATTCTCATCGTGAGTTGAGTAGAAAATACTAACGTGTATGATTATTGTCAGTTCGATCAAATCTTGACACTTGTAAAGACTTCAAAATGGTAGAGATAAAAAAAGAATTCGTCACTAAAAATGTTGGACCATTTGATACAACAATAGCACAGCTGTAAAATTGGTATTTGGTTATCTTAATTTTGGGGAACATAATTCAAACAGATCGCCCACTTTTGGTCACATGTTTTTGAGACAGTGGTTTCCAGATTAAAAATAGCTTACCAGTTTTCAATTTTTCAGTGTAGTTGAGGTGCAGCAACTATTTTTCGGTACAAACATTAGATCTTTTTGACTGTTAAGTCAAGATTTTGACGTCCAAGTAAAATTTCTCAGTCAAAAGAATGAACAATTTATCGGTTCTAGTGTTTTAGTCGCGGGTAACAAGTTCAATCGTTAACGATAATAACAGGGATATTCAGCCACATTGCACCAATTGTACAAATCAGTTAATCATCTTTTAAAAACACAGCATAGTTTTTTTTAGAAAACAGCTAATGTAATCAGTTGAGATCTTAGTAAACCAAAATCGGATCAATTTTGTTAGAGGTGATGCACAAAAATGGGTCATTTTTCTCAAAAAAAAAATAAAAGAGAAAAGCAAATCGACGAAAATAGGTCTACTCAAATTGCAAGCAAATGTTATACCATTTGTTTCCACGTTCTCATTCAGAATTTTGAATCCGAGGCATTTTTCAAGAAAAATGTTTTGTTGTTTATTAGTGTTCAGAAGAAATTTTTAGAACAGAGGAGACATTCAATTTCTCAGTGGACGGTCTGGCTTTATGTTTTTCTCTTTCAGTTTAGTTGATTTCAATTATTTGAAAGGCTGTTAATGAGAGGCGACATTAGGCCATTCGTAGGCCAGCTTTTAATAAATATTTTGAAGCTAAAAAAATTGCGAGGCCAACTGTCAGTTTTTCCCCTCAAGAATTTCAGAGTTGAGACACTTTTTTAGCAAAAACTAAATCTTGTACTGTTTATCAGTTTCAGCCAATGTTCTACATGCTATTTCACTTTACAAAATCTCTTTGCTACTTCCTGTTTTCTATTCAAAGTTTGATTGCTTCAACCTGATTTTCAACAAAGGATAGGGATTTAAAACTTCAGACACTTTCGCTGAAAATTCACGTTAAGTTATTTTTTCTGTTTTCAGGAAGAAATTGAGTTTCAGACAGACCGTTTGTCAGTCTAGTGTAAATTCTGTTTCAGTGAGCTTTCAGTAAAGGTGAAAAGCTTCATACACCACTGATTTCTCTAGGAAAACGTAAGGCCATTTGATAGTTTGGATTGGTTCAGTCAATTTTTAGTAAGGATTTTAAGCTCCAGGTATTCCTGAAATTTTTCTGTATTCAATTCAACTTTTGTTAATTTATTTTCATTTAAGGTTATAGCTTCGAACACTATTGATTTCTCTGGAAAAAACGTAAGGCCATTTGACTGCTTTCAAATAAAATTTGGATTGGTTCAGTCATTTTTTGGTAAGAATTTTAAGCTTCAGACATTCCTGACATTTTTCCCTATTCAATTCAATTAACAACTTTTGCTTATATATATTCAGTTAAGATTATAGCTTCGACTGCTTCCAAATAAGGTTTGGATTGGTTCAGTCAATTTTTAGTAAGGATTTTAAGCTTCCAACATTACTTTTCTGTATTCAATTCGACTTTTGTCAATATATTTTCAGTTAAGATGATAGCTTCGGACTCTAATGATTGCTCTGGCAAAACATTAGGCCATTTGTATTTTCATAACAAATTTTGACCGTTTGAGTAATGATCTAAATCTTCAGACAGTGATGATTTTACTGTCAAGAGCTAGACCGTTTATTTGTTTTCAGAATATAATTTATATATTTTGGTTCGTTCAGATGCAAATTTTCAGTAAAATTTTTGAGGCTGAAACACTTTTTCTTAGGTAAAGTGTTAGGTCGATTTTTTTGTTTGTTTTGAGTTTTCACCTGAATACACCATTATCAAAATTTGCCATTTCATTATTGTTTGTCACTTTCCAAACGCCAATAGATTTTATAAGGCTGAGATCCCGATTCGTCAAGGAAACTGTTAGGCCGTTGGTCTGTTTTTAGGCAAGATTTAGAGCCTTTTAAACACGGACTCGCACTATAAAAGGAACCTTATCCTGGCCAGGCCGCCATTCATTTCATTGTAGACGCTGAGCTGTGAACATCCCGGAGTCCGTGCGGCAAGATACAATAGAACATCGACAGAAAAAAAATCGTATACGTATTTGCCTCGTGAATAAAGCTAGAGAATTGCTAATTTGTTTTTGCGGATCAATTGTTATATATTTTTTCCAAAACATGATTGGCTTTATTTCTTGAAATACCGAGTCCACAACGTTAACTTTCTACTTGTTCACTATGTCCGCCATCCCTAATGTGACGTTGAACCCGGACTGTGGACAATTAGGTGGGAGTAGCTATCCTGGTTTAAGCGTTCTAACACGAATTCTCGGTGAAAATTTTAGGCCATCTGTTAGTAGTTTTCTGGTAAGAATTTCGAGTTTATGCGCGATTTTTTCAATTTTCAATGAATGCTTTTTGAAGAGCCACAATTTCTCAGCATATTTACTAGATCAGGTCATGGGAATTTTTTAACTAAAGTTTGTTATTTCGCCCCATTTTAGTGAAGAAAACAATTCATGACTAAAATTGTTATGCAATTACCTGTTATCAGCCCAATTTTATCGGCAGTTTTTTCGTTGACTAATTTTTTTTTTTGGAGATCGTTCTAACGATCCGTTTTGTCATCAAACTTAGAATTGTTAGAATTGTGTTGCATTGTATCAATACCGAAAGGCGAATTTACATGGTGTAATGTTTGCTTTCGAATATCGCATGCTTCTCTTGAACTCGCAAGATGTTGAAAATTCTTGATTATTCAAATTGTTGTTTAACATGTTTTTGACCGTCTGAAATTTTAAATTGTTTCCAAATCGTGCAAAATATTTCGCTCTGTTTTCATCAATCGTAAGCTAGCTTTGACGAGTAAATATTTTATAGATGGCAACTCTTGAAAAGAACAAACAAATATCGCTTAAAATTTTATTTTTGTTTTGCCCTCGGATGATTTTAGTGGAAAATTAATTTTGTTTCAAGTAATATCATTATCATTTCAGCTGAAAATAGTTCGGCAATTATTAAGAAATCTGAATCTATTTGTAAAAAAGCAGTCTGCATTAAATTTGTTACGCAAACCTTGTTCATATTTTTGTATTGGAATACTTAATGTAAATTTTCCTATCAATTCTCTCATGATAACCTCTGTTTAAATCGCTCCAATTTTCCCGCCAAAAGACTTAGAAAAAATACGGGCGCCTCAAATACGCATGCGCCAGTTTTTTTAAAAAATTTTTTAAAAACGCCAAGTTGTTAAAATTTGTTTGAAAATCTTAAATTTTCCCGCCAAAAAACTTGAAAAAAATACGGTGCCTCAAAATACCCATGCGCCGTTTTTTTAAAAAAAATTTTAATAGTTATTTTAACTGTTATTTGTTTTATTGTAATCATAATATAATAATTGATAAGGAGACAATAAAGTTTCAACAATCATTTCACTTTCATTGTCTTTATTATCTCTTTTTATTATTTTTACAAGTTCTACTACTTCAGTTAATTAATTAAGTAAAAATCGTTTAATTAATTAAAGGTGTGACAAAATTTTTCTTCCTATATATACTAAGTCTTTTGGCGGGAAAATTTGAGTAAATTTGCACAGCGTTTCCCCTGGCGACGATTTTGACAAAAAATTTAATAGGGAACCCCTTAAACATTTTTTGTTCCCAAAAATGTTCAAGGGTAACCCTACAAATTTTAACCCGCCAAAAAACATACACCATCTTGTGCAAAAACGTTTTAGACCAAAACCGAAAAAAAAAATCCCAAAACGGGCTTAATCTTCGAATTTCCGCACGAGTTGGTGTATACAAGGAGGATATTAAAAACAACATGGCAAGCTATGAAAACCAAAACTAACTTTAGAGAATTTTCTCTTTAAAAAGACATTTGTACGGATGATTGTGTACGATACAGAATGTTTTGGAAAAAATGAATCTAAAGTTCTCGTATCGCAATATTTTTTAATTTCTTTCAAGTTCAATCAATTCTAAGCTTAGCTTGCCATGTTGTTTTTAATAACAAGCTATTTTTCTGCAAGACAATTTTCGTTGTAGCACAGTGGAAAATGCGTGGCCTAACCATTTTGCGCAATTGAAAATAACTACTGTTTGGAAGTTTGGAGCAAGTGATAAAATTTAGACCATAAAAATAAAATATTGTAAGGCTCCATGTTCTTTCTAGTGTCAAATTCAATCGGATTTGAAATATTTAGCTGTTCGTGATCATGCATTGATAAATCAGTTTATTGTGCTACACCGAGAACAGGGCTTGCAGAGGAAAGGTCTTTTCCTCCAACATAATATCAAGAATTAAGAGTTTATCATAAAACCCCAATGTCTGGTTCTTGAAATAAAATCATTGTTTCAGGTGACAACAAGTTTCATTTTAAATATCGGAAGTTTGAATAAAAAACGAAACATGAATCAAATAAATGCATGGGAAGTTAGACAGACCACAATAAACAATGTAAAATCCAGGTAAAAGTAACTGCGTTTAGTGAGGAAAAGAATCTAGCCGAAAGCAAAATTTTTTAACGAACGAAAAACTAAAGACAATATTTGGGTTTGAAGAAATTACACGACCAAATAAGCCTTCTTGGTGTTTAAGTGCCTGTGCACAATTTTTAAACAAATTGACAAAAGAAATTCTACATAATGAATCGACTATATTTCGTCATGGAACAATTTTAAGCTGAAGAAGCATGTGTCCAGGAAAAATAGTTTCTCGCACAATTTAGACCAACAATTATCAGTGAGTAGTAGGAAAAATTATTATATGTAACTCCGCCTAAATGGCTTTTGGTTTGGTTCCAAACGGAAATCTTGAAATTTGTTGGATAAAGAACAAACAATTAAAAGTATGTTACTATAATTTATTGTCGCAACAATAATCAGGGCAATTTTGTTACAAGGAATTCAAGCGCTGCAAAATCGATTCGAAATCTTCAAAACAATATAAAAACACGACAACGACGAAGACATTTTTCAAAATCTTCTATTTAAAATCGAGCGACAATCAAAATTTTGTAGTGCGGTGCAGATAAATTAAATCATCAAATGAATTGATTAACAATTTCACTCGAGGTGTGCAATAAATGGAACCTCATTACTGTTGTTTGATCTCAATAATCAGAAATATTAATTTGGTCAATACGTTTGTTCGTATTGTGGTCTGTATAACAAGCCTTTTTTAATCAACGTTAAAATCAACTTCCCTTCACACCAGACATCAGAATTTTATGACAACTATCAACTGTAAAACAACAAGAGAACACGGGCACTTTCAAGCACGTGCGAAACATTCCCTTAAGAATTACATTCCCTGATAAAGTAGGCCAAAATTCGAGAACTGAATAATTATCGTTGTAATATCTACATGCATAAAAATAATGTTCTTTGAATTTGATAAGCAAAAACTTTGATAACCAAGAACTTGAAAGTGCATGAATTATCTTGTGTAAAAGAAGTTTATCAGTCGATGTAGCCAATGTGTCGATATTTATAAGATGGCGCAGACAGTTTATCGTATTCATAAACATTCCTTGTAATAAATAATATCAACTTTTTATGATGCCAGCCTTTTGGGTAAATCTGAAATAACTCAACTTAAACTTCCTACTTATTAACAGGAATGTTTTCAATCTTTTCTTTCTGGAAAAACATACATTTCGAGAAGTAATAAATCTAGACATTGATGCGACAACATCACAGTTTGAAAGAACGAAACAAAATTTTCGTTTGGATTTTAAGTCGTGAAAACAATTGTTTCAACACAAGTGTGAGAATGAAATAATTTGGCAACTTCAAAAGGTTTGCATTTAAATCAGCTGGACTTCACAGAAATGTTTTCAATCTTTTCTTCAGTGAAAAAAACCCCGAGCATTTCGAGAAAAAAATAAATACAAACATTGATGCGACAACACCAGAGTCTGAAAGAAAAAGAAAAAAAAATTTTTCGTTTTGAGTTTTAGTCGTAAAAACAAATTTATTTTGGTTTCAGAAATGTGAAAATGACACAATTTAGCAACTTCAAAAGTGGTTTGCATTTAAATCAGCTGGACTTCACAAAGGCGTGTCGTTTTTTTTGTGAATAACAGACTATTGGATAACATTTGATATAAATTTTACTGTTTTAGTTTGTTTAAATATAAGAGAGAAAAAATGTGCATAAAAAGATTTTGCCAATCAGGTGCTAATAAAGAGTTGTTTTCAGTTCCAAGAAACAAATATTTAACACCGTGTGCCGGAATTGCTTCCCGCAAAAACCTTGCACTTGATAAACTGTCATTTGCCACCTTAAAATACAAAACATCCGACGACATCGACTGAGCCAACAATAACTAATTTATACACACACGTTGAGCGATCAACAAAACAAAATCGCATTTCCTCTGTAGGTCATAAGATTCAGTAAACAACCAATTTTCGTCAACACGAGATAAAAATTCGTTCAGAGACTTTGGCATGAAGTTTTAACACGAACGTTTTAACACGAAATAAACCCACCAACTAAATCATTACCCATCGAATGAATTAGAGGATCGCTCAACGTTCAAATGGTGGCTGATATTAAACTAGTTATCACAAGTTCTTTTGTTTTTCCTCCATACCAAGGGGGCGAGGACAAAACATGGACCCCCCCCCCCCCCTCCTTTGGACCCAGCTGCAAAGCTGATTGCTTTGTGTTTGCACGCATGCAATAAAATCGCAAGTTGTTTTACTTTTAAAACATATCGCAATTGCAATGTTTATGTGAATAAACTTTTTGGATGGAAAAGCTTTTACGAATTATTCTGTTTCTGGAAATTTATACCTGCGTTTGGGAAAGCCAAGTGTAAACATTGACAATTTGCATATCAAAGCTACCTGAAATTTGATATAAGCTGGCGCCGCCAAATTTTGCAATTGGAATTTTAAAAAAAATATATAACCGTTTTAGAACTGTCTTCATTCTCAATTTGGTTGAATGGTTTGTTCTTTCCAATTGGTTATATTGTATTTCCTTGTGATGCAAAGAATCAAATCTAGTTCACATGTTGCTTCATTTGCAAGTCCATGGTCCCGCTCCAAAATGTGGTGTCCATGTTTTGTCCTTGCCCCATATCAAGTCCTATATTTTAGACAAGATAAACTCACTAGATAATGCTAGCAATTCTGTATATGTGAATTCATTTCAAAATCCAATTCAAGTATTACGGCAATTTGGAGAGTAGAGTCAAACAATTGGAAGGGAGATCAATTCAAAATTCTTAAACTAAATTCATTTATAAAGGGCCAAAATTCCGTACAAAATCAATTCCTGCCCTGTGTCAATTTGCTACATTTGGTGAATAAGAAATCAGTTCTTTCTTCTGTAAATTGAAAACATTTGGCAATAATACAAGCTAACAAATTTTTCAGCCACCATTTTTTTTTTAACTAGAAAATATCAAAGTTCTTATCTTTGCCAAGTTCCTTTTTCCCTGTTCTTCCATTCCTGCTTGTTCTCTTGAATGTTTCTTCTTTCCTTCCCGCATAGTTTAGCATGTCGTTCTGAAAATGAATGATACGGCAGATTAGTGCAAATGCTCAATTTTACAACACAAAACGGAAAAACTTGTAAGTACTGACAAATAATGTTTCAATTTTAAGGCGAGAAGCAGTTCCTACAAGCTTAGGTGAACGTCCCAGACAGAGAACACAAACTAAAAGCTCAGCTCAAACTGAAGCGATGCTGGAAACACGTGCTAACTTCACGGAGAAACTATTTGTATTATTTCAGCCTTCTGGGCAAATTTTAGGTTTTAAAGTTTGAGAAACAATGCTTACCTTGATTGGAGTTGTCTTATACACTCTTTTTCCTGTCGTACGCCTTTCCAGCGTGTTCTCGGTTCTCTCAGAGTTCCCTCAAAAACACAAACTTTTCTTTACAATTACAAGACATCTTCACACAGTCACGGCCTGTGTGGTTTGTGGCAAGTCATGAATATTGATTAGAAAATGAAACCAATCGCGGGCTACTACGTCACTTGACAATAGCTGGGTGTGCATGAACGTTGTTTTTTACTCATTTATTTTGCAAATGAATCCCAAAGCGAAAAAGGAATAAAGAAGAAGAAGAGGAAAAAAAAAAAAAAAAAAAAGACGGCCATTGCGTGTGCTAAAAAGTTCGTATTGATATAAAGTAATCAGTTTATGACAAAATTATTTGGTAAAGGAGATTCCAGACAGGAAAAAATAAATTAGAGAAATTCTTAACCACTTTAAGGACACAGACGAAGGAAAGATTTCCGTACAGCCCCATACATTAGTTATACATGCGTCACTGTCATACCATAAGCCGCCTTACTAATGAACGACCATGAATTGAGATTGGGTCGCAGAATGTACACATATTTAATGTCGTGGGCTGTGGAGAATCTTTTCATGACGAACTTTGTTTTAAAGTAAAGAACAGTCTTTTTTAACGGAGAGCTTAGATTCCTTAGGGTGATTGAAATCCGACATGGCGGCCCGCCCTCTAGAAGCCGCCATCTTGGATTTTAGCAGTAAAGGCAACGTATCTTTACATGCTCTCTTTGCCTTTTTGCGAAATCCTTTTTCAGTATAACCTGACGTCGTTTTTTCACACCAGCTCTTCCAAACTTGTTTATAAATTTGTTTGTCAATACCGATAAAAATAAAATCTGAATTACAGTTATCTGAGATTGTGGATAATACCGCATTGCGTTTCCCCGTGGTGTATTCTTGAAATAACATGAATTGAGTAATGACACCGCACACCATTCTCCATAATATATTTTTCAACTCTGCTTGGAGACGGTACCATAAAATTCGCACCAATCCACCGAATGGAAAAAGAAGGCGGCTGTATATTTTACCACAATACCTTGCGAACCTTAACAGCAAATAGGTACATTTTTGTAGCCAAATTCGTCCCTGTACTAACAACATTCTGTATGGTAAGTTTGAAGTTTTTAGAACTTTTCTGTGCATTTTTATTAGCGTTTTTAGGATTTTCGAATGCTAAGGATTATGCCATCTTTTTCGGTGTGGTGGATTCTGTGGTTCCTAAGTGAGTGTTACGTCCCTATATGCCAGGTCACATTATCGTAAAACTCACTGCTGTAAAACCTTGACGTTTTTCCCTTTGAAATCTGCATTTTAGAATGAATTATTTACGTTATATTTGGTGATCCATACATGGCAGGGGTTACTCCTCGTAATTTTTGGTGGGGTCTCCAAACCCTGACTCTATTTCAGACCAAATAAGTAACTTTAAGGCACCCTTTTTCAAACCTTTATTTCTGTAAAATCCATACCCGTTCAGACTTTCAGACCAAATGGTTAAAAAAACCGCACCCTTTGGCGCCGCACAAATCAGTATAAAATATAAACAGTAGACTAATCCCAGCGGTAAAGGTGGCGAAAAATAAACAAAATGGTTAGAACAATTCGTTGTCATGTATTTCAGTTGTTCTAGCCTTTTTGTTTATTTTTCACCAACTCTACCGTTAGGATCAGTCTGCCGTCTTTATTTTGCATTGGACTGAAATAATTTATTGATCCAGGTCTACAAGAGAAACGGCACCATTCATCGGTTTGTCGCTGTGGTCCTGCAGATTTCAATTGTATTTCATACCAATATACAGCTTACATAGAATAGTACACCCCCCCGGGAATCCGTATTCTTAGCAGGCTGGGGGAGGGGGTGGGGTTAGTAAGAGGAGAGGTATTTACACGGACTTGCGTGCACAACGATGACGAGCCTTGCCACACAAGGTGACCACGTGGAAGGATTCAGTTGAAGAAAAATTGGAATTATTCGTCAGTGGTTTGTGATGCATTTATTTCTACTAGCTGTCAGTTTATAATAGGGGAGATTGTATGGAGCGTGCGATCGCCAAAATGCCAATATTAACCAAGCTAAGCCGTTGGCGTTTTTTCTCACACCTTCTCGTATGGTACTATTTGGATGAAATTCAAAGGAGATCCGCACCACTGATCGAAAATGGAAGAGGACTTGGTTTCCTCAGTGTAGTGTAATCTAACTTCTTCACATTCCTCACTTTCTTTCATTGTTCGAGGAGAAAGAAAAAGCTCATATTCAATACATTTACACTCACTTACTCAATTTTCTTCGTCTAAATTAACATTTTTTATTGCAAAACACATTACTTACAATGCGGGTTACTTAAACACCACCAACAACATATATTAATCTACTCACAATACAATACTAACATTCAGTTAAAACTTACAGTTACAAAGATTACTTGCAATACGGGTTACTTACACTATAAAATACTATATAAAACTTATGTTTTACAGTGAAAGTCACAAAACATTTTGATTACAAATTAGAAACTAACTTAGGGAAAATTTTTCTAATTTTTTCCAAGAAAAAAAAAATTAAATTTGTTTTGCAAACCCTCATTGTGCCAACATATTGTTAAAGACTACAAAGGTATGATCAATTCACTTTCACATTCCTTTAAACAACTATTCCAGATTCTTCAATTGTGTCTTACTTTCTAAACTCGAAACGAAAGACGAATAATTTGCCATAGTGCTGTTTATTATGCTGTACAACGTGGTTCAGACTTTTGAACCTGTGGCAGATGAAATCCTAAAGTGTAACCATTCAATGAATGCTACTGAGCAGTACTTTCCTGTGGTGCTATTTAGTTTGCTGTATAAGGAAGTGTGCCACTTGAATACAAACTTTTGAGTAATACTGTAGTATTCTTTGATGCTCACTCTCATGCTAGGAAATTCTTCACCTTTCCGTATTTTACAATAAGTAACAGGAGCCTTAAGAAATGAAATAATAACCAGGTCCTGTACAGCTCTGGTGACACCACAGTGGACATTCTACCCTGACCTCCCAGAATTCCACTCGCTTTCACGTACATCTGAGGTTAATTTCTTTTCCCAGGTGAAGGTTCGAAAAAAGTCTGCAAGAAAAGAACAATGCACCAACCTTGAGAAAATGTAGTGAGATTCAAACATAGCGAGAACATTCAAATAAAAGCTATTGACCAGTAATCTCCTGCCATGGTGTTTATTATGCTGTACAACGTGGCTTTTTCGAAGATAGTCATAAATTTCGACAAATTATTTGTTCAACCTCTGTTAAGAAGAACATAATTTATTTCAGACCTTTTTCTTTCATAAACTGACACTTTCGTACGCTTTACTGGGAGATTTCAAAAGTTAAGGCGGTGGTCATGGTACTGGTGAATGAGCAATTTGTCATAGACATGTTCCACAGTTTGATTACTTAACAAACGATCACGGATTAGACATGAATTGATCATATGCTCCATTGCAAGAGCAATGTTTCTATACGAACATTATTCAATCGCAGGAGCTTAGACAATCGCAACTGATCCTTGATGTTTGTTTCCATACGACAGCAGAATTTTCGGACGCTGATTTTGCAATCATTTGTGGTTGCCATCGTAAAAAAACCAGGATTAGCTGCATTCGTGAATGGTCACATAATTTACAGCCGCGAACACTGAGTTCTTTTGGACGACAAATATATATGACAATGTGCAAGTTGTGATGTTTAATGTTCTTAAAATCTCAACTTAGCGATAATAGCTTGCAAATTTTCAAGTTTATTGTGAATGGTACTTACCTGCAATTCCTGTGACGAGTTATGATCTGGCCTCATAAACGCCGACCAGCAGCATGTAATCCATGACCATATGTTGAGCCAGGAACTCTGTATCGTTATGAATCACACAGGAGAGGATTGTTTAGGAGTGAGGACGGAAATACATCGGGCATTCGCGGATCACTACAACAGGAAAAAACCGCGACAATGTTTAAGCCCAGCGCATAAGTAATAGGAAATTCGTTTGATAACGAATAACAACGCAAGCTCTAAGGCAGTCTACTGCAGGAGTTGACGTTGCAGTGATTACTCACTTTCCAGCAGATTATCGTCCAAGAGAACATAATTTTTCATCCCCGAAGTCTGGACATAGCGCAGAGAACCTTAAAATCTGAAAAGACTGAAAAAAGAAATAGAAAAAGAAACATTTTGTTATTAAGAGAAATCTCCAACAAGTAAATGAATGTGTGAGATAAAGTTAACTATTTCTTTTCACTGACCGACAAACCAATTTTCATTGATCATGATCATCCAAGACAAATCCTTTTGCAATAAGGCCGGCGACGACGCAACAGAAATCAACTCCTTCATGAATATTTTTGGAAACGACACTAACTTTGCCAACAAGGAAACTCTTTCGCAGACCTAGTGGCTAGAATACAAAATATAATTCCATGAATTTTAGTTGACTTTCAGCTAGAACGTAGCATTTCCCGGAGTTGAAGCAAAATTCCCTCACTTTTCTTTGGCCTTGAAAAAAAGATCTGTTTTCCCTGACTTACCATAGCAGCCTTGTTAATAGGCTCAAGCGTAAAAGAGCCAGTGCGAAACTAAGAGTACTTTCCATTTACCAGACAGGCCAGTCTGTATTTAAATAAAATACGTCATTTTGAAGAGATGATGCTGTAAAATCCTGTACAATCTT
The DNA here is from genome assembly GCF_977016875.1 of Pavona decussata. NCBI lineage: Eukaryota > Metazoa > Cnidaria > Anthozoa > Scleractinia > Agariciidae > Pavona > Pavona decussata. Next base: position 2,302,001 of record NW_028145517.1, on the reverse strand, counting down.
GAAAAATAATCAATCCGAAAATAGTAGGCGCTATTTTAAAGAAATTCGAGGGACTAGGATAAAACGTATCCTTCAAATCGGTGCAGTCCGTTTGCAAATTGACCAGTCTGGCTTGGCAGTTCTGACCAATGGAAAGCACCCTAAATTTCTTGTCTCTGGAAAAAACACCAAAGCAGGGGCTAGAACTCAAATGCCCGTCCATCAGATAGAAACTTTGACGCACCACAACATCACCACACATTTACACGCACAAAATAATGAAAAAAAATGAAAATACGCTCCACGCATTTGGCGACAAGAAGCACATGATGTTACCTTATCAATTGTACGGTCGTAAAACAGTTCTCTATAATCAACACGTCCTGTCTTATGATAGCGCTTGTCTTGAGTCCTTGTAACCGCTTATGTTAACATCCAGGATCTCTGCCAGCATTGTGGGCCGCTATTGAGAGAACAATGAAAGCAGTTAACGTGTGTTACTTGTAAGATAAGTAGTTTGACGTTTTCCGATGTTTCCCGAAATTTGCCGAGGATATCTCTATATTTCCGAAAACTCAAGAAGATGCAACAAACTTCTCCGAAGAATGATCGATATATGGCGATTTGGGTGAAAGGACATCCAGTCACGTGATAACGTACCTGCTCATCCAGCGATTGATTGACATAACGGAAGTAGTGAGGAACAAACTCTAGAAAGCACAGACTGCAGCTCCTGTCCTGACATCTGCTTCATGACAAAACGATCGTCTGTAATGGAAAGAAAAAGAAAAAAAATAATTAGTTAATCATTTTTCTGTCCCCTGCGCGGTTTGATTGTTTGCACGAAAGGTACTGTCCAGATTTTTTTGTTGTGTTTTGTTTGTTTGCTCCAGCTAGGCCGCTTGCTTTTTATCCAGACCTCTTTCCCACCTCTGTACACTTCCCTTTATGACAATGTGCTACCTCGGCTAGGCCGATATAAGTGCATAGTGCACGTAAGATTATTATTACGAAAGGTTTTCAATTGAGCGTCGAAAGTAATTTGCGTTTGAATTGGTATTGTATTACGATACTCTACACGCCTCTTTCTCAATTAATGAGTGACTTGCTGGCAAGCGTTTTCCCGCGCTTGGCACCGGTTACATACATTTGTTTGCAGTTCTGATTGGTTCGCTGTGTTGTTCACGTCCGTTGTGACTGGCCAGATTAATCTTTAGCTTTGGTTTTAAGACACTTCGATTGAAAATCGCTGTATTGACTGACCACTTGGTAGAGTATAATAAACAGCACAAGTTTCAAGTTTCAAGTTTATTCAAAAATGTTAACATAAAAATTCAAGGACAACATTAACCAGCAAGTAGCTAGAGCTAATCTAGGCGGGTAGTGAGAAGACTTATTTGCAAGGATTAATTACAGTTTACAGAAATCTATCACCACAGCTAAGTACTGCACAGTAGCTTTCATTTGAATGGTTACACTTTAATCACGGAATCAAACATAGATTCAAAAGGTAGAACCACTTTGGACAGTATAATACAGGCTGGCACCACACTTAAGTACATTTATCAGTTAAGCATTCTAATGGATTTCATCCATGAGACTCAAAAGTTAGAAACACTTTGAGCAGTCCACCACAAGAAAACATTGCTCAGTAACTTCATTTTTATGGTTATACACTTTAGAATTTTGTCTGCAGACTCAAAAGTTAAAACAACCTTGATTTTGCATTATAATAAAAGCAACTGCACATGCAAGAAAGAACTGGTCAGTGGTTTCATTTCAGTGGTCACACTTTGGGATTTTATCCACTGACGCCTTGCACACCATAATGAACAGCACCACAGGAACAACTAACTGCTCAGTAGCTCTAGCTTTTATTGTGCAGTTCCAGAAAAAACCCATCACCCAACAAATGGAAGGTCATTGGAAATTCCTAAAAGGCCTAATTTTTATCCTATTACTATAGACTAAGTATTTTGGCCTTATTTGGAACATAATTGCGTTCGATGTAGGAAGAACGCTTCCTAATACAGATTTGAGTCGAGATTTTATGGGACTTGTCGTGGATGGGTCGATGGATCTTGGGACACACATCTGGCATCCCCCGTATATTTTTTTTTTGCAGGGGCGGATGACATCACAAAGGGAGAGAGCCTGGGATCGAGATTGGCCTGGGCTTGTTTGGTGACATCGAACGCACTCTCTAATCTACGGTTATTACTAGTACTATAGACTATAGATTTTGGTCTAATTTTCATGGTACTATTATAGGCTATGGATTTTGGCCTAATTTTAATGCTTATTAATTACTATACACTATGGACTTTGGCCAAATTTTCATGCTGATACTATAGACTATGGATTTTGGCGTAATTTTCACCGTAATACCTTGAGATTTCGCCTAATTTTAGTCCTAATACTATAGACTATGGATTTTGACCTACTTTTTTATGCTAATACTATAGACCAGGAATTTTGACCTACTTTTTAATGCTAATACTATAGACTATGGATTTTGGCCTAATTTTCAAACTAATATAGAGCATGGATTCGGGCCTAATTTTCTACATAAAACTACTATGGATTTTGGTCTAATTTTTATCCTAACATTATACACTATGGATTTTGGCCTAAATTGTATCCTTATACTATATACTATGGATTTTGGTTTAGTTTTCATGCTAATGCTATAGACTACGGATTTTTTAAATAGATTTTTTCGAAGGTAACAAAGGTGGGCGAACTGAAATTCTCAACTTACTCAACTACTATCAGAACCTGGAAGTGACTGTATGACTGGACAGTGAAGGTAGGTGAGTAGGCGAAGGACTGTTAACGAATATAACAAACAGAATATATTTTAAGCCTTTTATTTGTTTTTTACACTGTGAATAGTCTCTTACGTCTTCCAGAGATATTTGAGCGAGACAATCGAGGAGACGCGACAAGTTTTGAATTTTGTATCATTGAAGGTCGCGGCCGATTTGGGATATATTGTGAAACCACTTGGCAACTATGTTTCTCTTTTCTCCATCCCGGACCACTTTTGTTATATCGAACAACACCTCCAGTTGTTTAACATTTACAAACTGCTACCTCTGATTATAAATTCAACTCAAAGCCAGAATAACGCACATATTCTGTCAGTACCACTGCTGTTGTTGTGCCCAGGCTCTACCTGTGATATTCCTCGACTTCCAGTTGTTTCTAATTCTTGGGAGAGAAATTATCCGTTAATTTGGTCGATGAAACGGTGCATTCAGGCAGGAGTAACTATTGATATTAGTGTAACTTCCTCATAGAAATTGCTGTGACCGGCTCCACAGATCTTCTTCTTGCCACCTGCTTTGTCAAAGAATACCTTTTTGCCCCATTTTTTATGGCGCCAGTTAATGGAGGTCTTCGTTTGCAGCAACAACAACAAGATAACGGTTTGACAACTTCCTGGCGAAATCTTGAACAGCGAAATGAATAAATCACAGGATTCGCTGTCGAGCCCACAAGTCCAAGCAACATGGAGATTAACTCGAGTTTCAAGGTGTCTTCCTCGTGTACTCCATACGGTGTTACTAAGAGCCTTCCAAAAGTTGGAGACCAAGTAATCATGAAAACTACAGTAACGAGAATGAACAGCTTGGTCAATTTACGCCTTGACTTTACAAGACCTGCGTTTGTAGCTCTGTTCTCGTTTGCGTTGAACCATACGTGATAAATAACGCGTGAATAACAGAAGATTATTGCAGCGCTCGGTAAAACAAGACCAAATACAAAGAGTAGAAATGAGTAAATTATGCTGAGATTTTCAAACCAAACAGGCCCCACTGCTGTTCTATTTGTTGTTGTGTTTCTCCAGCTTTGTCTAAGCAGTCTTCTTGCGGTATAAAAGTAATACCCTGGCGCGCTTAAGACAATAGCAAGACTATATATTACAAGCACAACTTTACGGAGCAGACATTTTCTTGCTCTTCTCAGGTGCACGAAAGGCTTCAGAATCGCAAAATACCTCTCCACTGCCAAGGCGACATAAATGTAAATTGAAGCCAACGCATTAAAGAAGAATTCGAAATACACAAAAGACGCTTGCTTTGATAGAATGATGATGTCGGCGAAAACCACGATGGAGAACCACAAGTCTGCGTAAGCGAGGGATATTAAGAGAAATGTGTTTGCAGTTTCTCGAAGTTTCTTGTTTTTTTGAAGAATAACTATGACCAGAAGGTTCCCAGAGACATTGCACACGTTGATTGCAATAGCAATGTACGTTATGACTGAGAAAAATAGCGAATCCATTTGAAAACCCGAACGGAGCCGTGCGTTTGGTAAAACGCTGTAGTCATATGATGATGAGGCATACGAAAATTACACTCGGAAAACTAAATTTAGTACCATTTCGTAACGTTTCATTTAAGATTCAGTACGTGTTATTTACGAAGATATTAAAAGGTTATTGTTTTAGAGAGAGATAGCCTGTTTGCTGAACAAACTTTCAATATAGTTCTTCAGTTTGAGAGGAAAAGTTTAATTTTACAGGGCGTTTTCATTGGCTCGCTAACATCACGTGTTCCTCATAAATAGATAAGACTAAAGTACATTAAAACCTTCCTGTGTAATACAGGTGACAATATTTTCAAGGAAAGAAGATATTTCATCAGATCTTTAAACGACGCATGAGAATATTGCTTATTTGTTTTTTATTTGAATGCCGGGTCATAGGTAACGATTTGACCCAGCTTAAAAAGTTAGTTTTAAACAGCAAAACTTAAAAACGACCCACTTTTATGAATCCATTTGAAAGGTCAAGATTGTGATAAAGAGAAGTAAAGATAAGATATTACTTAGAGAGCAGTTCTTTGTTTATATACTTTTTTCTCCTTATCTGCTGCCAGTGCACACAAAATTAAAAAATCTGCAAAGATGGATATTTGGAAAAATTCTCATAGGCCAAGTTTTGCTTTTGCAATCCGCACGAGCTCGAAAATGCAAAACAAAAACAAAAAAACGAAGAGAAACAAGCTCTAATCGCTTGCTTATTAGAATAAAACTAAGTTGAAGATCACACAAAGAGATTAAAAAAATGTTATTTAAGAGTATTTGCTTCCCGTTGACAAGATAACCACGAATACACGGGCACCTTATTTATTTTATTTATTGTATTAAATCGATGCACGCGTGTTTCACATGCAAGTTGTTTGGGATTACAGGGTTTGTTTGATATTTTTGTATGCTGCATCACGAAAACTCATCCAATTTGTTGCTCGTTGTCTTTTGTCCAACATATGGCCTGTCAAACTGATATTTATCAGTAAAATGCGGGTAAACCGAAACGGCTTTAGAGTTAACGCCCAAGGCTGATAGGCAACGAGGTCGTTTCCGTCGCACATTGCAATTAAAAGTATAGAAATATATAAAAGCTATTCAAAGTTAAGAGGAGACGTTATAACTGATAATAAATTAACACAGACTGAATTTTCAACATAATTAGAGCTTGAGGCAAGGATGATAGAAAGTTCGATTCTTGTATTCTGTTAAGCTTATTTCCCCCAGAAAATTGGTTATTTCAAGGTTAAGCTACATCGCCTAAGTTCCGTTCTGCGTTCTAGGTTAAACATCCACTGCCCGGCAAAGTTGGTTGCGGTTTGTCGCTTCGTCTAATCAGCCCATATCTAACAAACATGGCTTTCTCAAAGTTTTCCTGGACTCCACTCACCTTTTAATAATCTAACTTATGGTCACAATAAATGAATTTAAAAAAAAATCGCTGAAATCTAAATCAAAAATCAATATGTTACTACTTCTAAACTAACTGTACTTTGATCTGACTGCTTTCAATCGGAAAAACTAGCTCGTCTTTAAAATTACTACAGGTTCGGCTACTGTAGTTGTCCTTCTTTCCATGCGTGCAGCAGGATAGCTGTTTGCAGTAAAAAATACGGAAATATTTGGTCGTCTGCTTTTGCAACAACGGCATGTTAGCAGTCTTACAACGTCCTGGCGAAATCTTGGACTACGAAACGAGTAAATCACGGGATTCGCTGATGAACCCGCCAGCGCAAGGAACATGGCGAACAACTCGAACTTCCAAACAGTGTTTACATTCAAAGTAAATTGTTTTACAATGGACATCCCGAAACTTGGAGTCCACGTTATTATAAAAATGACAGTTATAATAATGAAAAGCTTTGTCAATTTCCGTCGTGACTTTAAAATAGCAAGATTTGTGGCCCTGTTTCGATCTGCGTTAAACCATACATGATAAATAACTCGTGAATAGCAGAATATCATGATAGAACTCGGAAGGATAAGACCAAATACGAAAAGCACGTATGGATAAGTTAAGCCGAGAGTTTCAATCCAAGCGGGAGCCACTCTTGATGCATTTATGGTGATGTTTTTTCTCACGTAATTGGCTGTTGCATATTGGATTATATATCCTGGAGTACTCAAAACAGCAGATAGGATCCATACCGCTAGTATGACTTTATACAACAGAGATTTTGTCCCTTTTGACAAGTGTACGAAAGGCTTCAGAATCGCAAAATACCTCTCCACTGCCAGGACAACTAAGGTGAAAATGGAAGCCAAGGCGTGTAAAATGAATCCACCAGTATGCGAAGTCTGGACAGGTCTTTGAGATAGATAAAGTATGTTGACGAAAGTCGACATAGCAAATGTCAAATCCGAGGCAGCGAGGTTACAAAGAAGAAAAGTATTTGCGCTGCAAAACTTCTTCTTGTTTCTGCGCAAAACCACAAGGACGAAGACATTCCCAAAAATATTGCACGTGAGAAGCAAAAACGAAATTCCCCTTAACGCTGCTGCAAAGACTTCCATTGCAACGATAAAGCCTACTGTTTTCGATTTAAAATGATAGCTGACTTAATATGAAATGAGATTGAAAACTCGAGCGATACAGAACTGTTTTCTCAGCATTAATTAACAAAGAAATCGTTGCGTCAGCTAAAAATTCCTACGATATTGCATCATCGTTTGGTTAGGTGACAAAGACCAAAACAAAATTTCCATAAGAAAGGGAACCCACGATCAGCACGAATATGATACATACGTTTCCGCAATAAGGAACATTTTGTGCAAACATGGGTGAATTTTTATTTTCTTTTTCCCTCGAACTATTTTTAGTAGCAGTTCACGGCTGGTTCGCTATACAGACAAATGTATGGAAAGTTCAAAACACGACTGGACGATTTCTGGCAAAAGCTACATCCCTCCAATTTTTTTCTTAAAATCCTTTTCCTAGCGCCAAACGTTTGCAATTCATGAATTTTTCAGAAGCGATCGATGTTTTATGAAAATTATTTGACATTGCATTTCCATGCGAACACTGTTATTTCAAGCCTGTTTGCCTGCTCGTCAAAATGGCGTCGAAAACCGTGATAAGGCCTATTTAAATCAAGTTGCAAAGAAAAAGTGGCGAGGAGATCAAAAGGAAGCTTATGCGTACGTGGCCTCCTCGATTAACCTGAAGTGACTACTAGTTAACTTTATTTTCATTACAGAAGAGTAGATTTTCACCGAAAATAGTTCAGTTACGACTTAATCAAACGGGAAATTTAAGGGTGGACTTGTAATTAAGCAACCGAAAGGGAAAAGGAATTGCGTTTGATAGTTTACAAAGAAATTAATTATGTATGTTTATACTTTAATAAAGTTCTTATGATTTGTGGGAAAGTATTGAAATAACCTGGGTGAGGTAAAAAGCTATTTTTGTTTTCTTTTTGTTTGTTTGGTCTCTCATTATTTTTATGCTAATAAGTCCTTAGCACATATAAACATACAGAGCTTCTTGGAAACAACGCAATGGATAAATTAGGCTTTCATGAATGAGATTCTATCTTAAATTACTGGTGGAGTCAATCTTTTTTATCCGGCATCTTCGTCCCCCTCTGTACAACATAGCCAAAGGGATAACTGGAATATGTTTTGTAAAACAGTTGAGGTGGTTCTACAGCACTTAAAATTCCATCTACAAACTCAATATTTCTAGTAACCAACTTCAACAACACCGCAAGACAGAACTGCTCAGTAGATTTTTTTGAAACTTTAATTTTGCAGATAGAAGTTTACTGATGTGCATTTCGGAGTTTATTTAATTTGAAATATTTGGTTTTTAATTTCAGCAGCAGAAAATGTAATAAACGGGCAGTAAGGAAGAACGATTAAAATATGCTCGCTTTTGAATGAGGATTTTGATGAATCAGCTCTAAAATAAACATGACAACGCTAGGGACATTTCAGGAACCACTTTAATTTTGTTCATTTGCATTGTACCTGTTTTTGTTATTTATATATGCAAACAGAGCGGAAAGTAAACAAATATTCTAAGAGAAGATTTTTTTTCACACAAATTAAAAATAAACCTTGAAATGATCGCCAAAGCTTTATGAACTAAGAGTGTAATATCAGAACTTGGTGATATGTAATAAGTAAGGCTTAAAAACCAGTGCGATCTAAAGCAATTCTAAAGCAACTATACTTTGATTTTTTCGTTGAAAACGGAAAAAGTTGTTGTTTTTGTAAATAAAACAGGTTGAGCTGCTGTTCTTGACGTCCTTTCCATGTTCCCAACAGGGTAGCTTCTTGTCATAAAAAATACGGAGACATTCGGTCGTCTTCTTCCTTTGCAACAACGGCACATAAGCAGTCTTACAACGTCTTGGCGAAATCTTGGACAACGAAATGAGTAAATCACGGGATTCGCCGTTGAACCTGCCAGCCCAAGAAACCTTGTAGATAACTCGCATATCCAAAACTCTTTGGCATCAAAGATGTATTGTCTTAATACGAACCACCCGAAAGTAGGAGTCCAAGTTATTAGGAAGATGACAGTTATGATAATAAATAGCTTTGTCAATTTGCGTGGGGACTTCAAAAGTGCAATATTTGTGGTCCTATTTGCGTCCGCCTTAAACCATACATGAAAAATAACGTGTGAATAGCAAAACATTATAACACTACTCGGTAAAATAAGACCAAATACCACGAGAACGATTGGGTAAATTGTGTTAAGAGTTTTAACCCAAGCGGGATCTACTCTAGTTGTTGCATTTGTAGTCATATTTTTCCTCTTGTAATTTTCCACACTGTTTTGGGTAATATATCCTGGAGCACACAAGATACCAGCTACGATCCATATTGCGAGCATGACTTTCCACATTAAAGATTTCGTCGCTTTTGTCAAGTGTACGAAAGGCTTCAGAATCGCAAAATATCGCTCCACTGCTAGGGCAGCTAAGGTGAAAATCGACACTAAGGCGTGTAAAATGAAGTCAGGTAGGGAATCATGCGCAGTTTTGGCGAACAAAAGATATATGTTGACGAAACTCAGCACAGCAAATGTCAAATCCGAGTAAGCGAGGTTTGAAAGAAGGCATGCGTTCGCACTGAAGCGTTTTCGGTTTCTGTGAACTACTACAAAGACGAGGAGATTTCCAAAGACGTTGCAAGTAAGAAGTAAACATGAAATTCCCATTAACACTGCGGTAAAGACTTCCATGGCATATAAAAACACCGAGTGTTTTCGGTTTTATGATAAGGACCAATCTATTTGGCTGAAAAACTCCAACAACACAGAAAAACTAAATTTATAGCATGTTTTATTTATTGAAGAAGTCATAGTCGGGTAATGAAAAAGTCTTAATTAAATTGCACCTGTTTGCATAGAGAACTTTTCTTAATCTTATCCTTTTGTGATCTACTGGCTGTCAAATAACAACAGATTTTCGATATGATAGAGCATCAACAGATAAACAAAAAAAGACTATACTGTAGCGAGAAATAAGATTTGATAAAGAATAAAATCTTTTTTGAAGTTGCGTGAATTTCAAACCAGTTTCCTTCATTTATTTTTTATAACAGGAGAGTAACAATCTCACCGAACATAGTTTGGTTACAAAGCAATCAAACAAAAAATTAAGGGAGTTGTCGTCACCAAGCAACCGAATAAAAGGGAGGTGAATTGTGTTGGAGGCTTTATAAAGAAATTAAATATTTATATTGATCTAATGAAGAACTCTTACCGAGATGCTTCGTGCGTAAGTCCTGAAGCATTTAAATGTGAATTAACACGCGTCGCTTTTTGTGCAGTTTTAGCTAATTCTTCAGCTAGGATCATTAGTAACATTTTTAGGCTATTAATCACGGTCCAGTTTCGTTTCATCACGCGAATCTGCATCAGATCGGGATTTCACGATTAAAATATGCTTTAGAATATGTACATGTCCTTTACACAAACATTCTGAGCTGCTTGGAAATACCCACTGAAAAACAATAAATAAAATAAATAAATATATTCTTTTGTGAATAGTTCTCATCTTTACATTACAGATGAAGTCGTTTTGATCCACCACCGTTCCTCTCAGTATTGTATAAGCAGGCGAAAACTAGAATTAGCTTTGTAAAATAAGAAAAGTGGTTTTACTAAGCTTAATAATTTCATCGACTTGCACAACAAACAGTACCACAGGAAGTGCTGCTCAGTAGCTTTCATATCGGTAAAAAATTATTTTTCAAGATGGAAGGCTCCAGGTGTATTTCAAAGCTTGTTATATTAAAAGTAGAAAGGAATAACGATTAAAACATGTTGTTTGAACGATGTTTTTTATGACTTGCTGTAAAATAAACATGTAAATACTAAGAAAATTGCGACAGCCATTTTTAATTTTGTTGATTTGCATGTGACTTTCTTATTTAGATAAGAAGAAGAGGAGATGGTTGATCAAATATTATGAGGAGATTTTGTTTTCACAAAACAAAAAACATTGTCATATGAAATGAAGCCTGATGAACTGAGCATGTAATATTTAATGGCATTTGCTCAGTTGAATGACAAGTACTTATTTTTCGTTGTCACCGTCTTAACTTAAAAATTCAAAACATTACTCCGACCAGCACCATAAATTGCAAGCGAGCGTTGGTTATCTTTTCCCCGAAATTGTCATTATGCAACGAGCCATGACAATAGTCAAAATTTGACTATAAGATGTATACAAAGCATATTAAACCAGGAAACACCCAAGAAAAGGATTATGGAATTGAATCAGAAACGTTTTGTTTTTACTTTCTGGTTCCAAACTAAATCATTCAAAGTAGTACATAACAATTACAAATTGAAATTTAAATGTAAGAAATACGAAGTCAGAGCAGAGACGTTAAAAATACTTTTAATTTTTATCAAATTATTTTGTTTTATAGTCAGAAAACATCGATTAAAACACTTAATACTCCTTCTAAATTAACTATACTTTTGATGACTACTTTAAAAAATCCATTGAAACCCAAAACTGAACTAGTTGTTTTTGAAATAAAAACGATTCAGCTGCTGTTCTTGTCCTTCCATGCTCCCTTGCAACAGGATAGCTGTTTGTCATAAAACTTACGCGGAAACATTTCTTTTGCAACAACGGCATGTCAGTTAGCAGTAACCGTTGAACCAGTACCAGCCCAACAAACATGATAGACAACTCGAACTTCCAAAACGTTTTGGCATAAAAAATACATTGCCTTATTAAGAACCACCCGAAAGTTGGAGTCCACAATAGGAAGATTACGGTTATGATAATAAAAAGCTTTGTCAACTTGCGTCCTGACTTTAAAAAGTGCACCATTTGTGGTCCTGTTTGCGTCCGCTTTAAACCATTCATGATAAATAACGCGTGCATTCGCTAAAAAGACCAAATACCAAGATAATGAATGCCGAGTAAATTGTGCTTAGAGTTTCAACCCAAGCGAGAACGACTGGTTGTACTGTCTTTGCATTATATTACTGATATTCAGGGATAGTGCCGCAGTGTACTTAAGACAGTTGATAGGATCCATTTCTCTATTATTACTTTATACAACAGAGATTTTATCACATTCTTTGTGCTTAGTTTCAGACGTCAGTTCTAATTTCAATTAAATTAAAAGCAATTAAAAGCTTTTGCCTCTTCAAGAAAAACTTCACTCTTAAGTAAACTACACTACTCGGGCCCTCATCATTAAAGTTGCGATTAAAAAATTCATTTCCATCAACACATTGCCTGGCTAGTTGTATTTGAAAACAGAGCAACGAAGAAATTATTCCGTTCTTAATGGACATTTCATCTTAAATCGCAGAGGAAGTTTTATTGTTATGGGAAGTGATGTTTCTTGCAAAGGTAAAACTTTAGAAGTACCTTGTTCAGCATGAAAAACAGCACCAAAGGGAAGTACTACAGGAAATTACCTTTCCCTTGAATTTTCTTAATAATATTTAAAGTAATATATCAAACACGAGAAAGCGTGTTTCATCAGATATCCAAACACTGAGAAGGAGGTTAAAAAAACGAGGCGCAGCCGAGTTTTTTTTAAACGACTTCGAGGTGTTTGGATATCTGATGAAACACACTTTTAAGTGGTTGATATTGCTTCTCAAATGATTAATAATTCTTGGAGAAACTCAAGGCTAAAGTTGGCAAAATTTTATGGTAATTAGGATCACATGCCAAAACCGCGGTCACGGTAGTGATTTTCTTTGTTTTCTCTTGATGAATTATTTATGAGTTTGACAAGAGAAAAGCGAGGGAAATCATTACCGTGAAGGAGGTTTGGAAATGTGATCTTAATTATCACAAATTTGGCCGGCCAACATTGTTTTGCTTTGAATTTCTCCGAGCATTATTATGGTTCGAGAAGCAATACCAAAGACTCGACAGAGTGTTTCATCCCATTTCCAAGAATTTTTAGTCGGTTACATAATACTCGGCTGCGCCTCGTTTTTCCAACACGCTTCTCGGTAGTTTGGAATCCGATAAATTCCTCGTGTTTGATATATTACGTAATAGGTTTGAGAAGGGTAACGCTTTCGAGCTCGTTAAAGTTTTAGGTTACTGTCTTTGCTGGTTTTGTTGTTTTTTCTTTTAATTATTTTTGTTTTATTTTGGGTTTTTTACAGCTTGAAACTACTGCAACAAACAAACAAACAAACAAACAGAAGGGAAGACAAATTTTCATTCAAAAAGTAAGTGGTTGCGCTCCCTTTACCGCTGACTCAGCTGTAAAATAGATATATTAATACTTAGAAAATTTCAGTTTTAGTTTTTTGTTATATTTTGCACATAAATTTAACATTTAGATAAGCGAACTGAGAAGAAAGCTGAGCAAATATTACAGTAGGAGATTTCGGTTTAATAAAAAGAACATACAAATGAAATCAACCAGTCTTAATGACCATCCTTAATGAACTAAACGTGTGACAGTTCAGAAATATCATATGACAAGATTAGCAAGGGATGTCCTTTAACCTCTCTTTTTACATTCTCTGTTTTGTTCATTCAAATTCTAAGAAGTTAATTTTCATTTTGTAAAGTGAAGTTCAGCCACAATTTAATTCTAAACGTCTGTACTCACTTCTGAATGGATTAACTCTACGTTGCTGTGTTTACCACAAATGACTGCTTGGAAACATTAGTACTAGTTGCTAGCAGCCAGGGAACTGGGTCCGCGGTCTGATTGTTGATAAGTAATGTAACAAACAGAAGGAAGAGTAGTTTGAATAAAAGAGGCGCAGTCGAATGTTTTAAACAAACTTCGCAGTGTTTTTGGAAATCGGATGAAAAACTCTTTCGAGTGTTTGATACAGCTTCTCAAATCATTTATAATTCTTGGAGAAATTCAAGGCAAAAGTTCACCAAATTTATGATAATTAAGAACACATTTCCAAACCCCCTTGATGGTTAGTGATTTCCTTTGTTTTCATGTATGAATTATTAATATAACTGTGCATTAAGTGAACGTTTTTTAAAACCTTACTTTCTTATCTACCTATTTACGAGGAAAAAGTGTCGTCAGCGAGCCAATCAAAACAACCAGCCAAACTATCGTTTATCCATCAAACTGAAGCACTATATTGCCGCTTTGTTCATCGAACAGGCTATCTCCCTCCAGCACAATAAGCTTTTGCACGTTAGCAAATAAAAGGTGTTTAATTTAACCTGTAAGATTACGAATGGTACTAAATTTAGTTTTGTATTTTTCAGGAAAGCTAGAATTTCCTGGTGTTGTTTTCCGTCACTTCACAGCGTTTAAGCATCACGATAGTGATTTTTCGAATGTCTTCGATATTTTGTGCAGTCATAACATACCTTGCTATTCCAATCTACGTTTGCAATGTGTTTGGGAACTTGCTGGTCATATTGGTTCTTCAGAAAAACAAGAAACTTTGCTCAAGTCCAAACACTGCTCTTCTACTCGCCCTTGCTCATTCAGATTTGTGGTTCTCCATTTTTGCTTTCGTCAACATCATCGTTCTCGCAAACCAAATCCCTTTTATGTACTTAGAATTCTTCTTGAATGCGTTGGCTTCAATTTATATTTACGTTGCCTTGGCAGTGGAGAGGTATTTTGCGATTCTGAAGCCTTTCGTGCACATGAGAAGAGCGACAAAATCTCTACTCTGCAAAATTCTGGTCACAATATATATTCTCGCTGTTTCCTTGAGCGCGCCAGGACATTATTTCGGCAATGTAAGAAAATATCTTACATACAGCTGGGGAAAGACAACAAAAAATGCGACAACATCCGCACCCGTTTTGTTCGAAACTCTTAGCACAGTTTACTCATTTGTGCTTTTGGTATTTGGTCTTGTTGTACCGAGCGCTGTAATAGTCTTCTGTTATTCACGTGTTATTTATCATGTATGGTTCAATGCAAACGAGAACAGAGCTACAAACGCAGGTCTTTTAAAATCACGGCGAAAATTGACCAAACTTTTTATTCTTCTTACTGTGGTGTTCATGATTACATGGACTCCAACTTTCGCAAGGCTCATGGTAACACAATATGGCGTCCGCAACTCGGAAACCTTAAAATTCGATTTGATCTCCTCTTTGCTTGGACTGGTGGGCTCTACAGTGAATCCTGTGATTTATTCACTTCGCTGTCCACGATTTCGCCAGGAAGTTGTGAAACTGTTCACTTGTCGATGCTGTAAACGGAAAATTCGGCCAACCGGAGCTGGAATAACTTTGAGGGAAGACGGCAATACTATGAAGGAAATACAATCAACGAAAGGACAAACTGTTCAGCTCGTTAGTGTAACTTTCCGATGAAAAAAGTAGTCTATCATTTCGTCATCAGTCATTGACAAAGCAAGTTTTAAACTTAAGTTAAGTTAACAGTTGCAAAAATAAATGGGAAAGGGTCAACTAAACTCAAGAAAACGATGGATGGAACATTAAAGAAAGGTTAATTTAATCAAAACTGTAAAATACGAAATTATGCAGAAAGGAAGAAAAAAGTTGTTTCAAAGTTTTTTCTTTATCTAATAGCACTTTTCACATGTCTTTTCGGGGCGAGTCAATTACGGTAGTGAAAATAATGTCATCCGATTATAATTGTTCATACTATTTTACGGCGCTTTTATGCTAATATAGGACCTACAAGCTTCTAACTTTAAATCGAACTGTGTATTTAAAAAAATTGCTTTACCTTTTTTTTTTAAATTACTTAGACTCTCATAATGGGATTTGTGTTTTAAGTCATTTCGTTAAATATACTGGGCTGCTCGCGAACCGAAGCAACAAAATTTTCAGTTTTTTGTAAAAGAAGAAGTAGAAAAGTAAATATCAGAAGTAGGCATATTTGTATAAGAAATGAGTTCAACGTCTATCTCAGAACAGTACGTATTTATAAAAAGAAATTAAATACGTTAACAGGCAAGGAAAATTGGAGTGCAGTTCTGTAAAATAAAACATTAAAGGTCGATCTACTGAACTCTGTAATTTTATCCACATACTAGAACATAAGATTGAAAAACAGCTTGCACAGGGTGAACGACACAGATGAAAAGTGCTGCAAGGAAGCTTTCATTTAAAATGTCATTTCGAACATATTTTACTATATAGGTTGTTTTTCTTATTGCAGAAAACGGGTGCAATAAACATGCTAGAAGAAAGAATAAAAAACGTTCGTTCTTCACTGGCTAATGTGTTACGTTTGATGACTCAGCTGAAAAATAGAAAAGAAAAAGGTTGGGAAATTTTGGGAACCACTTTAATTTTATTGATTTGCACCTGCCTTTGTTATTTAGATAAGTAAAAAGAACAGAAAGGTTAGCAAATACTACAAGAGAAGAACTTGTTTTCATTAAGTGAGCGGCATACAAATGAAATCAAACCCCCGAGCGTGAAAGTCAATTAAAACATGCTGAAACTAAAAAGAGGGATGGGATGACATGTTAACACTGCAATTTTTTCATCGCTATTTTTGCTTTTTCTACCTCCTTCATTCGTTACACATTTAGAATTTTTTTTTTCATTTTACAAGAAATTCAGTTATAGTTAAATTCTTTACGTCTCTATTTACTTTTGAGTAGCTTAATCTTACCGGTGTTGCTTCACTGTCACTTCTATAAAATTGCCCCATTTGAAACAGGCTGTGGCTTCAATTTAAAGCGTTTTTTTGTCTCGTTTCTTGATGGAAATTATATAATTTTGAAGAAGTTGGAGTATGCATATCACATAATAGAGGATAATGTATGATTTTCAAGACCGTGACACATTGAAGATACTACGGTCTCCCAATTTTTCTTTTAATCCCAAACCATCACAAGTGAAAACAAAGATCTAATGAATTTAAAAGCACTGACACCTAACGCAGATTTGTTTGTTTAACGGTAAAATTCAGTGTCTTTTTATTGTAATGATATCAGTAAGTGATGCAAGCTACTTTTTCCTAGCCCCTGAGTTGCTAGGAAAACAACTGATTATCATCCCGACGATTCGCCTCGAATAAATTCTGGTGAAACGTACCCTCAACAACTTCCCCAATGCAGAAAAAATTCATAAGTAGCAATAAACGGTTTTCAGAGTTTTTATTTTTACTTTTTATTTTACTTCTTGTCATTCTTAACATAAAAGGGATTCGAAAATCATTTAATTTCAACATTTTCTCTCTTATTGTTACTAATTTTAAGTCTGTACTCTTGCTGTTGATGAAATCTGGAAGTATAACTGGGTAACAAATGAAAGGTGATGAGTAATACCTTCCTTTGGCTCCGGCAATATTTGTGATGAAATATTTATGAACATTTTTCTTTTATTTTAACATATCCACTATTGTTCATTTAAGGCCTTTAAGTCACTTTCCTTTTTTTATCTTATCTATTTGTGTACAAAAGGACACGTGATGTTATAAGAGGACCAATCACTGCAAAGAACCTGTCAAATTTTCCCTTTTTTACTCTTCAAATTTAAAAAGCACTATATTGCAACTTTAACAAGCCAGGAAGCTATCTCCCTTTAACACATCAACCTTTCTATCTCAATATATAACTCGTGTTCAATTTGGTATCAAGTTTGGTTTGGACGTTTCAGGAATACTCAAATTTCTGGCCGTGGTTTTCACAGTCTGACCCCACTCCAGCATTGATCACTTCGTCATAGCGGTCATTATCGAACGCGATCTGAGTTTTTCAAATGGTTGCGGTATTTTTCTCAGTCATAACTTACGTTGCCATTTTAATCTACATTTGCAACGTGTTTGGGAACTTGCTCGTCATTTTGGTTCTTCACAGAAAACAGAAACTGTCTCCAAGTCCAAACACGTCCCTTTTACTTGCCCTCGCTCATTCAGATTTGTGGTTTTCCGTTTTTACTTTCGTGGACATCATCGTTCTCGCAAATCAACTATCTTTTGTGTACTTCGATTTCTTCTTCAATGCGTTGGCTTCAATTTATATTTACGTTACCTTAGCAGTGGAGAGGTGTTTTGCGATTCTGAAGCCTTTCGTGCACATGAGAAGAGCGACAAAATCTCTAATCGGTAATGTTCTGCTCATAATATACATTCTCGCTGCTTCCTTGAGCGCGCCAGGATATCTCTTTGGCAATGCAAGAAAACATCTTCAATACAGCCGGGGAAACACAACAACAAATGCAACAACTGTGGAACCGGCTGTTTGGTTTGAAACACTTAGAACAGTTTACTCACTTCTGCTCTTCATTTTTGGTCTTATTTTACCGAGCACTCTAATAATCTTCTGTTATTCTCGCGTTATCTATCACGTATGGTTCAATGCAAACGAGAACAGAGCTACAAACGCAGGTCTTGTAAAGTCGCGACGCAAATTGACCAAGCTTTTTATTCTTCTCACTGTCGTTTTCGTAATAACATGGACTCCAACTTTTGCAAGGCTCCTAGTAACACCGTATGGCGTCCGCAACCAAGAAACTCTGAAATTCGAGTTAATCTCCATGTTGCTTGGACTGGTGGGCTCGACAGCGAATCCTGTGATTTACTCATTTCGCTGTCCGAAATTTCGCCAGGAGGTCACAAAACTATTAACTTGCCGATGCTGCAAACAAAAAATTCTACCAAACCGCGCCGGAATAATTGTGAATAAAGACGGTTTTTCTATGTCAACAATGCAATCTGCAACCAGAGGAAGGACTAATGCGCACCTTAGTTAAATAACGTAAAAAGTCTACAGAATTGCAACGATTCTCTAAGGTTGTAAAGCTGAATTTTTCTCCGCTTTTTTCGACAGTTTATGGTTTATAATAATAATAATAAAAATAATAATCTTTATTGAGGAAAGTTTTTCACATAATGTGGTTTTCCTAAAGGACCTCAAAGATTAAAACTAAAATGTATACATAAAATTAAAAGAAAAGAAAGAAAGATATATAAATAAATACATAAATTATATTAGGAAATATATGGGTTCTGCCCAGTTACATGTAGACATGTTTGAGAATGATTAAATACGTTCATCTCTAATTCACCACTAGCTCTGCAGCATAGAAATACAACTGAAATGTCGCCAGAATAACTGGAACAAGCCAGTGCTCCTGTAAAAAGTATAATCGATTACTGGGAAAAAATACAGAGCTCGTTTGATTAATTTCCATTAGAAAATTAAGAAGTCCAATGCATCAGTACTGCGAGAGATGAGTGTTTTCACCGCCATTTTGAGAAGAAACTTAAAGGGGAAGTATCATGCGAATTTGATGTCATTTCAAAACCCAAAAATGTTTGTCTGTCTATCAACAGAAACAAAAAAGAAATTGTCTAGTTTTGTTGTAAATTATCCCTCCAGTGCAATAAAACGGTCGATTAGGGCCTCCGGCCTGAGACAGAATATGGTCGGAATGGATTGAAACTTGAAAAAAGTTAGGCTAATGTTTTTTTTAAGTTCTCGCATTTTTGTTTTTCCAAAATGCGCTAGAACAGATCATGAGTTGTTCCTTTCAAGAATTGAGTTGATTTCTTTCCTCTCGTTGTTCAAGAATTATTTTGTAGCTAAGCGAATGTCTAATTTCACTATTTTCAACAAAAGAGGTCAAAAACCCCATGATACGTCCCCTTTAAGATGGGGGCGGAGAGAGTGGTATCAATATGGGTAAAAGGCTCGGGAAATTATTAGAATTTTGACAAAACGGGCGTGGAATTATTTCCTAATTTCACGAGTATACCATTTGATTACCTGTAAGTATCATGAGCGACAAATTGCACTCACAATCGTGAGATTTTTACTTCTTTATTGTATAGAGAAACGTTGCTATGGCAATAATAACACTTATCATCTCTTTGCTTCTCCAATCAGCGAGTGATATGAACACAATCATGATCAGTTCATTAAAGCGTTTGATTCTATTTGTATGTTCTCTTTTGTTCAGGCCAAGTTTCCTCCAACAATGTTTGCTCCCCACCGTGTTTGCTTAGCTAAACAATGAAAGTAAATTAAAGTGTCTCTGCGAGCAACGTTTACTTTGCAGCCGAGTCATCAAAAGGCAGTAAAAAGCGATCCTAGAATTAAAAACAGATGCTTTTCATTGTTCTTTTGCTCCTGTGTTTTTCTTTTAGTTTTCCACTGAGCAAAAAAAAAAATCATAAATTTCCCTGAGAACGGAATTTACCTTCTCCGAGAGTTTTATCTACCGAAAAATTAAGCCCTTGGCTCGTCCTGCTCCGTAAACTGATAAGGTAACTTTATTTTCTTTTGCAGAATAACAGAATCATTTGAGGTCCTCGATGAAAGTTCTTAAACCCATCTCGCTTTTTGTTTTCAGCGCAAGAAGTTTCGTGTGGCACGATAAAAGAATCTCTTAGAAAAAATATATATATATCCTTCACTCCACAAAAATCAATTTCGCTACCGAGTTTTGTGGCAAACAGATAACCCACAGCTTAGGTGGAAAGGAATAAAAGAACAACAGCTGAATTCGTTTTAATTTCAATGAAAAACTAGTTTGTTTGGTTTGAGGTTATTAATTAACAAACCCTAGTAGATTTATGTTTGAATATATTTGGTTTGGTAATTTCAGGCGATTTCTGGGGTAGAAAGGTTGTTCTGGAGCCATTTGTAACCCTTCATAGATGGGAGAATTCTTTTCACCAAAAACAAGACATTTCATCTTCGGCGATCACTTGCTTTCTTCTTAGGAATCATTCAAAAACTCATTAATAATTCATAAGCCATTGACCTATCAAATGGTCGATAAAACATCACGTGCAGTTGTTTTAAAACCCGATAAAACCTCCTCCTTAAATATTAGTATGCGGTTTTCTCGTATGCTAATATCCAACGTTCACAAAAGCGTCGTGTTATGAACTCTCTTGACATACACTTTTCCAGGAATGTTTTTGAAGGCGTTCAAAAAACTCGCAGCACGTATTTTATCGGGTCTAAAACCACTCGGCTGCGCCTCGTGGTTTTAAATCCGGATAAAACACTGCTGCTCGTGTTTTAAACATTACTTCAATTTTTCGAGAAAGAAGTCTAGCCCAGTCCTTAATTCACCTGAGTCACTGAAACCAGAGAGGCGATGTTTATTACAGAGCTGAGTTGATTGGATGACGTCACCACCTGCGACCCAAAAATGTCTGTTTAAAGAGTAAGCAGAAAAAGACATTCTCTGGCGAATATATTACTGGTGATATTGTCTTATTATGACAAGGCATTTGCATGAAGCGTTTTTTATTACTAGTAGCACGCGCTACGTAACAGCTCTCTTAAACTAAGGTTTACAGTAACAACTATTTCCACACAAATGTTAAATGTTGCGGGTAAACAATCGATGTCAGTCCTTTAATTGACAAGAATATTGTGGCAAACTAACACATAGACATACTGCGAGTATGAAAATGATTAACGGTTATATAGTATTCGCAGAGTCTTACAATTTAACCTTTTCTTATCGGGTTAGACGTCATAGCTTTCTCACAGATGTAATATTTAACAATTATTCCACGAGCGCGCGTTGGATATGAGATGATAGATAGCCAACGAAGCACGTAGCGCCGAGTTGGCCATAATCAGCCCATATCATCTCATGCTGTTTATTTAATATAGCTACTTTACAAATCTATTTTTACGTTTTCCTTAGAAGCACATGTCAAGAAATCCATATTTAGGTTAATCCACAAAATACTTTTCTGAGATGAAATTTTTGTATCTGAAATCCAGTTTTACATCTACAACCTTCCCCCCTCTTCTCTTCCCCCCACCTAATCACACAAGACAAACCTGAACTAAAATTTAAAAGCGGACAACAAAATCCCTTTTGGTATTCAATGATACTTGCTTGGGGGTTTTCAACAGAGGAGGATATTTTAGAAGTAGAATAAGTGAGCTCAATTCTTTTCATATTTCTCCTGGTCATTCAAGTGACGTATAAATAGCTACTAACATGAGAAAATAAGGACGTCTAACAAAGACAGAACAAAAGAAATCACTACCACGAAGAAAATTTGGAAAAATACGGTCTTATTCATCAGAAAATATGGTGAACTTTTGCTTTGCATTTTTCCGACAGTTATTGATAGCTTCAACAACTATCACATTCCGTACACCTCGATTTTGGTTAAAAAATGTTCGGTTGTGCCCCCTTATTTCAATTCACTTCTCGGTGTTGATATATTGCAGAACTTCAAGGGTGACTGGAAAATACATTTCGTAGCATGTTCATGATGGTGAGTCGAATGCTTCCTATCTTGTAGCAGTAGATTAGAGGATTGAGAGTTGAATTAAGGAAAACCAAGGTCCCAGCGAAAGCTTGAAACATGAATGCAATGGTGCCTGGTTCAGGGGTAAAGAAGACAATCCAAAAGATACACGTGCTTGGCAAATAACAAACCAAGAATACCACATACACGTTAACTGCTAACATTGCAAATTTCTTCAACCTTGCAACGTTCAACATATCGCCATTCTGGGATGCTTGTTGCGCGGAGACTTCCATGGCTTGAAGTTCGTTAGCATGGCTTCGAGCAGCCCGATAAACCTTGAAGGTTAAAAATGTTGCAACCGTAAGGCAAGTAACGTTAATTATGGCAAACGCCAGAGGAATATGCTGCGGTTTCCTTAAATTAATTAACGAAAGAAATGCACTGAACAACCAAATTGAGATCACGACAGCTGCAACACGCTTGTGAGTTACAAGTTCCTTGTATGACAAAAAACAATGAATGGCTAAGAATCTATCTGCGCTGAGGGCGATCACACCAAAGAGCGAGGCAAAGAGAAATAAAATGGCTGGGACGGCCTTTCCTATTGACACAGCAGCATAAATTGGATTGTCTTCACTGTTTTGTTGCAACTCCATGATGAGACTTGCAACGAAGAAAGGTTGGACAACTAAACCAACACCAAGATCAGAAACAGCCAGACTCAGGAGCAATGTTTTAAACGTCTTTGGCAAGGACGAAGTTTTTCTTAGCGCGTGGATTGTGACGCTGTTGAGCATGATGGCAGAATAACACGAAAAAAGGTTGAAGACGCAAACAACGATGTAACACGAATATAAGCTTTCCTCCGTCATTGTAAAGAGCTTTGGCCTTGCAAAAACTGAATTTTCTGCGAGACGTGTTTCAGCAAGCACTGCTTAGGAACTATCTGCACTCAAAAGGGTTTTTCGTGTAGTTTGTATACTAAATGGAAAAGGCTTAGCTTACGATTTTTGGATAATTTTGTTCCTGTGTAGAAACAGGTGTCTCCTTTTTAAAAATAAATGCATAATCCGAGTATTAAGCAGAAGTTTTCCCCTGATTAAACAGACAAAACAAAGAAAGCAATAAATTTTTATCACCTTTATTAGAATTACAAGAGACTTCGAAATTAATTTGTTTTTCAGTAAGGTTTGAGAGCAGATTACCCTGGGTACTTCCGTCAAAATTAACTAAGCCGGAATAGGTAAGGAAAACATGTAACGAAACAGCGTCTCTTTGCAGTTTTCATTAGTTCTCCGGGTGGCGCCATTCTGTTTACAATTTTTCATGCCATTTTATGACGTTTTTCTTATCACGAAAATCTGTTCACGATCTAATGATAATAATACCAGTGGGCTCTTTTTAAAATTCACTTGGATAAACATACCAGGTTGCTTGCAAACAGAGCAACAAAGAAACATGTTCGCTTTTCATCAAGGCTTTTGATGACCCAGATATAAAATAAACATACAAAGCTTAGAGATTTTGGAAACCACTTTAATGTTCTTGATTTGTAAATGAACGATGCAAATAAACAGAACAGAGAGCGAGAGTTAAGAAAATATAAGAGGAGCAAGCAATTTTTTATTGATTTTATTTACTTGAAAACGCTCTTACAGATTTTTTTTCTAATTCCGCCTACAAGTTGTCTAGATCGAGTAGTTCAGTTAAATCCCTTAAGCTTTGTCAGAAAGTGTCTGACTAGATTTCAAGATAATCGACAATGTTTAAAATGTAGTGCTCGATGGAAAAGGCTTAAAATTTTCGGATAATTTTGTTCCTGTTAAGAAACAGATGCCTCTTTTCTTGAAATATCGCATAATCTGAATATTAAGCAGGCATTTTCCCCTGGTTAAACTGACAAAACAAAGAAAGCAATAAATTTTTATCACCTTTATTAGAATTACAAGAGACTTCGAAATTAATTTGATTTTTAGTAGGGTTCAACTGAAGATTACCCTTGGTACTTCACTCAGTTCAAAATTAACTAAGCTGGAATAGGTAGTAAAAACATCTTATGAAACAGCGTTTTGCAGTTATCATTAGTTATAACCCACCCATCAATTTTCGCGCGATTTTATTGGCTACTTTACGTCACGTCGTGCAAATTCACAGGAAGGTTATCACGCAATAACCCCCGCCTGCGTCGATATTTGCCCTCCTATTATTTCCATTGAAAAGAAACAAAGCCAGCGGAAAAAAGCCAGTCCAAGAGTTTCACCTTTTCATCTTTATTATTTTACATGGAAGAAAATCAAACTCGTTTTGCAGATGTCCGGTCATGTTTACAGCAAAAAGCTGGTCGCAAATGCCGTTCCGGAAAGTACAAAAATGTCAACCAAACATGCGGTTTTCGCACAATATAAAAATTAATGGGAGGGTTATAAAATAAATAAACCCCTTTCTGGCTTGCTGGTATGTCGGCTGATAATGTCCTTGGCTGAGAGATTGTCCTCAAAATTTCACATTTGCCCTCGAAGCTTAGTTTTCGGACAATCTCTCAGCCGCGGACATTATCAGCCGACATACCAGCCGCCTGAAGGGGTTTACAGTCGGACCTCTATTAAGCGGCCACCCTCCATTAAGCGGCCACTTTCCAAAGTCCCGAATTATTTGTCAGTAAAATGCTGTTTTCGATACCTCTGTTCAACAGCCACCTCTATTAAGCGGCCGCGGCCACCTTTTTGCTGTTGCAAGTTTAGTATTTATTGTTTTTCTACCTCTATTAAGCGGCCAGCAAATTATCTTTTCAAGCGGAATGGTGACAGATAATATGAAAGTGAAATATTTTGAGCTAAAATTTTTACAGACTGTTGTGACATAGATTTGCATATTTTTCTGTACATACTCAACACTAAAAAATGTTGTACTTATCGACTACATGCTCTCTGTGTTAGAGCTAGAACTTTGCCCGGACTTGAAATGCGCAAATGCAGGGCACTTAATGTTTTGTTTTAATGATTTTTGCATTAATCTTCACATCTGTTCACTTTTCAACAAACGTTTTGTTATATAGAGGCAATAAAATTACGTTGACTGCCATTTCTACCCAATTTATGTTGTACCTATATTAAACGGCCAACCACTATTAAGCGGCCAGTTTTCAAAGTCCCCAGGGTGGCCGCTTACTAGAGGTCCGACTCTATTTACTAATTCTCCGGGAAGCGCCATTCTGTTTACAATTTTTCATGCTAACGTTTGTCTTATCACGAAAATCTATTCGTAATCTAATGATAATCACACCAGTCGGGCCCTTTTTAAAATTCACTTCGATAAACATACCGGGTTGCCTGCAAACAAAGCAGCAAAGAAACATGTTCGCTTTTCATCAAGGCTTTTGATGACCCAGATTTAAAATAAACATACAAAGCTTAGAGAGTTTCGAAAACCACTTTAATTTTCACTGTACAAGAGATGTAGTCTTATTGAACTTCAAAAAATATATATTACATCAACTGTCTATCAACAAATTTATTTGATAGGAAAGTGGGCCACAATCAGCTCAAATCATCTCGTGCTGTTTATTTATTATAACTACTTTACAAATTCATTTTTACGTTTTCCAAAAAAGGATATGTCAAAAAATCCATATTTAGGTTAATTCACAAAATCTTTTTCTGAGATGAAAATTTAAAAAACCGGATAACAAAATCCCCTTTAGGATTCAATGATACTTGCTCGGGGGTTTTCAACAAAAAAGGATAATTTTCAAAGTAGAACGATCTCAATTATTTCCGTATTTTTTCTGGTCATTGAGGTGACGTATACATAGCTTCTTACATGACCGAAATAGTGGCGTCTAACAAAGATAGAACAAAGAAAATCACTACCACGAAGAAAGTTTGGAAAAATACAGTCTTAATGATCAGAAAAATTGGTGAACTTTTGTTTGCATTTCTCTGACAGTTATTGATAGTTTGAGTAACTATCACATTCCGAACACCTTGAATTTGGTTAAAAAAAAAAAGGTTCGCTGCGCCCCCTTTTTCAATTCACTGCTTGGTATATATATTTCTTCAAGGGTGACTGGAAAATACATTTCGCAGCATGTTCATGATGGTGAGTCGAATGCTTCTTATCTTGTAGCAGTAGATTAGAGGATTGAGAGTTGAATTAAGAAACGCCAGGGTCCCAGCGAAAGCTTGAAATAGGTATGTAATGGTGTCTGGTTTAGGAGTAAAGAAAATAATCCAAAAGATACAAGTGCTTGGCAAATAACAAACCAAGAAAAAGATATACACGTAAACTGCTAACATTGCAAATTTCTTCAACCTTGCAACGTTCAACATATCGCCATTCTGGGATGCTTGTTGTGCGGAGACTTCCATGGCTTGAAGTTCGTTAAGATGGCTTCGAGCAGCTTGATAAACCTTAAAGGTTAAAAATGTTGCAGTCATAACGCAAGAAACGTTAATAATGCCAAACCCCAGAATAGTATCCCGTGGTTTCCACAAAGTAATCAACGAAAGAAATGCACTGAACAACCAAATTGAGATCACCACAGCAGCAACTCGCTTATGAGTCACAAGTTCCTTGTATGACAAGAAAAAATGAATGGCTAAGAATCTGTCTGCGCTGAGAGCGATCACACCAAAGAGCGAAGCAAAGATAAATAGAAGACCCGTGACAGTCTGTCCTATAAACGCGGCCGCATGAAATGGATTGTTTTCAATGTTTTTTTGCAACACAGTGATGAGACGTGCAACGAAGAAAGGTTGGGCAAGTAAACCAACAGCAAGATCAGAAACAGCCAGACTCAGGAGCAATGTTTTAAACGTCTTTGGCAAGGACGAAGGTTTTCTTAGCGCGTGGATTGTGACGCTGTTTAGCATGATAGCAGAATAACACGTAAAAAGGTTGAAGACGCAAATAACGATGTAATACGAATATAAACTGTCCTCTGTCATTGTAAAGAGCTTTGAACTTGCAGAAACTAGTTTCAGCGAGAAGTGTTTCAGCAAGCACTACTCACGACCAATCTGTACTCAAGAGGGTTTTTGGTGTAGTTTGTATACTCGATGGAAAAGGCTTAGCTTACGATTTTCGGATAATTTTGTTCCTGTGTAGAAACAGGTGTCTCCTTTATGAAAAATGTATAATCTGAATATTAAGCAGGAGTTTTACCCTGATTAAACAGACAAAATAAAGAAAGCAATAAATTTTTATCACCTTTATTAGAATTACACGGGACTTCGAAATTAATTTGTTTTTCAGTGAGTTCGAGAGCAGATTACCCTAGGTACTTCAGTCAAAATTAACTAACAGCGTCTTTTTGCAGTTTTCATTAGTTCTTCGGGTAGCGCCATTCTGTTTACAATTTTCCATGCTATTTAATGACGTTTGCCTTATCACGAATTTAATCTTTCACGATCTAATGATAATCGCACCAGTCGGCCCTTTTCAAAATTCACTTCGATTAACACATTGTGTTGTTTGCAAACAAAGCAACAAAGAAGCATGTTCGCTTTTCATCAAGGCTTTTGATGACCCAGACATAAAATAAACGTTCAAAGCTTAGAGATTTCGGAAACCACTTTAATTTTCTTGATTTGTAAATGAACGATGCAAATGAGCAGAACAGAGATCGAGAGTTAAGAAAATATAAGAGGAGTAAACAATTTTTTATTGATTTTATTTACTTGAAAACGCTCTTACAGATTTTTTTTCTAATTCCGCCTACAAGTTGTCTAGATTGAGTAGTTTAAATCCCTGAAGTTTTGTCAGAAAGTGTCGGACTAGATTTCAAGATAATCGACAATATTTAAAATGTAGTGTAGTTTGTATACTCGATGGAAAAGGCTTGGGATTTTCGGATAATTTTGCTCCTGTTAAGAAACAGATGCCTCTTAAAAAATTGCATAATCTAAATATTAAGCAGGAGTTTTCCCCTGATTAAACTGACGAAACAAAGAAAGCAATAAATTTTTATCACCTTTATTATTAATTTGATTTTCAGTAGAGTTCAACTGAAGATTACCCTAGGTTCTTCATTCAGTTCAAAATTAACTAAGCTGGAATAGGTAGTGAAAACATCTTATGAAACAGCGTTTTGCAGTTATCATTAGTTCTCCGGGAAGGGCCATTCTGTTTACAATTTTTCATGCTAACGTTTGTCTTATCACGAAAATCTATTCGTAATCTAATGATAATCACACCAGTCGGGCTCTTTCTAAAATTCACTTCGATAAACATACCGGGTTGCCTGCAAACAAAGCAACAAAGAAACATGTTCGCTTTTCATCAAGGCTTTTGATGACCCAGATATAAAATAAACATACAAAGCTTAGAGATTTCGAAAACCACCTTAATTTTCTTGATTTGTACCTGCCTTTAATTTGTTATTGAGAAAAGGAAATGAACAGAGCAGACAGTTAAGCAAATATAAGAGGAACAACCTTTTTTTATTCATAAAATTTTCCAAAATTCGTAAAGGAAAAATGACAAGATGGCAAAATAATTTTCTCTTGTTAAATGACTAACGGCTTTAAGTTTTATCAATTTTCTTACCCCTTTGACCTCTGAATTTTTTTGGTAAATTTTGCTAAAAATTGACATGGACAGAGAAAATAGGTAATAAAAGCTTAGGTTTTCAACCAAACCATACACAAACATATATTTCAAGAAAGTAGATAAGATTAACATTTTGAAAATGTCAACATTATGCTGTTGATTATTAACTAGTCTGGTAAGTCATTCAAAATGTCCGCCAAGAACGAAGAAATATCACATTTGCTGTCGTGGGTCCAAGTTTATTACCCTCCATGCAAGCTACTGATGTCCAACTATCAGCATATCACTTAAATAATATATTTAGCTACAAAAATTAGCAATCGTTTTCGTTCTCGGATCACACTTTACCTGAAAAAAGCCTGTCAAAAAAATATAGTAGGAATGATATCGACCTCAAAGCCATGAGTCGGGATATGGACGGAGCCTGAAAATTGTGGTTAGTCCGTATTGTATAAGAAAATCTAAACCGTTCTGATTCAGGTTTAGAGTCTTCTCTTCATTTCTCTGGCGCTGTTTCCGAACTGGTTACCATCTCGATGTTTCTCCATCACAATTTGCATGTGTATGAGAGATTACAATCTTGATGCTTCAGCAGTACTAGTATTTACATTTTCGGTCTCTTCTGGAGAAGAATAATCGGCGGTTTCCTACTCGGAACTATACTACTACGAAACATCGCTAATGTCGGGTCTTTCCATCACAATTTAACGAATTTCCTCCATGTCTGAGTAGAAGGACGCCATTTTTTAATCACCAGATAACAGCTGTTAACAATGCTTTGAACAAAATTGAACCCCCCCCCCCAAAAAAAAAAAAAAAACTAGACACTGTTGACAAATCTAGTTAAAATAGAAGCTATTTTGAATCACGTTGTTTCTCACAATAGTAGAGGGGGCCTGGGGCCTAAGAAGTGCCTTTGGCCCCTTTTAAGAGCAAAATGAACACCATAGATGTAAGCGCGCCTTAAGGCGTAACGTTCATAAAGCAGCTTTTAATTTTTTACAGGAAATTGTCATGTGTACTTTGTAGAAACTAGACTGGTGTCCAGGTAAGACGGTGATTTTTCTTGATTTAAGAGTAAAAATAATATCTTAAAATAAGTTGGTAACATCTTAGTATGTGGCAGGGAAAAGAAATTAATTATTAGGTTTTCTTAACTTTACTTAATCTTAGTCGAATAGATTTTACTTTATATTTTTCAGTCTCCCCAATTAGTAGGGCACTTGTGCTCGGCTCGGCTATCCAAATTTGAGACTTAAATAAAGTTGTTATTATTATTATTATTATTATTATTATTATTATTATTATTATTATTATTATTATTATTAATTAGTTTCCGTCTTAGTTTAAAATACATATCGTCTTAACTTAAGCTTTTCCAGCCGGCATATACTAAAAACAGAACTGCTGGACTACTAAACTCCTGGACTCTGGACTCTTGACACTTAACTCTAGGATTCTGAACGATGCCCATTAACTACCGTTACCATCACGCAATACATATTGTCACGCCATATGGTCACGCAAAAGAAAAGTTGTTTGATAGTGTAGTATGTTATGACTCGTCATTTAATGTCACACACAGACATCGATCGACATCGCCATCGGCATTATGGAGTTCACGTATTCTGAAATTGAACAAGAGATGTAATTTTATTGAACTTTAAAAAAATATATATTACATCAACCGCTATCAGATCTCAACAAATTTATTTTATAAGAAAGTGGGCCATAATCAGCTCAAATCATCTCATGCTGTTTATTTCATATAGCTACTTTACAAAATCCACTTTTACGTTTCCAAAAGAGCACATGTCAAAAAATCCATATTTAGAATAATCCACAAAATCCTTTTCTGAGATAAAAGTTTTGTATCTGGAATCCAGTTTTAGGTCTACGACCTTCTCCCCTCTTCTCTACCCCTACCTAATCACACAAAACAAACCTGAACTAAAAGTTGAAAAACGGATAACGAAATCCCCTTTAGGATTCAATGATACTTGCTCGGGGGTTTTCAACAAAAAGGGATAATTTTCAAAGTAGAACGAGCTCAATTTTTTCCGTATTTTTTCTGGTCATTCAGGTTACGTAAATATAGCTTCTTACATGAGCAAAATAATGGCGTCAAACAAAGATAAAACAAAGGAAATCACTACCACGAAGAAAGTTTGGAAAAATACGGTCTTGATTATCAGAAAAATTGATGACCTTTTGTTTCCATTTCTCCGACAGTTATAGATAGTTTGAGTAACTATCACATTCCGTACACCTCGACTTTGGTTAAAAAAAAGGTTCGGCTACGTCCCCTTTTTTCAATTCACTTCTTGGTTTTGATATATTACTTCAAGGGTAACTGAAAAATTCATTTCGCAAACGTAATTACGTTGTTAATTATAAACTAGTCTGGCCAGTCATTCAAAATGTCCGCCAAAAAAGAAGAAATATTACATTCACTGTCGCGGCGCGGGTCCAAGTTTATTACCCTCCATGCAAGCTACTGATGTTCAACTATCAGCACATCACTTGAATAATATATAAGCTACAACAATTAGCAATCGTTTTCATTCTCGGATCACACTTTACCTGAAAAAAGCCTGTCAAAAACTATAGTCGGAATGATATCGACCTCAAAGGCATGAGTCGGTCCATGATCGGATCCTGAAAATTGTGGTTAGTCGGTATTGACTCAGGTTTAAAGTCTTCTCTGCATATCTACGGTGTTGTTGCCAAACTGGTCGATGTTTGTCCAGCACCATTTGCCCGTGCATGAGATATTGCTCTCCTGATACTTCGACAGTATTTATATATTCGGTCTCTTCTGGGGAAGAACTATACTTCTACGAAACATCGCTAATGTCGGGTCTTTCCATCACAATTTAATGAATTTCCTCCATGTCTGAGTAGAAGGGCGTCATTTTTTAATCACCAGATAACAGCTGTAAACAATGCTTCGATAAAAATTTAAAATCGCCACCCCCCCCCCCCCCCAAAGACTAGACAGTGTAGACAAATCTAGCTAAATAGCCGCCATTTTGAATCACATTGTTTCTCGCAATAGTAGAGGTAAGGTAAGACGTTGATTTTTCTTAATTTAAGGGTAAGAATTATTTTAAAATAAGTTGGTAACATCTTAGTATGTGGCAGCGAAAAGGAATCAGTTTCCGTCTTAGTTTTAAATACATATCGTCTTAACTTAAGCTTTACCAGCCAGCATATACTAAAACCAAAACTGCTGGACTACTAGACTTTTGGACTCTGGACTCTGGACACTGGACTCTAGGATTCTGAACGATGCCCATTAACTACCGTCACCATCACGCAATACATATTGTCACGCCATATGGTCACGCAAAAGAAAAGTTGTTTCATAGTGGAGTATTTTATGACTTGTCATTTAATGTCACATACAGACATCGATCGACATCGCCATCGGCATCGGTATTAGGGAATTCCCGTATTCTGAAATTGTTCAAGAGATGTAATCTTATTGAACTTTAAGAAATATATATTACATCAACTGTTTGTTAGATCTCAACAAATTTATTTTATTCTTAGTTTTCACATGACGTCATAAAAAACTGAAATTCATAGCTAAACAAAATTTTGGGTTTTTATCTTCATCACATAAAAGAAAATATAAATTTCAATCGCCTTTGCTTGTTTTCAGCAGGATAGCATTCTTTGTTTTGAAAATAGAGCAGTTTGAATTTTGGATTTTTGCGTAGTGCGTGACGGAAGGGTTGCTGTTCTAAACATGTCACGTACATGAAAACATCGATTTGCCTTGTGTTTTTTAGGTCTGATCAGCTAACATGTAATAGAAGCGTCTTTGTCAACGTGTGAAAGTTCAGCAGAGAGAAGAAAGGCGTTGAAATAGCCAAGGTAAACTCCAGATGTTTTTGCTGGTTTCCGGCCGCCATGTTGGTGTCCACCAACATGGCGTCCCATACTAAACTCTGTAATTTTCCGTGGTACATTTTCTCGAATAACTCGATTATGAGACATCGCACAGCCCCGTGGCTTTCACGCGTTGTTTTATGTATAACTCCTCTACATCATATCAATTTCTTGACTTTATCTATTGAATGGTTGAAGATTTCACTTTTTTACTTGCGTGACGATGTGTGAGGTGAAAACCACCAATAGGGAAGTGGCCCATAATCACCTCAAATACACTTATGCTGTTTATTTAATATATACCACTTATTAACCGAGAGAGAGGTTATTACAGGGAAATCTCAGATCAAGGCCTTGATGTATTGACCGAGCGATAGCGAGGTCAATACGTCAAGGCCGAGGTCTGGAATTTCCCTGTAATGACCGAACGGACGAGGTTAATAAGTTATTTATTATATGGCCTTTTTAGCGCCATTCTTAAAAAGAATACATAAAAACACCGGAAGTAATTTTCCACATCCGCTTCCGCGCGAATTAGGTCATTCGACGTCGTGTTCACTGAACCAAAACGAACCCTGCGATGCGATGCGATACTTGCTCGGGGGTTTTCAATAAAAAGGGATAATTTTCAAAATAGAACGAGCTCAATTCTTTAGGTATTTTTTCCAGTCATTGAGGTGACGTATATATAGCTATTTACATGAGCAAAATAATGGCGTCTAACAAAGATAGAACAAAGGAAATCACTACCACGAAGAAAGTTTGGAAAAATACGATCTTAATTATCAAAAAAATCTGTGAACTTTTGTTTGCATTTCTCCGACAGTTATTGATAGTTTGAATAACTATCAGATTCCCAAAACCTCCACTTTGTTTAAAAAAAAAGTTCGGCTGCACCCCGTTTTTTCAATTCACTTCTTGGTGTTGATAGATCACTTCAAGCGTGACTGGAAAATACATTTCGCAGCATGTTCATGATGGTGAGTCGAATACTTCTTATCTTGTAGCAGTAAATTAGAGGATTGAGAGTTGAATTAAGGAACGCCAGGGTCCCAGCGAAGGCTTGAAATAGGTATGTAATGTTGCCTGGTCTAGGGGTAAAGGAGATAACCCAAAAGATACAAGTGTTCGGCAAATAACAAACCAAGAATGCGACATACACGTAAACTGCTAACATTGCAAATTTTTTCAACCTTGCAACGTTCAACATATCACCATTCGGAGATGCTTGTTGTGCGGAGACTTCCATCGCTTGAAGTTCGTTAACATGGCTTCGAGCAGCCCGATAAACCTTAAAAGTTAAAAATGTTGCAGCTATAACGCAAGTAACCTTAATAATCGCAAACACCAGAAGAATATCCAGCGGTTTCCACAAAGTAATCAACGAAAGAAATGCACTGAACAACCAAATTGAGATCACTAAAGAAGCAACACGCTTGTGAGTCACAAGTTCCTTGTATGACAAGAAAAAATGAATGGCTAAGAATCTATCTGCGCTGAGAGCGATCACACCAAAGAGCGAAGCAAAGAGAAATAGAATGGTCGTAGCAGTCTGTCCTATCAACTCAGCATCATAAATTGGGTTGTCTTCAACGTTTTGTTGTAACTCCATGATGAGACGTGCAACGAAGAAAGGTTGGGCAAGTAAACCAACACCAAGATCAGAAACAGCCAGACTCAGGAGCAATTTTTTTAACGTCTTTGGCAAGGACGAAGTTTTTCTTATCGCGTGGATTGTGATGCTGTTTAGCATGACAGCAGAATAACACGAAAAAAGGTTGAAGACGCAAATAACGATCCAACACGCATATAAACTGTCCTCTGTCATTGTAAGGAGCTTTGGACCCGCAAAAACTGAACTTAAGCTAGAAGGGTTTAAGCAAGCACTGCTCAGGAACAATCTTCACTCAAGAAGGTTTTTGGTGTAGTTTGTGTACAGGATGGAAAAGGCTCACGATCTTCGGACAATTTTGTTCTTGTTAAGAAACAGATGTCTCCTTTCTTAAGAAATTGCATAATTAAGCAAGAATTTTCCCCTGATTAAACTGACAAAATAAAGAAAGCAATAAATTTCTTATCACCTTTATTAAAATTACAAGAGACTTCGAAATTAATTTGATTTTTAGCAAGTTTCAACTTAAGATTACGTTTTATACCCTAGGTATCTCAGTCAGTTCAAAATTAACTAAGCTGAAATAGGTAAGGAAAACATGTTACGAAACAGCTTCTTTGTGCAATTTCCATTAGTTCTCCGTGTAGCGCCATTCTGTTTATAGCTTTTCATGCTATTTAATGACGTTTGTCAGTTATCACGAAAATCTATTCGCAATCTAATGATAACCACATCAGTCGGATCCTCTTTTTAATTCACTTGGATAAATATACGGGGTTGCTTGCAAACAAAGTAACAAAGAAGCATGTTCGCTTTTTATCAATGCTTTTGATGACCCAGTTATAAATTAAATAAACATACAAAGCTTAGAGATTTTGGAAACTACTTTAATTATCTTGATTTGTAACTGACTTTGTTAGAAAAGGAAATAAACGGAACAAAGATCGAGGATTAAGCAACTATAAGAGGAACAAGCATTTTTCACTGATAAAATTTTCTACAATTCCTTAAGGAATACGAAAAAAAAAATTGACAAGATGGCAAAATTATTTGCTTTTGTGAAGTGACTAAAGGTTTATAGTTCCGCTATTTCCTTAATCAGTAAACGTCAATAAAGCAATTTTTTTAAATGAGATTTATTGTAAGCTTCGTTACATGTAGTTAAAGGTATAGTATATATGTTTTGTTTTCTCGCATTACTTATATTGCATGTAATATTTTATACCTCTGCTCTGTAATGTGTGTTTGACTGTTAAATAAAGAACTTCGGAAAAAAAATGAAGCAATTTTTAAATTTTAACACGAAAGTCATTTGTAAATTATTTTCTGTACTCTGTAGAAACTAAAATGTTAAATAAAGACATTTTTTCATCTTTGAGACTGATACCTAGGTAAACGGTGATTTTCTTAACTTAAGAGTAAAAATTATCTTAAAATAAGTTGGTAACATGTTAAGAGCAATTCTCCAGGAAAGTGAAGCAAAGTTGGAAATGAAAATTTTTAACCCCCCCTTTATTTTTTTGTGTGGGGGTAGGTCACCTGGAGGGATGAACAAAAACAACCATATTTGGATCGGCAGGTGTGTCGTTGCCATGGTAATCTATCTAATGATAACCACACCAGTAGGATCCTCTTTTTAATTCACTTGGATAAACACACCGGGTTGCTTGCAAACAAACCAACAAAGAAACATGTTCGCTTTTCATCAATGCTTCTGATGAATCAGTTATAAAATAAACATACAAAGCTTAGAGATTTCGGAAACCACTTTAATTTTCTTGATTTGTACCTGCCTTTGTTATTTAGAAAAGCAAATGAACAGAGATCGAGAGTTAAGCAAACATAAGAGGAACAAGAAATTTTTTATTCATAAAAATGTTTTAAAATTCGTAAAGGAAAAATGACAAGATGGCAAAATAATTTGCTTTTGTCAAATGACTAACGGTTTTAAGTTCCTCTATTTCCTTAATCCTGGGTAACAAATTTCACTTAATATTGGCTCGAAATTTCAGCGTTAGTTTATAATTTCAAACCTGAAATTACAAATTGCTCTGGCAACGTTTCTCGATACAATAAACAAGTAAAAAACCCACGATTGTGAGCGTAATTTGTCACCCATGACATTAACGTTAACCAAATGTTATACACTGGAAATTTTTAAATTTTGACAAAGTGAAAAAGCGCGTGAAATTATTTCCTAATTGCGCTCGGCACCATTTGATGAGCCATACTAATAACAGTTTTCACCTTTTTACTGCACCAATCAGCGAGTGATACGCCACACAATCATGATCAGTTCATTAAAACGTTTAATATTATTTGTATGTTCTCTCTGTTCAGACCAAATTGCCTCCAACAATGTTTGCTTAACTTTCCACCGTGTTGACTTAGCTAAACAATGAAAGTAGTTCACTAGTAAAGTAAACTAAATTAAAGTAGTTCACTTAAGCAACCTGTTTTCCTGCAGCCTTACTTCGCACCTCAGTCGTCAAAAGGCAGTAATATTAAAAGCAATCCTAGAAATATAACCTGAATGATGCTCCTTATGGTAAACTCATAAATTTCACTGAGAACGAAATTACTTTCTCCCATGAGTTTACAGTACAGTGAAAAGCTCCATTCAATGAACGGATTATTTTTGGCAAACTGTAGATTACAGGTTAAAAAATGTATCTCTTTCGCATGGAAATAGACTATTTTTTTTTGTTTTCTGCTCCCTTCTCGCGATGGAGAAAATAAAAAGCGAATTGATTCCAAAAGGAAATCGATGCACAGACGGGAAAATGGCCATCAAAACGTTCCAGGTGAAAAAGTTCCGTGCACATAAAATTTCAATGTGCTAAATACATGTTCACAATTTTACAAAAAAACAAAAACATGTCAAGAAATCCAAAGTTACCTTCAATCACAAAATCCTTTCCTGAGATGAAGCTTTGTATCTGAAATCCGCTTTTACATCTCCAACCCTCTACCATTCTCTCTGTCCCAAACCACCCCCCCCCCCCCCCTCCTTTTTTCTCAACCTTATCACATAAAACAAACTGGAAATCTGAAAAGCGGAAAACAAAATCCGCACTGGGAGTCATTGACACTTGCTCGCGAGTTTCAAACAAACGACGATAATTTTAGAAGTAGAGCCATTACATGACCAAAATAATGGCGTCTAACAAAGAGAGAATAAAGGAAATCAGTCTACCACGAAGAAAGTTTGCAAATACAACCTGAATTACAAGAAAATTTGGTGAACGTTTGCTTTGCATTTCTCTAAGAGATATTGATAGGTTAAGAAACTACAAGAGTGTAAAGTTTTCTGCTTTCCAAAAACATCGACATTGGTTAAAAATTCTGCTGCGCGTCTAGTTTTCAACTCACTTCTCGGTGTTGATATAAAACTTCAAGGGTGACTGTAAAATACATTTCGCAGCATGTTCATGATGGTGAGTCGAATGCTTCCTATCTTGTAGCAGTAGATTAGAGGATTGAGAGTTGAATTGAAAAGCGCCAGGAATCCAGCGAAACCATGAAATACGTGTATAAGGGTGCTTGGTTCAGGAGCAAAAGAGAGAATCCAAAACGAACAAATGCCTGGCAAATAACAAACCAAGAATACGACATACACAAAAACTGCTAACATGGCAAATTTCTTCAACCTTGCAACGTTCACCATATCAGCATTCTGGGATGTTTGTTGCGAAGAGAGTTCCATGCCTTGAAGTTCGTTAAGATGTCTTCGTGTGGCCCGATGAACCTTGAAGGTTAAAAATGTTGCAACTATAATGCAAATGAGACAAATAATGGCACAAGGTAGGTAAATGAAATTCTGTGGTGTCCACAAAGTAATTAATGAAAGAAATGCACTGAAAAACCAAATTGAGATCACCAAAGAAGCAACACGCTTGTGAGTCACAAGTTCCTTGTATGAAAAGAAAAAATGAATGGCTAAGAATCTATCTGCGCTGAGAGCGATCACACCAAGGAATGAAGCCATAGCGAATAGGATGACCGTTACGGTGTTCGTTGTTAACACGGCAACATAAAATTGATTGTTTTTAGCGGTTTGCTTCAACTCCATTACAAAGCGAGCAACGAGCAAAGGTTGGACAAGTAAACCAACACCAAGATCAGAAATAGCCAGACTCAGAAGCAACGTTTTTAAATTCTTTGGCAAGGACGAAGTTTTTCTTATCGCGTGGATCGTAACGCTGTTTAACATGATGGTTGTATAACACGAAAACAGGTAGAAGATGCACATAGCGACGATACACGAATATAAACTGTCCCATGTCATTTTAAAGAGCTTTGAAGCTGCAAAAAAGGAATTTCTTGCAGCAAACGCTGCTCAGGAATAATCTGCAAACAAGAACAGTGTTAAAGAACATGTTAAAATATTAATGTCGCTACCTAACTCTAAGTACATATATTTTACGTTGATGAGTTCCTTTGCAACCAGCCTGAGGTGTTAATTTACAACAAATAATAGAAGCAGCTGAGGATATTTTGATTTTTTTTACACCTCGTGAAGGAAATAATGAAAAGTACCTACAGGAGCACAAACTTCTCTCCTCCCACCAATCTGGTTTTCGCCCGCTTCACTCAGCTTCTACCTGTTTCACGCATGCAACAAACACCCTTCTTCATAACATCGATAAAGGCTATCTAACTGGGCTTGTTTTTTTAAACCTACGTAAGGCGTTTGACACTTTAGACCACAATGTTATGCTAAATAAGCAAGAGAAAATCATTTTCTCTTGACATAAGTTATCCTTTTTCGGTTTTAATCGTTCCTCCATACAATGGTTCTCCTCCTATCTAACTGGCCGCACCCAAAGTATCAGCGTTAATGGCACTATCTCCGCGCTTACGTCAATTCAGTTTGGGGTCCCTCAGGGTAGCGTCCTAAGCCCACTATTATTTATTATGTATATTAATGATCTTCCACTTGTTGTAAAAGTATGCAGTGTATAACTCTACGCCGATGACAAGCTTATTTTTTTCGCTGGTAAATCCGTTAGAGAAATTGAGTCTCAACTTTCAACTGACCTAGATAGTCTAATTAGTTGGTTCCGTTCCAACTTCTTGATGCTTAATGTTTCTAAAACTAAAATAATGCTAATAGGCACCCACCAGCGGCTTAACACAGTTGACAGTTTCTCGGTCACGGCAGACAACACCAGTTTAGAAAGGGTGGATACTTTTAAATACCTTGGTGTCCTTATGGATCAAACGTTGTTTTGGAAAGAGCATATCAGCTCTATGGGGAAAACGATCTCTTCTAGATTAGCCATATTGCGCCGCGCTCGAAAGATATTACCAAAATCTTCATGTCTTACATTATATAACACGATGCTGCTGCCCTTGCTCCACTATTGCGCGGTCGTCTCGGGTAGCTGTGGCCTGGGTAGTAAATCATACTTAGATAAGCTTAATCGCCGTGATGCATGTATAATCGAGGGCCGTTCTGTTGGGTCCGATCGAACTGCTCACCGTGTTCAGTTGGCCCAATCTGCAAGCACGCCGAGACTACCTCAAATGTGTCCTCGTCTATAAATGTATCCACGGAATGGCACCTGCATACCTGCTGACGGAATTTAAGCATGCTCACCAAATCCACGCCTATTACACCAGGCATCGTGACCAGTTACGACTGCCCCGAGCTAAAACAACAAGTACCAGGGAAGCTTCAGGATTAATGGTGCGTGTGCTTACAATTCTTTGCCGCGTAATATTAGATCAGCAACTGACTTTAGTATGTTCAAATCCCTGGCGAAACGCCACTTCAAGCGCTTCTGTACGGAATCCATTAATAATAGTGCGTCTCTGTGTATTTTATTAGTGTGCTATTTTGTATTTATTTTCTGTTATTTGTTAATTTCCTACTTAACCAGGATTTTTTTTAAACTAGCTATGCTAAACCAGATTTCCTGTATAAATAAAGAAAAAAAAAAGGATGGCAAAATAATTTTCTTTTAGCGCTGGTTTTAACTGTCTTCGCTTCCATAATTTTTGATAACGCGCTTTTAAAAAATTTACGGGAGACTCATGTGTAATTACTAACTTCTGAGTAGCCTGAGGTATTAATTTACAGCATGAATTGCCTCGAAACAATTAATACAGTAAAGAGATATGGAAATAATAGAAGCTGTGGAGATTTGGCTCTTGTAACATTTATTAAAACTCGCACAGGAAAATAATGACCACATAGTAAAGTAATTTTCTTTTATTGTTAGTTTTTAAAACGTTCTTCACTTCCATATGGCTGTTCGCCGTATCTGTAGAAGTTGAAAGAGTTGAAATAATCGCGAAGAAGCACAAATGAAATAAGGCTATGCTTTAGTTCAAGTGACATTTGCGTCCGCGTTGCCATCGTCGCTTCTTAAATTCCCTATTAACTAAATCGGACGACTGCGTAACGGGGAATAACCAATCAATCATTACACTGAGCTATGACAATTTCACAGAACAAATGAATGTGGCAAAAAAAGATACAGCTGCCCGACAGGAGGGGAAAAGAAATCCTCCATATTGACAAAGAAAAGTTGTGTGTTAATGTTGCTATAGAAACTTTAATCGTTGTTGCGATTGGTTGATTTAGTGCCGACTTTTTAATGTCATCGGCTCATAGAACTGTCCTATTACAGTCATCTGTCCGATTACAGCTTTTAACCGGATAATTAATGATAAATAGAGAAGTTTGTGAGCCAATCACATTGGATGACACGGCAACATTATTGGCACATTTCACGTTAATCTTAGAGAAATTGGAACATACATATCACAAAGTTGTGGAATAAGACTGTATCACTGTCTAAATGCAGTTTCGATGAAGAACAACATCTCAAACTCATTAATAATTCATCAAGAGAAAGCAAAGAAAATCACTACAGTGACCACAATTTGGATACGTTTTCCTAATTGCCATAAATTTTGCCAACTTTAGCCTTGAATTTCTCCAAAAATTATTGATCAGTTGAGAAGTCATATCAAACACTCGAAAATGTGTTTCATCAGATATCCAAACACCTCGAAGTAGTTAAAAAAAAAACTCTCAGTGTTACTACTTCTCGACTATAAATGACCCCAGAAATGACAGAAAACACATGGAAATTCTATTTGTAAGGCAAATATTTCATTTGTTTTTAAAGGGACAAATACGTCATTCAAAGAGCGACAAAGGCCGGATAGCAATTTTCGGAAAGCCAACAGCAAATCGTAAATTCGGAGAATGACATTTCGTTCTCTAAGCTAAGATTTTCGGCAATTAAAATTTCAGCTAACGAATCCGAACGGATTAAAATGAGTTACACACTCAAGAGTTGCGTGCCGATAAAATTTAAAATTGACACCTCTGTTTATTAGAACTACTTTACAAATACATTTTCAGATTTTGCCAAAAAACACATGTCAAAAAATCCGAATTTACTTTAATCCACAAAATGTTTTCCTGAAATGAAGTCCTTGATTTCAGATCCAGCTTTAGATTTCCAACTCCACCAAACCAACGTTAAAAAAGTAACATCTGAGACAGATCGCAAAGTTCCCCTAATGTGGTGATACTTTCTGATTTTTAAAAATGTTAACTCAAGGGCAAAGGGCAAAGAAGCTTAATAGTGAAAACGAAATAATAATAATCATACTAATAATAATAATATTACTTTTTTTAAAAAAAAATTATTTAAATAATTCTTTATTAAAACACTCCACCCAAATTGCTATTTACAAGTTAAAAATATATAATAAACAGCCAATAAAAACCTATTCACATATAATAATAATAATAATAATAATAATAATAATAATAATAATAAATAATATAAAAGATTTTAACCAATGTCTCAAAGGATGCATGGTGGACGGTCATTCCCTTGTAGTAGTTAGAGTTGGAGTTTGGAATACATTCTCTCAGCAAGTTTGGTTGACGTAAAGACAGAATTTCTTGTCTATCATGTTCAACTGGTTAAGCTAAGACAGAATTACAAAAGGGCAGAGCATTCTCATAAATAACACATACTGTTGGCGTAATTTTGAGAAGATAAGAGGGCTAGATTCTTAATAAACTGTGGTGCTTCGTCCGTGGAGAGTGCATGTGGAAACGAATATTTGGTTTAATTTTATCAACAGTCGATAAGGCAATTTGACCACATTAAAGAGATTCGAGTACTGACGTTTCGAGCATAACCCTTTGCCAAAGCGAATCCACGCTCTGACAAAGGGTTAACACTCTAAACGTTTTCTTAACCTATGCT
This sequence comes from Pavona decussata, assembly GCF_977016875.1. NCBI lineage: Eukaryota > Metazoa > Cnidaria > Anthozoa > Scleractinia > Agariciidae > Pavona > Pavona decussata. Next base: position 2,259,797 of record NW_028145517.1, on the reverse strand, counting down.
TTTTGGTCTTTGGAAATCGGATGCAACACTCTTCCTCGTGTTTGATAAATTACTTCAATGGTGTTTGCGAAATGTATTTTTCGCAGCATGTTCATGATGGTGAGTCGAATACTTCCTATCTTATAGCAGTAGATTAGAGGATTGAGAGTTGAATTTAGAAACACCAGGGTCCAAGAAAAACCTTGAAACAGGTATGTAATGGTTCCTGGTTCAGGGTTAAGAGAGATAATCCAAAGAAAACAAGTGACTGGCAAATAACAAACCAAAAATACGACATACACGTAAACTGCTAACATTGCAAATTTCTTCAACCTTGCAACGCTCACCATATCGCCATTCTGTGATGCTTGTTGCGCGGAGAGTTCCATGGCTTGAAGTTCGTTAACATGGCTCCGTGCGGCACGATAAACCTTGACCGTTAAAAATGTTGCAGCTATAACGCAAGTAACGTTTATAATGGCAAACACAAGAGGAAGACTCTGTGGCGTCCACAAAGTAATCAACGAAAAAAATGCACCGAAAAACCAAATTGAGATCACCACAGCAGCCACACGCTTGTGAGTTACAAGTTCCTTGTATGACAAGAAACAATGAATGGCTAAGAATCTATCTGCGCTGAGAGCGATGACACCAAGGAAAGAAGCATAGCTAAATAGAGCGGTTGTGACGGTGTTCGCTGTCAACACGGCAGCATAAAATGGATTATTTTCAGTGTTTTGTTGCAACTCCATGATGAGACGTGCAACGAACAAAGGTTGGACAAGTAAACCAACACAAAGATCAGAAACAGCCAGACTCAGGAGCAATGTTTTTAACGTCTTTGGCAACGACGAAGATTTTCTTATCGCGTGGATTGTGACGCTGTTTAGCATGATGGCGGTATAACACAAAAAAAGGTTGAACACGCAAATAGCGACATAAGACGAATATAAGCTGACCTCCTTCATTGTGAAGAGCTTTGAACTTGCAAAAACTGAATTTCCGCGAGAAGGCTCTCATTTAGCACTTGCTCAGGAACAATCTACAAACAAGAGGGCTTTCAGTGTAGTTTCTACACTTTATGGAGAATGCTCTAGATTTTCGCATAATTTTGTTCTAAAATTCTGATTCTGTTAAGAAACAGATGTCTCCATTCTTAAAAAAATATTGCATAATTTGAATATTAAGCAGGTATTTCTTTTCTAATTAAAGTCACAAAATAAAGAAAGCAGTTTTTTTATAACCTGTATAACTACGAGAGACTTGGTAGTTAATTTGATTTTAACTGAGGAGGGCCCAGATTACCGTATGTATTTCAATCAGTTCAAAAACAACTTAAAAGGAAGGTAAGGAAAATATGAAACGGCCGCTTTTTACAGTTTCCATTAGTTCATCAGTTAGGACTGTTTTGACAACAATTTTTCACACTATTTAATGACGTCTATTGAATTTTGTATCACGAAACCCAGGCACAATCTACTGATAATCACAGCAATCGAGCCCTCTTTAAAATTCACTTCGATAAACACACTGTGTTGCTTGCAAACAAAGCAACAAAGAAACATGTTCGCTTTTCATCGAGGCTTTTTGATGACCCAGTTGTAAATAAACATACAACGCTTGGAAAGTTTCGGAAACCCGACTTTAATTTGTTGATTTGTACCTGCCTTTGTTATTTAGATAAGCAACTGAACAGAGCAGAGAGTAAAACAAATATTAGAAGAACAGGAGATTTTTTATTCATAACATTTTCTAAAACTCGCACAGGAAAAATGACATGATGGAAAAATGATTTTCTTTTGTTTAATGACTAACGGTTTTAAAATTCTCTAGTTTCTTAATTTAAACGTTTAAAGATAAATTTCTAAAACTTTTCAGGAAATTCATGTGTACCTTATTTTCTGTATACAGTAAAGGCTAAAGTATTAAATTAAGACGTTTTTTTTTTTCATGTAAGAGATTGGTGCCTAGGTAAGACGGTGATTTCTCTTAATTTAAGAGTAAAAATTATCTTAAAATAAGTTGGTAACATCTTAGTATGTGGTAGGGTAAAGGAATCAGTTTCCGCCTTAGTTTAAAATACAGATCGTCTTAACTTTAATTTAACACCAAACAAACCTTAGTTAATCTAACATGCTTAATCTTCGTATTTTAAGAATCAAAAGATCTAATGATGATCTAATGTAAATTAGTTTTAGTTTTATACAGACTGATTCAAACACGCAAATTTTCATCGGCAATTTCAGATAAACGTTCTCGTTCACGAAGTTCACTGCATACCATTGTGGCGTGTTTGTGACCAACCAATAAGAACCTTTGTTTTTCTGTACAGCGCATTGAGACAATTGTGTAAACAAAAACAAATAAAACCTGTTTTCCGCACAATACTTCGTTGTCACGTATGCCATAAAAGAATTGGTTCATGCTTTTATCTGTACGTATATCGAGTTATGGTTGCGCTTGGACAGTTTGGAGAGCACTCAAGAAACTAAAGTTGCTCTCGGCTACGCTTCCAGCAACTCTTACGTGCTCTCCAAACTTCCCGCGCTCATCCATTTAACAATTACCCTTCGAAATTACGAGCGGAATATCACCTGAAACTTAGCCGAGGAGGTCGTGGGCCGAGTTGGCTAAAATCAGGGGATATTCCCGAAATTGAATAGAATAATTGTTTTATTATTCAACACATTGATAACAAAGCACAGCTTTATTGCAGAAAAGCTGGAGACGATTTTTATTTTGCCATTTTTCTCCCCGACACACGAATTTACGTTTATCGCAGGATATCTGTCGTGTACGGACCACGAACATCGAGTGCGCCATGTCCATATTTGGGCAGTGTTACAATGTGTTGAATAATAACATGCACTCGATATACGGACGCTAAGAATGAACCAACTCTTGTCATTTGAAGCTGCTAAGACCTTAAATCAAGCATTAGTCATCAGCCGCCTAGATTACTGCATCTCAGTTCCATATGGTATACCGGCTATCCAAACGAATAAACTTCAGCGCGTACAAAACGCAGCCGCGAGACTTCTTACGAACACGCCACGCTACTCAAACATCACTCCAGTCATGGTAGATCTCCATTGGCTGCCTGTGAAATTCAGAATAATTTTGAAAGTTATTTTATCTACTTTTAAGGCTGTGCATGGTATTGCACCTTCATATATTACTAGTCTTTTATCTCTCAAACAATCTAAGTATAATGTTAGGTCCGTTGACAACAACGTCTTGGGGCTATTGACGACATTCAAGAAACAATTAAAGACGCATCTTTTTAGGAAAGCATATTTTTAGATGTTTTAGATTCATTTATTTTTCCTTTATTAATTATACAAGTTTTATATTAATTTTAAGTAATGGTACTATTAGTTAGTCTTCATTTTATCAATTTGTAAAGCGCGTTAGATCATATATTAATGAATTTTGCGCCATAGAAATAATAACATTATTATTCTTCAGCATATCTAATTTAAGCTTAAGACCTATTGCATCTTATGTGTGGTGGTAGTATCTTAAAGCCCTCTAAGACATATTAAAGTTTCCATGAGATCAAAATACGTCTTAAAATAAGGACCCCATCATCTTAGATTAATGTAATTAACATTACTCCTTCTTAAAGTAAGATGCCTCAATATTGATTAAGATAAGCGCCTCTTACATTAAGATTATTTCAAAACAATATTTAAGAAGACCTTTTATCTTTTATATTTAAATTAGATTCTAATAGTCTTCATTTAAGATCTCCTGTCTTAAAAAAGATGAGTTCCGTCTCAATTTAATATGGTGATGGTCTGGCAAAAGACGGAAAATAATCTTATATTAAGATTTTAGTTTTTACGGAGTATGTATGATACTGCAGTGGCACCCAACGGTTCGTTTCTGTGGAATGTTCGTGTTCGGAAGAGACATTACCCATCTTGGAAATTCGATGAAATTATGAAGAAAAACTACCGTGTTTACCGGAAACTTTCGCAACGCTATAAAGATCTAATCCGTTTTGTCTTCGTAATTTAAAGAGCGAAAAATGCCACATAGCAATTTTCGGAAACCAACAGCAAATCGTCAATTCGGGGGGAATAATATTCCTTTGTCTAACATTTTCAAACACATTATAATTCACAATTATTCACCGAAGTAGATACTCACGGCGAGGTAAATAACCACCACTTTCACCGACACTGAGGGGAATAATTGTTTTAGTATATATCACACAAGCTGAAAAACTAGCGGACCAAAAAATTACTTTATTTTTGACAATAGACCGACAAATGGCCCTGGTTGGAAATTTTAAGATCTCGCGCGCCGCCCGAATAGCGGTAAGTGATTTCATATTATAGAAAGTTCGGTCTCGCTTTCATGCGGACATATAAGACTTTTGGAGACACATGTTAAGCTTGCCGCGGTGCCATTTCTTCAATTGTTGTGTGAAATTAATTCGTCTTGTTGTTGAAACCATGCTGCAAATCATTTAATGTTTCATATTAGTGCTCGATAGTTTTCGTAAACTAGGAATTGTATTTTGATTTTTCGCCTTAGAATATGAGGTTCGAGCAGCCCCCTCGTTGATCGAAATAATTTTCTCTTTCGTGACCATGACAAAATTGGAAGCCATCTTGCCTTTATCTTCGGCTGCTCGGAGTTGAATGGTCCTTGGCTGATCACCTCCGAGCTAGCCAAATGAAACAGCGCGCGCGAAAAGCACTATTCACTTGTGTGGTATATACTACATGTAAACTGTGTTACTTTATCAAACACTCTTCCTCGTGTTTGATATATTACTTCAATGCTGTTTGCAAAATATATTTCGTAGTATGTTAATGGTAGTGAGTCGAATGCTTCCTATCTTGTAGCAGTAGATTAGAGGATTGAGAGTTGAATTAAGAAATACCAGGGTCCAAGCAAAACCTTGAAGCAGGTCGGTAAGGGTGCTTTGTTCAGGGGTAAAAGAGATAATCCAAAGGAAACAAGTGCTTGGCAAGTAACAAACCAAGAATAAGACATACACGTAAACTGCTAACATTGCAAATTTCTTCAACCTTGCAACGTTCACCATATCGCCATTCTGTGATGCTTGTCGCGTAGAGAGTTCCATGGCTTGAAGTTCATCAAGATGGCTTCGTGCGGCCAGATAAACCTTGAAGGTTAGAAATGTTGCAGCTAAAACGCAAGTAAGGTTAATCATTAAGGCAAAAGTTAGGTAAATAATATTCAGTGGTGTCCACAAAGTAATTGACGAAAGAAATGCACCGAACAACCAAATTGAGATCACCACAGCAGCACCACGCTTGTGAGTTACAAGTTCCTTGTAGGACAAGAAACAATGAATGGCTAAGAATCTATCTGCGCTGAGAGCGATCACACCAAAGAACGAAGTACAGCTAAAAAGAGCAGCCGTGACGCTGAATGCCATAAACATGGGAACATAAAATGCATTGTTTTCAGTGTTCTGTTGCAACTCCATGATGATACGAGCAACGAACAAAGGTTGGACAAGTAAACCAACACCAAGATCAGAAACAGCCAGACTCAGGAGTAACGTTTTGAACGTCTTTGGCAACAACGAAGTTTTTCTTATCGCGTGGATTGTGACGCTGTTTATCATGATGGCGGTATAACACAAAAAAAGGTTGAAGACGCATATAGCGACATAACACGAATATAAGCTGCCTTCTTTCATTGTGAAGAGCTTTGAAAACAAAAACTGAATTTCTGCGAGAAAGCTCTCAGTAAGCACTTACTCTGGAACAATCTACAAACAGGAGGGCTTTCAGTGCAGTTTCCACACTTGACGGAAAATACTCAAGATTTTCGCATAATTTTGTTCTAAAATTCTGATTCTGTTAAGAAACAGATGTCTTGCATAATTTGAATATTAAGCAGGTATTTCTTTTCTAATTAAAGTGACAAAATAAAGAAAGCAGTGTTTTTATAACCAACATAACTACCAGAGACTTGGTAGTTTATTTGATTTTAAGGAGGATTCTAGATTACCGTATGTATTTCAATTAGTTCAAAAACAACTTAAAATGAAGGTAAGGAAAATATGAAACGGCGGCTTTTTACAGTTTTCATTAGTTCATCAGTTAGGACTGTTTTGACAACAATTTTTCATACATTTTAATGACGGCTAATGGATTTCGTATCACGAAATCTAGGCACAATCTACTGATAATCACAGCAATCGAGCCCTCTCATGATGAGCTTAGGTGAAGAAAATAATGTATGCTAATGAGCTTACGGTGAGTTGAAATCACCAGTGGCTTATCATTACCTGCAACAAGAGAAACCGTTTTGCACCTTTGCGTGTTATAATTCACGGTCGGAATGGTCTTTTTTTGACACGTGCGGAGTTCCAGCAGTCACGCAGAGAAAAACAGATTCCCAGACATCGTGGTTTGTGCAGATCGAACTCGCGAGGAATGCTTTCGTTTTATCCACGTGAACGGTAACCAGTAACGAAGGTTCTTACGCTTTTTGTAAGACATGCTTCTTTTGCTCGAATCGTAACTCCAGGGCACAGACTTAATATAATATGAACCACTCAAAATAGGCAACTGGGCGATTTAGCATTTTAAAAGAACGTCGAATCAAAGAACAAACGCAAACAATTCATGCCAAAAGCAGTAGAATCGCGGCACAGAGTTTGGGACATTTATTTACTGCACAAAATGTAACAATATTTATTGTAGCACAAGCCGCGCTAGACACTGTGTTTTTGTGAACGTTGTGATCACAGTATTTTTTCCAGAAGAAAAAAAGAAAGAAAAGTGATACAATTGTACATTGATGATACAAAGCAAGTGATCGTCTCCGCGCGTTGCATTCGGTCGTCCCTAAAATGGAAGAAAAAAGGAATAGTTGATAAACTGGAGTGCGAGGTTGGTATTCCTCTCATAAAGAGTTATAAAGAATTGGGACTACAAAGCAGTGTTACTGTATACTACATTTGTACTCGAGAGAGCAGCTATGCGCAATGCAGAAGCAAAATATTACAAAGCAGAATATTACAGTAAGCTAGATTAATATCCTGCCCGACAGATAACAACAGCTCACTAAAAAGAAAGCTGACTACCCAAGTAGAGCAGAATTGGTTATTGCGATATTAATTAGTGGAAGCAGAGAATTCTGCTCGATAAGCTAAAGCAGAACCTAAGTTAGTGTTCATAGCGCGAGGTTAGCCGGTTAATGTTCTGCTCGACAGATAACAACAGCTTAATAAAGAACTGACTACCCAAGTAAAGCAGTTTGCTCGACAGATAACAACAGTTCTGGGAAGAACTGACTACCCAAGTAAAGCAGTCTGCTCGAT
>NW_028145517.1:1997500-2247500 GCF_977016875.1 Pavona decussata | reverse complement strand
TTCCAGATAAACGTTCTCGTTCACGACGTTCAGTGTATATTGTGGCGTGTTTTTGACCAGCCAATAACAAAATTTGTTACTCTGTACAGCGCATTGAGACAATTTTGTAAACAATCACAAAAAATCCTGTTTTCCGCGCACTACTTTGTTGTCACGTATGCCATAAAAGAATTGGTTCGTGCTTTTAGCTGTACGTATATCCAGTTATGGATGCGCTTGGAAAGTCTGGAGAGCACTCAAGAAACTAAAGTTGCTCTCGGCTACGCTTCCAGCAACTCTTACGTGCTCTCCAAACTTCCCGCGTTCATCCATTTAACAATTATCCTGCGAAATTGCGAGCGGAATATCACCTGCAACTTAGCCGACGAGGTCGAGGGCTGAGTTGGCTAAGATCAGAATAATTGTTTTATTATTCAACACAGTGATAAACAAAGCTCAGATTTATTGCAGAAAAGCTGGAGACGACCTTTATTTTGCCATTTTTCTCCCCCACACACGAATTTTACGTTTAGGCCAGAAAGTAATTTTCGGAAAGCCAACAGCAAATCGTTAATTCGGGGAATAACATTCTGTTCTCTAAGATTTTGGCAATTTATAAATTTTCAGCTAAAGATTCCGAACAGATTAAACTGTGTTAGCTTGCACTCGACTAGACAGGCGTGAAAATGACACTCAAAACAAGAGTTTCGAGTAGATAAAATTTTAAGAAATGTGAAGGAATCCTTTCCTGAGATGAAGTCTTAGGCTCCTCTCTCCCACTTCCCCATCCACCAGGCAAGCCAAGGCTATAAAAAAAAAAACTCTGAAACAGATCGCAAACGTCGCCTAAAGCTGTGATACTTTCTGTATTAAACGACACTTATTCAGGGACAAACGAAGGAGCACAATTTGCAAACCGCCCTTCGCCAGTGTAAATCTACGCTCTGACGAAGGGCTAACGCTTGAAACGTCAGCACTCGAATCTCTCAACGGTAGCAAAATTGCCTTATCAACTCCGTTTACAAAACCAAACACTAATTTTGAGCAAACTAGCAACAATAGCTCGTTTATTCTTTTTACTTTCAAAGCAGAATCAGTCAGGTGACGTATTAACCGAGGGAAGAGGGCTGCAAAGAGTATGGTTTCGAGCCGTTTGGGTTTGAATATGCCGGTGGGCTCCTGGTTTGGATTTTAGCGATATTGAACTGAAAGTCGTTATGGATTTTACGGAAATCCTGTATGGATGTTATATAGACCAGATCTGAAAAGGGCACCGGAAAATGACATATTTTGGTCTGAAATAGGGTCAGCGATTAGGGAAACGAGCTCCTTACTAGTTAGGATGCTCTACCACTGAGCTACAGGAGACTCGTGGGAGCTAAAGCCATTAAACTAGGTTCTTGGGACAAACATCCTGCATACTGCTAGCATTTCAATAATGTTAATTATCATCATTGGTGAACTTTTGCTGTTTTTCCAAGAGTCATTAATGGTTCGAGAAGCTACGCGTCGTTCTTTCAACCGACTTCTCGGTGTTTGGAAATCGGATGCAACATTCTTCGTTTTGTTTGATATATTACTTCAATGGTGTCTGCAAAATACGTTTCGTAACATGTTCATGATGGTAACTCGAATGCTTCCTATCTTGTAGCAGTAGATTAGAGGATTGAGAGTTGAATTTAGAAACACCAGGGTCCCAGCGAAAGCTTGAAACAGATATGTAACGGTGCCTGGTTCAGGAGTAAAAGAAGCAACCCAAAACAAACAAGTGCTTGGCAAATAACAAACCAAAAATACGACATAAACGTAAACGGCTAGCATTGCAAATTTCTTCAACCTTGCAACGCTCACCATATCGCCATTCCGTGATGCTTGTTGCGCAGAGAGTTCCATGGCTTGAAGTTCGTTAAGGTGGCTTCGTGCGGCTCGATAAACCTTGAAGGTTAAAAATGTTGCAGCTATAACGCAAGTGAGGTCAATAATGGCAAACATCAGGAAAGTAACATTCCCTGGCGTCCACAAAGAAATTGACGAAAGAAATGCACTGAACAACCAAATTGAGATCACCACAGCAGCAACACGCTTGTGAGTCACAAGTTCCTTGTATGACAAGAAAAAATGAATGGCTAGGAATCTATCTACGCTGAGAGCGATGACACCGAAAAACGAAGTACAGATAAATAAAGCCAACGTGACGGCGAATACCATGAACGTGGCAACATCAAATGGATTGTTTTCAGCGCTTTGCTTCAACTCCATGATGAGACCAGCAACGAACAAAGGTTGGACAAGTAAACCAACACAAAGATCAGAAACAGCCAGACTCAGGAGCAATGTTTTTAACGTCTTTGGCAAGGACGAAGTTTTTCTTATCGCGTGGATTGTGACGCTGTTTAACATGATGGCGGTATAACACAAAAACAGGTTGAAGACACAAAGGGCGACATAAGAGGAATATAAGCTACCTTCTGTCATTGTAAAGGACTTTCTGCGAGAAGGCTCAGTTAGTAAGCACTGCCTCAGGAGTAATCCAAAACAAGAAAGTTTACAAAATAGCGACGTAAGACGAATATAAGCTGGTTTCTTTCATTATGAAGAGCTTTTAAAACAAAAACTGAATTTCTGTAAGAAGGCTGTTAGTAAGCACTGCTGAGGAATAATCTGCAAACAAGAGGGTTTTTAGATTTCTGATTCTGTTAAGAAACAGATGTCTCCTTTTTTTAAAAAAAAAAAAGTATAGTATTTGAATATTAATCAGGTATTTTTTTTTTCTCTGATTAAACTGACAAAATAAAGAAAACAGTTTATTTTATAACCTGTATAATTACCAGAGGCTTGGTGGTTAATTTGATTTTCAGTAGGGTTCAACTCGAGATTACCACATGAATTTCAGTCAGTTCAAAAACAAATTAATAGGTAAGTAAGGAAAATATGAAACAGCGCCTTTTTGCAGTTTCCATAACTTCCTCGGTTAGGGCGATTCTGATCACAATTTTTCTTAATTTTTAATGAGGTTTGTGTTATCACGAAAATCTATGCACTCGGGCTCTTATTTAAGACTCATTTCGATAAACATACTGAGCAGTATGTAAACAAAGCAAGAAATAAACATGTTAAAATTAACTGAAAAATAAATAAGAATTGCTTTATAAAAAATTAAAATATGCAGAAATGAAGGAAAATTATTTTGCAATCTTGTCTTTATTTCCTGTGTGAACTTCAGCAAATGTTATGAAAAAATCTCCTCTTCTTACAAACGCAGCAACGTAAAATAAATCTACTCAGAAGTGGGTAGAGACATACAGGAAATAAATTACACACGAAATTCCAGTATAAGTTTAAAAATTGCTTTAATAACGTTTAAATTAAAGAAGTAGAGAGATTTAAAACTCGGTCATTTAATGAGAGGCAATTATTCTGCCATCTTGTCATTTTTCGTGCGCGAGTTTTAGAAAATGTTATGAATAAAAAATCTCCTGTTCTTCTAATATTTGCTTAACTCTGTTCAGTTGCTTATCTAAATAACAAAGGCAGGCACAAAGCATCAAAATTACAGTGGTTTCCGAAATTTTCCAAGCGTTGTATGTTTATTTTACAACTGGGTCATCAAAAAGCCTCGATGAAAAGCGAACATGTTTCTTTGTTGCTTTGTTTGCAAGTAACACAGTGTGTTTCCCGAAGTGAATTTTAAAGAGGGCCCGACTGGTGTGATTATCATTAGATTGAGAAAAGATTTTCTTGATAAGACAAAAGTCATTAAGTAGTATATAAGATTGTTGTCAGAATGATCCTAACCGGAGAACTAATGGAAACTGCAAAAAGGCGAAAAAGGTTTTCCTTACTTTATTAATCCAGCTTAAGTTGTGTTTGGACTGATTAAAATACCTTGAGTTGACCTGAAAATCAAATTGACTAACAAGTCTTTGGTATAATTAAACAGGTTATAAGAGTAAACTGCTTTCTTTATTTTGTCAGTTTAATTAAAAAAAACTGATTAATATTAAAATTAGGCACTTCTTTTGAGAAAGAAGACAGCTGTTTCTAAACAAAATCAGAATTTTAAAAGAAAAGTGTGCGAAAATTCTGATTCTTTACCACCGATTGTAGAAACTACGCTGAAAACCCTCTTGTTTGCAGATTGTTCTTGAGCAGTGTTTACCGAGAGCCTTCTTGCAGAAATTCAGTTTTTGTTTTAAAAGCTCTTCACAATGAAAGAAGGCAGCTTGTATTCGTCTTACGTCGCTGTTTGCATCTTCAACCTGTTTTCGTGTTATACCGCCATCATGCTAAACAGCGTCACAATCCACGCGATAAGAAAAACTTCGTCCTTGCCAAAGACTTTAAAAACATTGCTCCTGAGTCTGGCTGTTTCTGATCTTGGTGTTGGTTTACTTGTCCAACCTTTGCTCGTTGCTCGTCTTGTTATGGAGTTGCAACAAAACAATCCATTTTATTTCAGTGCCATATTCAGTGCCCAGGCGGTCACGGCCATTCTATTTAGCTTTGCTTCGTTCTTTGGTGTCATCGCTCTCAGCGCAGATAGATTCTTAGCCATCCATTGTTTCTTGTCATACAAGGACCTTGTAACTCACAAGCGTGTTGTTGTTGTGGTGATCTCAATTTGGCTGTTCAGTGCATTTCTTTCGTTAATTACTTTGTGGAGGCCACAGAGTCTTCCTCTTGTGTTTGTCATTGTTAATCTCACTTGCGTTATAGCTGCAACATTTTTAACCGTCAAGGTTTATCGTGCTGCACGAAGCCATGTTAACGAACTTCAAGCCATGGAACTCTCTGCGCAACAATCATCACAGAATGGCGGCGATATGGTGAACGTTGCAAGGTTGAAGAAGTTTGCAATGTTAGCAGTTTACGTGTATGTCTTATTCTTGGTTTGTTATTTACCAAGCACTTGTTACTTTTGGATTTTCTCTTTTAATCCTGGACCAAGCATTCTTATAAATCTATTTGGAGGTTTCGCTGCGACCCTGGCGTTTTTCAATTCAACTCTCAATCCTCTTATCTACTGCTACAAGATAGGAAGCATTCGACTCACCATCATGAACATGCTGCGAAATGTATTTTCCAGTCGCCCTTGAATTAAGTAATATATCAACACCAAGAAGTGAATTAAAAAAAGAGGGCGCAGCCGAACTTTTTTGTTATAAACCAAAGTCGAGGTGTTCGGAATGTGATAGTTACTCACCCTATTTTCTGATAATTAAGACCGTATTTTGCCAAACTTTCTTCGTGGTAGAGATTTCCTTTGTTCTCTCTTTGTTAGACACCTCTACTTTGGTCATGTAAGAAGCTATATATACGTCACCTGAATGATCAGAAAAAAACATTGAATGAATTGAACTCGTTCTACTTCGAAGATTATCCTCCATTAATTAAAACTCCCGACCAAGTGTCGTTGAATCCTAATACGGATATGGATTTTGCTATCCATTTTTCAGATTTCTGGTTTGTTATAGGTGATTGGGTTGTGGAAGGAGAGGAGGTTGGAAATCTAAAACCGGATTTCAAATACAAAAATTCTATCTCAGGAAAGGATTTTGTGGATTAACCTATAGTTGAATTTTTTAAAGAAAAATCTGAAAATGGATTTGCAAATTAGTTGTAATAAACAGCGGTCTAAAAGTTAAAATTTTATGTGTATGCCACTATTTCACCTGGAACTGCGTTTTGATTGCCATTTCGCCGCCTATTTCCTTTACGAGTAATTTCTAAAACACACCAAACAAAACACACATAATTCTTTCAAACATGTAGTCATATGAAAACGACAAAAAGGCCTTTTTTATATGAAGTACCCAAATTCAGGGTTAGGTGCATTTCTGGACAAAGTGAAGATTTTTTTCCAAGATATGTTTAGCTTTATTTCTTTAAATACCGATTCATACATAATATACACAATGCGTGTTACTAGTGATAAAAATATGTTTCATGCCAATACATTGTCACGAAAAGTATCACCAGCAATATATCCGCCAGAAAAATGTTTGTTGAACAGATAAGATTAAGATAAGGTAAGACACTTCAACCCGAACCAGCTAGTTTACAGGTATACCACGATTAAAAATACTGAACTGATGAAACATTTTAAAATGTTTTAAAGTCGCATTGTTGCCCACTTTATAGTATGTAAATATCATTCTAACTAAAGTAAGCTAATTCGTAACTTCAACTTCGTATAAGTATGCAGGGACTTGGGTCGAAGGAAGTGACGTCATCCAATCAACACAACTCTATAATAAACATGGCTTCTCCAGTTTCAGTGACTTAGTTGAATTAAGGCCTGTGCTGCATTCCTTTCTTTAAAATTGAACAGGTGATCTAACTTTGTTACCATTTTACATATCACAAAGCCGTAACTTCAGGAGCTACTTGATAGCAATGAAATGAAAGGGTAAGAGAAGTCATATGTTGTCACATGACCTGTCAGGGTTTTTTTTTTAACTGACATTATTTACAGCAAAATGCGAACACTTTTTGTTACTTCCTGGAGGCTACCATAAGTTGTATACTGTTAAGAATATTAAACATATTTCCACGCTTGGCAACTTTGAGATAACTTAAATTAAAGGTACGAAAATGTCAAAGATTTTGACGACGGGACTGGGTACTAGTGCAAAAAAGTATTTATTTTTACTCAAGTGGACCGACTTTGGTGATTTCACCCTTTAAGCTCCGACAGTGATCAGTAGCTAATTTCTCCTTACAATATCACTACTTGATTCATAATAAGAAATGCAATGATCACCAAAGATGAATGTCTTGTTTTCAATTTAACAAATTCTCCTATCTAGTAGTTATATGACAAAAATATGAAGGGTTAAAAATGAAAGTGGCTCCAGAACCAACCTTCCTGGAGTGGCGAATTCAGGTGATTTTAGGGGTAGATATATTGAAATATTACTCGACTAGAGATTGATAATTTGTTATTTACAAATAAAACCAAACTTACTAGTTGGTCATTGGCATTAAAACAAACTCAACTGCTGTTCTTTAATTCCTTTCCATTCTCGCTATGAATAATCTGTTTGGCACAAAAATCGGTGGCGAAACTGATTTATTTGTTTATTTATTTATTTACGTTATTTATTTATTTTTTTTTTAGTGTAGGATATTTCCTAAGGGATTTTTTTATCGTGCCACTGGAAAACACTGCTGAAAATAGAGCAGAATGGTGTTAAGGAGTTCCAGTACGGACCTCAGTCAAATGATTCTTTTGTTCAGCACAAGACTAAAGTTAGCTAACCAGTTTAAGAAATACGAAGAGCCAGAGCATCTGTTTATATTTCTAGGGTCGCCTTTCACTGCCTATTGAAAACTGCAACTGAAAAGTAAACCTGTGCAAAAATAGGTTGCTTACGGAGCCACGTTAATTTATGTTATTTTACGAACTTCTTTCATTGTTTAGGTAAAACAAACGCAGTAGCAAGTTAAGCAAACATTGCTTGAGGCAACTTGCTCTTATGCAAAGTGAACATACAAATAAAATCAAACGGTTTGATGAACTAATCATAAACGTATAACAAATCGCTCGCTGATTCGCGAGGTAAAGAAATAATAAGTGTTATTAGCAAAAAAGCTTTTTAAACACAAAATTACTTCCTTATCTGCCCAGTTTTATATTTCGTAGTTTTATTAAACTTAACAGGAATTTTACACATTTTACACAAACGGGTTTGAGTTCTACAATTGTTTAAAGCCCGATTAACCTAATCCTAGAGTTTATTTACTAACCTATATGAGTTCTTCCAAAAGATTTTTGTTCCTCAGTTTTGCCTTAAACTTTTCTTTACCATTAGCTTAAAATTAGCCTTTAAAAACATTCTTAACGAGCGAGACGAAAACCTCGATTAACTTTTAATCGTGGATGTAGCGCCAGTTAGCTTTCGAACAACCGGGACCACGTCCAAAAATGGGTATGGCTTTTAGGGCACTGGAAAATGACATATTTTGATCTAAAATAGAGTTAGGACTTAGGTCTAACATACAAAAAACTCCAAAAAAAACCAATTGTCTTCACGGGGTTGCTTTTGCACTGTTCAGTTGTAAGAACCTTCCTTCCCAAAACTTATTGATAATTCATTAAGAGTAAACTAAGGAAATCACTTCCATGAATAAGTTTTGTAAATGTGATTTCAATCAGTATCATTAAATTTGATAAACTTCTGCTTTGAATTTTTTCAAGAATTGTTAATGGTTGGAGAAGCTGCGCCTCCTTTTTTCAACCCCGCTTCTTGGTTTCTGGAAATCGGATGCAACACTCTTCCTCGTGTATGGTATATTACTTCAATGGTGTCTGCCAAATACATTTCGCAGCATGTTCGTGATGGTAATTCGAATGCTTCTTATCTTCAAGCAGTAGATTAGAGGATTGAGAGTTGAGTTAACAAGCACCAGGCTCCCACTAAAACCTTGAAATACGTATATAAGGGTACTTGATTCAGGAGTTAAAGAGATAATCCAAAGCAAGCAAGTGTTTGGCAAATAACAAACCAAGAATACGACATACACGTAAACTGCTAACATTGCAAATTTCTTCAACCTTGCAACGTTAACTATTTCGCCATTCTGTGATGCCTGTTGCGCAGAGAGTTCCATGGCTTGAAGTTCGTTAACATGGCTTCGTGCGGTACGATAAACCTTGAAGGTTAAATATGTCGCAGCTATTTCACAAGTGAGGTCAATTGTGGCAAAAATCAGGAACTTAATATTCCGTGGCATCCATAGAGTAAGCGACGAAAGAAAAGCACAAAACAACCAAATTAGGATCACCAGAGAAACAACACGCTTGTGAGTCACAAGTTCCTTGTAGGACAAGAAACAATGAATGGCTAAGAATCTATCTGCGCTGAGAGCGATGACACCAAACAGAGAAGCAAAGCTAAAGAGAGTCGTCGTGACGGTGGATGCCATAAACATGGCGAAGTCAAATACATTGTTTTCAGTGTTCTGTTGTAACTCCATGACAAGACTGCCAACGAACAAAGGTTGGACAAGTAAACCAACACCAAGATCAGAAATAGCCAGACTCAGGAGCAATGTTTTTAACGTCTTTGGCAAGGACGAAGTTTTTCTTATCGCGTGGATTGTGACGCTGTTTAACATGATGGCGGTATAACACAACAACAGGTTGAAGACACAAAGGACGACATAAGTGGAATATAAGCTACCTTCTGCCATTGTAAAGGATTTTCTACGAGAGGGCTCTGTTAGTAAGCACTGCCGCAAACAAAAACGTTTTAGTCTATTTTCTAGACTCGATGGAAACGGAACGCGATTTTTTGCAAATTTTGTTCTAAACCCTGGTTCTGCCAAGAAACAGATGTCTCCTTTCTCAAAAAATTGCAGAATTTCAATATTAAGTAGGGTTACTGGGTTACTTGCAAACAAAGCAACAAAGGAACATGCTCGCTTTCACCGAGGCTTTTGATGACTCAGCTGTAAAATAAACACACAAAGCTTGGGAAATTTCGGGAGACGCCATAATTTTGTTGACTTGTATCTGCCTTTGTTATTTAGACAAGCAAGTGAACAGAGCAGAGAGTTAAGCAGATATTTGTTTTTTATAACATTTTCTAAAACTCGCACAGGAAAAAGGAGAAGATGCCAAAATAATTCTCTTTCTTTACCAATTTTCAACTTTCTCTACTTGTTTAATTTAAACCTTAATAAAGCAATTTTCAAAATTTTACAGGAAATTCATGCGTGATGTATTTCTCTATGTCTCTAACCACTTCTGAGAAGATTTACTTTAGGTTGCTGTGCTTTATTGCAGCATCTTTGAATTGACTTCATTTCCATCAAGCCTGGAGTGTTAATTTAAAGCAAATAACAAAAGCTGAGATTTTGTTTTCATAACATTTACTTAATTAAAGATCGCATAGGAAATGATGAAAAGATGGCAAAATATATTTTTTTCATTGCTAGTTTTAACTTAAATTTCTTCACTTCTATCATTTCAAATTTTTATAAAGCGCCTTTTAAAATTATAGAGGAAGTTTATTTGTAATCTGAGTAAACTTCTGAGTAAATTTATTTCCGTTGCTGAGTTTCATCGCCACGTCTTTGAAATGACTATATTTGCAACGCGCCTAGGGTGTTAATTGGCAGTATCTTATAATCTTTGTGATTTGTATAGTGAACAGAAACTCGCTTCAGAGATTCACTTTATTTCAAAATGAAGTGAGTTTCTGTTCCTGATACAAATCACATAGATTATAAGCATCGTTGTAAATTGGACACTGGTCTAACAGTCATCTACTTGTTGAAACCAATCATCTTCAACAACGTCACCTATGTCATCATACACTACTTCTTGAGAAGTTGGTGCACTGCCTTGCTTTCTTTTTAAAAACGGATAGCCTTGAAAAGTAAGCCTGTATCTTATCTTATCTGGTTTTTCGACAAACGCTCTTCACTTGTAGACAATCACGTGATTTCCTCCATCCTCCTCATGTCGATGGCAACTTCCTGAGCATCAGCTTTGAATCCCTTCTCTTCACCTGCATTCAATTTTGCTTTCAAAAATCCTTCACTTGTAAGCCTATACGGAGAAGGAGTGGGAGGTGGGGGTGGGGTGGGGGGCTTGAGACCTACAGTCCCCTAACAAACTACCAAGGAAACCATTTTATTCGTGCAAAACTTGTCTACTATTCGATTATTAAATTCTTCTCAAATAATTAACCCTAACTGTTGTCAATAACGACCAAAGCAACCCTAATATGTGCGACAAAGAACGTAGAATCATTCTTTCCTATTAAAACGTATATTGTAGGATTTCTCAATTTTCGACTAATCCAACAATCTTCTTGTGGAGTGATACTGGGTTCAGCCGCTATTATTCCTCAGCACGTGGGTATTCAGTCTTGAAGGATCAAACCCGTACCAAGGCTTCAGAAAAATTAATATCAGATAGATTGATCACAAGGCCAAAATCCTTAACTTTGAGTAAAGGATGTCGACAAAGGAAAGGACTTGCCTGGCCATGAAAATTTAGGCCTAAAAGGGGCTATGAGTCGACAGTGACATATACTTGAAAGCGTTACCACACTTTTTGATATAAGAACGTCTAACTTTGGGGCTTAGGCAAAACGTTCTTATTTGAGAAATTTGAGGCTCAAGTGTCCCTACTTTACGTACTACAGTTTTTGCCTGAATCATTACGCACTTGAGAGCAGGAACCTACCAATGAGCATCATTTGCTGTACTGCGGTATCAAGTTACCTTTGGCATGCTTGCGTGCATTTACAACATTTTCTAATTATGTTAAAGACCAATGCTATTCACCGTTTTCAAATATTAACAAAATAGGCTATTTCCGAGTTTCTGTGAACCTCACTATGAAAGCGAGGCTAAGTGCAAAACTGTTCATATGAAAATTAGTTTTCTTTGCATATGAATGAAAACTAACTTTCATAACAAAAATGTTGCACTTAGCCTCGCTTTCATAGTGAGGTTCAAAGCAACTCGGAAATGGTCTATTTCTTAATGTCTAGGTTACAAGATATGTTTCTTTTCTTTTTCTTTTCAAGGTTTGACGGTAAATGATTGAACTTGCACAAATTGCCATTTACACAAAAGAAATAACGGCAATAACTTAGAAAGCAAAAAGAACAACAACAACAAAAGAAACAAAAGCAAAAAAAAAAAAAAAGAAAAACGTGACACGTACTCTATACTGCTGCGCACAAGATATCTTACCAGCCAATTTTATCTGAATTTATACTTTTCATTTTAAAAATAGAAACCTTCTTAACTCACTGTCAGCCTGGGGTTTCTTCTTAAAATTTTGGTCAATCTCAGATAAAAATGGCTCATACAAAAAAAAAAGTGTACTACGCGTACATGCCTATCTCTGAATGTTATCGCATTATTTTTA
This sequence comes from Pavona decussata, assembly GCF_977016875.1. Taxonomy (NCBI): domain Eukaryota; kingdom Metazoa; phylum Cnidaria; class Anthozoa; order Scleractinia; family Agariciidae; genus Pavona; species Pavona decussata. The sequence goes on along the minus strand of NW_028145517.1, from coordinate 2,235,628 downwards.
TCAAAGGGTTTTCTAGAGAGCCTCTCCCAGATGCGTAGGCTGTGGAGAGTGAAAAAAGAATCAGCTTTACGCGAAACAACCTAGAGGAAATCCTCTTGCATTGCTCCCCTCTTGTCCCATATTTTTCGTCCCGTGTTATCTTTTTTCTTCCCTCCACAGACGGAATTACGGTCGAACATTAATTTGCCGTAATTCACAGAGAATAGAGTTTGCTTTAAGAATAAGGATTTCTCAGGCTATCAAGGAAGTACGCCATCTTCACGACAAGCAACGTTCGATGTCATAGGTGATGTTGTTGACGACGGAAGATTGGTTGCAACATGTGGATGACTGGCAATGCAGCATCCAATATACTGTGATATTTATGGAGATGGATACATAGATAGGTTTATTTGATCAATTTACATTGCAGCTAAGTGGCTGAATTGCGTAAATTCACAATTGGCTGACATTATGACAAACCACGCTAAAAATTACAAATTATCAAGGTAATTTACACAATAATAGTAATGAAATCTAAGAGTATCGATAGTAACATGAAATATATAAAATATCCTACGTTGCTAAAAAAAAAAAAAAAGAAAAAAAAGAAACCCCTTATCTACAAGTGATTTATTTCTTTTCCAGGGCATTGTTAGCACGGATGCACATCGCAGAAATGAATGTGCGCCTGTTACGATCTGTGCACATGTGTGATGGATTATACATGCGCTTCCTTCTCGTGTTTTATTTGGCTTCATGCTTAGGAGGTAACAGGCTGTGTAAACTATTTAGTGGGCTAGAGAAACTATTCCATAGTACTACATACTATTACTATTATACTGCATAGTTCTTGAAGCCTATTATGCAGAGTGGACAGACCAAATCTCGCTAGGCAGTCACGGTATGGCAGGCCAGGACAGATTAGGGACATAGCTCTCTTTTGTACCCTCTCGATATCCTCAGTAAAGTATCTTGGTAATAAATTGTGGAAAACTTGCGCACTGTATTCAAGAACTGGTCATATAGTTACACAAAAAAAGTTAATAACATCCTCAGATGGTACACCGGCCCTCCTTAAAAGGACGAGGAATTATAGGGGCCTATTTACTTTAATGTTTGTGATTAGTACCTGGAAGAGAAACTCACTTCAGAAACTCACTTCATTTTGAAATGAAATGAGTTTCTCGAGCGAGCTTCAGGAAACGAAGCCTTTAACATGAAGCGTTTAACAGGAAACTATTACTGGTCGAAAAAGTCGCAGAACTGACCACAGAGTGTACCTGTCATTACACGAAAACGTTAATGAAACTCTTTCGGCGTTTTTGTTACGATCAAATTGGAAAGAAATATTTTCAATATTCGTGGACAAATTTAAAAACGATAGATATTACCTTATCAACAATGTTGATAAAACCAAACACTCATTCTGAACAAACCACCAGTGACAGATCGTTTTGACAGTTTTTCTATTTTTTTTTTGTAAGCAGAATGAGCTCAAGTTAAAGGGCCCTAGTCAGCCATACCTTTGTTTTTGTTTATATGCGAGAGTTTGGCTATTATGTTTTATTCGGAACATGTCGAAATGAACGGAATCACTGTGAAACTACTAAAGATAATGAAACATACTTTCAGGAACACAACTTACCGTTAAGCAATAATATTTCGCTTCACCATGCAATATCAATATTTTCGATGGCATCGAAAATGGCGGAGGCTGATTAGGGTCCTTTAAGCTCAAGTGGGAGCTTAGGCCATTAAACAAGGTGTACCGGCAAGCATTCTGCATACTAATAGCATTTGAATAATCTTAGTAAGCAGAAAATTTGGTGACCTGTTGCTTTTAATTTTTCCAATAATTATTAATGGTTTTAGAAGCTGCCCACTGTTTTTCAGTTTAAACCCACTCCTTCGTGTTTAATATATAAATTCAATGCTGTTGGCAAAATACATTTCGCAGCATGTTCGTAATGGTGATTCGAATGCTTCTTATCTTCAAGCAGTAGATTAGAGGATTGAGAGTTGAATTAACAAGCACCAGGGTCCCACTAAATCCGTGAAATACGGATAAAAGGGTGCTTGGTTCAGAAGTAAAAGAGGTAATCCAAAGCAAACACGTGTTTGGCAAATAACAAACCAAGAATACAACATACACGTAAACTGCTAACATTGCAAATTTCTTCAGCCTTTCAACGTTCATCATATCACCATTCTGTGATGCTTGTTGCGCAGAGAGTTCCATGGCTTGAAGTTCAGTAAGGTGGCTTCGTGCGGCACAATAAACCTTAAAGGTTAAATACGTCGCAGCTATTTCACAAGTAACGTCAATTATGGCCAAAGTCATATTCATTGGTACCCACAAAGTAATCGACGAAAGAAATGCACAGAACAACCAAATTAGGATCACCACAGCAGTCACACGCTTGTGAGTCACAAGTTCCTTGTATGACAAGAAACAATGAATGGCTAAGAATCTATCTGCGCTGAGAGCGATGACACCAAAGAGAGAAGCAGAGCTAAATAGAGTCGTCGTGACGGTGGATGCCATAAACATTGAAAAATCAACTACACTGGTTTCAGTGTTCTGTTGCAACTTCATGACAAGATTGGCAACGAACAAAGGTTGGACAAGTAAACCAACACCAATGTCAGAAACAGCCAGACTCAGGAGCAATGTTCTTACCGTCTTTGGCAACGACGAAGTTTTTCTTATGGCGTGGATTGTGACGCTGTTTAACATGATGGCGGTATAACCCAAAAATAGGTTGAAGACACAAAGGGCGACATAAAAGGAATATAAGCTACCTTCTGTCATTGTAAAGGACTTTCTGCGAGAAAGCTCAGTCAGTAAGCACTGCCTCAGGAGTAATCCGCCAAGAAGAAAGTTTTTAGTCTATTTTCTAGACTCGATGGAAACGGAACAGGATTTTTTTGCAAATTTTGTTTTAAACCCTGGTTCTGTTGAGAAACATGTCTCCTTTCTCAAAAAATTGCATAATTTGAATATTAAGCAGGTGCATTTTTTTCTAATTAAACCAGAAAAAAAAATAAAATAAAGCAAGCTGGGTATTCTTATAATCTTTATAATTATCTGAGACACAGAAAGTAATTTCCTTTTAGATGGCTCCAAGCCAAGATTGTCATACATTTATCAAACAGTCCAAAAACAACTGAACGTCGTTATGTAAACATGAAAAAGTGCCTTTCAGCAATGAGTCGGTTCTTTAGTTAGGGGCATGCTGATTTCAATATTCATACTACTTAATAATTTTCGCCTTATCGCGAAAAGCTACAGGGGCTCTCATAGTTCAATTTGCTTTTTAAAGTCATTTCTAGAAACATACTGGTTGCTAGCAAACAAAGCAAGCCATAATATATTCATTTGTAAAAAAAAATACTTCCTCACTCTTTCTCTCTCATTAAAACATAAAAAATACTACAGGTAAGTGGAATTCAGAGCTTTTTAAAGTAGTAAATAAGATTTCTCTACTAAACATAAGTTATAACCACCTTGTGAAAACAGTATCACAGAAAGTGTTTAGCGCTGGAAAGTTTTTATTTGAATGGTCACCTGTGAAAAAGGAACGCTCCTGATGTTCTTTGAAGACAATTAAATCTTTTTCTTACCGCAGGGAAGCAGTCCAACTAATGGACTGCAAGGGAGGACAATAAGTTACTTTAAACCTCATTATGGAAGCGGGGATTCGTGCAAATGTTTTCGTATGAAAATAAGTTTTGTTTGCTTACGAACGAAAAATAATTTTCATAATAAAAAGCTATAAACGAAGCCTCGCTTTCATATTGAGATTCAGAGCAATTCGAAAATGGCCTATTAAATATTTTTTTCTTTTGCACCGTTGCTTTTAATGGCGCAGCTGTAAAACAAACATGCAACGTGCGAAAAATGTCAGGAACCACTTTAATTTTGTTGATTTTTACCTGCCTTTCGTCTTTAGACAAGCAACTGAGCAGAGCAGAGAGTCAAGCAAATATCGAAAGAGATCTTCTTTCATAAAATTTGTCGAAATTCGCATGTGAGTAAACGACATGGCAAAATAATTTTCTTTTATTAGTATTTAAACATTTCTCTACCCCCTTAATTTAACCTTGAATAAAGAGACTAGACTTTCAAATGATTTTAAGGTGAATTCGTGTGCAAGTTCTTTCCTCTATGGCTCTGTCCACTTCTAAGTAGATTTATTTTACGTTATTGTGTTTCATTGTAAAGTCTTTAAAATGAGCCTGGCACCAGTGTTAATTATAATTCTGCTGGTTTCAGTAATGCATGTACATTGGCCTTGTTCACAGAATCTTCAGTGCATTTATATTGAAATGATAACAATAAGTAATGGGAGCAGCTTTCTTAGTCTTCTTAGCAGTCAGTCAGCCAGTCAATCAGTCAGTCAGTCAGTCAATCAGTCAGTCAGTCAGTCAGTCAGTCAGTCAACTTCATTAGTCAGTCAACTACATCCAGTCGGCGGTCAGTCAGCCAGTCATTACGATTACAAGGCAAAGAAAAGCAAACAAAAAGAACAATTTTACTCTGTTACAGAGAGCAAAATCTTTATCAAAGCTGATCCCAAGAAAGCTTGAACTGAAAGATCAAAAAGAAAGGGCGTCTTAGCGATGCGTGCAAGTTAGCAAATTATTACGTGCAGTGAAATTCAAAATTTTTCATTCAAGATTACTGTGTCCTCTAAATCTTACTGACATCCAGTCAGTTTGAAATCGTTCAGAAATATATTTTGATAAAGTTTCACCTTCGTTTGGTTAGCAAGAATGTGAATTCCTCGACTCTGTTGCCTTAAAGTCTTGGCAGAAATCAAAATAAAAAGTTCGCAAATGGACCCTTTTGAAGGTGGTAGCTAGGTCTCGTGTTACCGCTGTAAGACGGCTTCATTTTATTTGTTTTCATGCTCTCTTGATTCTTTTTGTGACGACAGAATTTTTTCTAGTAATGTTTGCTAAGCTATATAATAAAAGCAGTTGCAAATAAACTAATTAAATTCAATAGTTCGCCATTAAAATAATCTATTCCTTTGCATATTTATTTTTGGAGTCGAATCATCAAAAAGTTGTGAAGAGCGACCTGATTAAAAAACAAATGCTTTCATGGTTCATCAGATCAGTTTCTATCTTCTGTTTTACTTTTCTTAATTAGTCAACAAGACCACTTAGAAGTGGACACCACCATGACAGACGCATACTAAGTGTCGTAGTCTTCTCAAAATTGTGTTCTCGCTGCCTTTGTTATGAAAATTGTTGTATTTGTTTTTTTTTTATTTACCGCTTAGCCCTTGTGTTTCTGAATCCTGTACATGCCAGCAAACTCATATATCGCCCATAAAACGAGTTTACCTTGTGGTGGTAATGAATAATTAATGATCTCCAAGCATTTTGCAGGATGGGATTGATGAAAACCAAGAATTTAGCTTGAATACATGAATTGAGCTTATGTTGACGAGTTCCTTAGACTGGATTAAACAAAGGATAATCACTTTCTTGTACTTTAACGTAACAATTAAGTTACTTTGACCCACGCAAAGCTATTCTATTATCGAAGGGGTAAAAATATCATTAATAACTTTAATAAGCGAGTGAATTTACTAGTTCTGCAATTTGAGCAGTTAATAGAAGTGTTCTTTTATTGTTCCAAAGCAGGGAGGATTAAAAGCTATATTTCACCTAATTGCTTTTAGATAGCAAGCCAGCAAAGATAGGAAGGTGTACAAGAACGCGGAGTACAAGTTTTTATAAAGTACCCATTGGATTGTGTATCAATTAATCAGCTTAGACACTTTGGTTAACGATCCGATCCTTAAGTGATTCATTAGCCAGGACACTGAACTCGTCGAGATATTTTAACATTTACTCATTCCCTATGTCTTTTTAAAGCCATTATTCAACCAGTGATCATTGACTAATTGTCTTCTAAGCACTCATCGCAGCGAATTTCCAACTGTCCCCCAAACCGCACAAAAACAGTTTATTGACTTGCCAATTGACTCAATCAATTTCATTCCTGTACGTCCAAACGTGCGCAAGGAAATCAAAACAATATATTTTGGATGAGATTATTCGTCGCGGCTCCATTGTTTCCATTTAAAAGGACAGCACCATGTAATAATAGGTGCTTAACAACAGAGGAGTGTACGTTCCCGCTCGGGAATACACCAATATTATGTAAAAGACAATTGGTTCAAAGCCATAAGCACTTTTTTTCGTTGCGACGCACGTTTGCTTATAAATCTAGCAAGTTTTTCCGCCATCAGTTTCGCCGGCTTGATCCCTTGAAGTTACCATTGTGAGCAAACGTCAGCGGGGATTGTTTAAGGTGATAATGAAGAGACCAATCGTAGATTGAACAGGTTATTAAATCTGGTAACGGTAAAGCGGCTTATTCCACAAACACTGAGCAAATAATGCCAAATTTCTCACAGCAGCGCTACTACGAGGGATGAGCTCTAATTAACAAATCAGAATTCAACAAACCGAATCATGGACCAATCAGTTAGAGTTCTTGTTTCGCCTGCAAACAACGATTGTTGTATCTTCGATTCCGTTTCTATGCAGTCCAACGGGCCCGAAAACATTAGCAAAGAAGATTTCGATAAAGATGGCGAGGAAGAAGAATACGAAAAAGAGATTTTAAAAGCTTCAGGAAGGATTGAAGATGACGACGAAGGAGTCAAAGATGATGTTTTTGATGAAACTGAAAACAGAAGCAGGGAGAATGTTTCGCCCAAAATTGCAAACGGCACGACGAGGACCACCACCGCGCCTCTGGCAAACATCGCGCGCACATTGCAGTTTGCAAGATCATGGTTGAAAAGATCACGAGCCGTTAGCGCCGAAAGGACACCGCGCGTGGATTCGTTTCTCGAGAAATTAGAAATGGCGGGACCTTCTCACGTTACCCGAAATAACAATCATCAGTCTGACCCCAAATGTTCTTTAACAATCGTGGATCCTTCAAGCGCTTTCCATTACTATTGGCTCATATTGGTTTCCATGAGTGTGCTGTACAACTGGATTTTTATCATTGCCCGCACTGCATTTGCTGACTTGCAGAATCGTTCGGTAGCATTGTGGCTTGTTTTGGACTACGTCTCGGACTTGGTATATGTTTTGGACATGGTGATTCAGTTCAATACCGGTAAGTACCTAATGAGGTGAAATATTTTAATATATATAAAGACGTTTTCTGTTTTGCAGTGGTGAGGTAATGAATTTAGCAACTTAATTTGGATATCTCTTACCAGCGGGCACGTATCTGCATAGATAGACCGGTCAGTTCGTCTGGTTCGTAAACGGAATGAACCAATTTGAAGGATAAGGTTTACCCTAAGCCTTCGAATTTCATCAAAATCGTGCGTACCGCTAACTTATCAGAGTGATTATTTTTCAAGGTTTTGCAGCATCATCCCTTCAAAATTAAGCATTCGATTTATAGACTGGGTGGTCTGGCCGGCCAGTGTTGGCAAATGGAACTGAAGCACACTTAGTGGTATTGGGATTAACTGATTGATCGTTAACTACGAAGAAAGGGATTGAAAAGCTTTCCAAACTGTTGTGGACAAACGCAACAGCTATTGCAGATACGATTGACTCCAGATACCAAAACTGAACTGCAAAGGAAAACATCAAGTAAAACCGTTTAAATTAACGTCGGGAAATTAACGACTATCGTGGATTAATTTAATGCCAGTGATTAGAACAAGGAAGAACGCTTCTCTTTTGAGTCAGTTAACATATTTGAGTGGTCCCTGAGAACCATGAGCGGGTTAGATTTTACTATAATCAAACGACAAAGGATCGTCAATGCAGCCAGACACTGAAGAAACCTTAACTTAAACAGTACACCTCTATTCAGCAAATTTAAATTTTAAATTCAAGCCAGTACCCGAGATTGTGGCTATAGTCGAATACTGTAGAAAATTAAAACAATTACATTCCGGGTGTTGAAGGAAAAATCACAGTTTTGCCTTTTCAGACTACTTTTAAAGCAAAATACCTCATCTTCTAGGCATACATGTTCAAAATGAGAATCTGTAATTACCCGTGGCGTGAACAACTTTCGGATAGGTGTAAACTGGTTTGCACGTCAATATGATATTCGTTAAAATTTGTACATTCGTACTCATGTAGAATATGCAATGCCATCGTTTTCCTTTACCAGACCGACCAAAGAATTTCGGAAAACTGCATAAGTGAAAAGAAACTAACGGTTTCAACATGCGGTTCAAAACTTTCAGCATGCTGTAAGTTATTTTGCCGGTTGTTACGAAGGAATTTATTTAACTTGACAAGTAGGAAGAGAATGATCGATTAATCAGTTCTTTAAAAACTTTGAAGAAAAGGTCGAATTGTAGCTTTGTAAAAAGAAAGTATGGCTGTCAACATGCACAATAAATCGTGTCATTTTTCAAGCGACTATTTCATGTTTTAACCACCACGTGCAAAGATATCTAGATTTTGCGAAATAGGCTTTTGATCCCTTTAAACTCGAGCTGTTTCATACTGTTAAGGCTTGGTCCAATCTTAGTGAAGGGTAGAAATTGGATGGTGGACATCCTTTGAAACAATTGTTAACTGACCATCTGGCAATTTCCTAGGCTTGAAATTAATTAACATAGTATTAATTCCAAGCCGAATTGATCTTTCAGGAAGGACGGGGTTGCATATGTTTTTAGTCCAGAGAAAGGCTTATGGGCTGTAAATCTGGTGCTAATAGGATTAGTAGACAGTTTTGGCAATATCGTATTAGGCCCTTTGTTCCGCGGTGATCTTGTACACTGTGGCGATACTAATTCACAAAAGAACTCACAACAAGAGCTTTTATGAATAGGATTTTGAGGTTATTAAGGCTACATTACGGTCCATTTTCGAGGAACAATACCATAATTTTTCCTGCCAACTACACAATGGGGCATAGACCCACCGGCGCCCCTTCTGGTCAAGTCGCGAATGATGAAAAAGGGTCGAACAATTAGAGAGTGGTCATTAAATGAGCATGGCGCCAGAGATCTATAATTAAAGTTTCCGAATGGAAAGCGGGATCATGTTAAACAATTTACTCTGCAAGACTCAAAAACAACCAGTTCAATCGAGAAAATAAGCTGCATTCCAAACTGTTAATTAAAAAATAATAATAAAGCACTTTACGAAACTTTCGCTTGGCTTGGGAGTTTCATTTACCGGACACAAACTCAGAGCCACCCATAACAGAACGGCACGTTTGACTCTGTGATTGCAAATCTGAATTTGTAATTAGGCCAGGAAGTAGTGAGCGTGTTTTTCTACTGAAAGAAAGAACTTTGCGTTGTCAGTGGAGATCAAAATTTGTTCAAGCCATTGAAATCGTTCGCTCCATTCACATCCCTCCTTCGCATAATACGTTTTTTCCTTTCTAATATCTTCTGATTAAATGGGTACAGGAATAACTGAATTAGAGAGAGAGAAAAGTTTTCGTTCGTTAATCCCGGGTTTGTTACTATATAATGGATCACTGAACCGGTTCCAGAATGATCGAATTTTTCTACGTCAGGACCGCTTCACCGGTCTGCGTTTTCGCAAAAAATTTCCAAAAGTAAACTGTTAAAAAGTAAATTTAAGCAAATAACAACCCCTCGGAATTTCTACTCTACAACAATGATGTATTATTAAGAGTGAAAAAGGCATACTGGAAAACGGAAATCCGCCCGAGTGCTCCTGTCAGGAGTCGAACCTAAGACCTTCCGATTACTAGTTCGGTTGCTCTACCACTGAGCTACAGGGGACCCGTAGGAGCTATGGCCATTAAACTAGGTTCATGAGACAAACATCCTGCATACTGCTGGGATTGGAATGTCATGTGTGCTATAAGCGCAATGGAATAAATGTGATTGAATATTTTAAGCCTGGTGAATAAATGAGCATGATGTATTATTCATTAAGTGACACAGGCATACTCGGAAACAAAATACCTGTGATTGTGTATGTATGTATGTTTTTGAAGCCGTTCAAAAAACTCGCAGCACGTGTTTTGTCGGGTCTAAACACCGATAAAACACTGCTGCTCGTGTTTTTAAGATTACTTCGGATCCCTGAACTAACCACAAGCGATTGCAATGCGGCTTGCTAATACGTAACATAGCAAGGAATCTTCTCATTCTGAGTCTGTTCTGATAGCACTTAAAACGATAATTAAAAGAAACAGCTCACAAAAAGTCAGACTCCGGTTGTTGAAAGAGTGGATAACTCTATCCAGTGGATAAATTGGTATCCACCGGATAAAATGTACTCCAACCAATACATTTTATCCGCTGGATAGCGACTTATCCGCTCTTTGAACAACTTGGGTCTGATAAGTAGTGAAGAGGGCATCGTGTACGGTATTTTCCCTGTGACAACGCCGTTGTTTGGACGGATATTTTGAAACTCTTGCATGATTTTGAATCCTTTTCCTTTCAGTGTTACATCATAACACTTGATTTCTCATAAATTGTTTTCTCATTATCAGGTTATTTGGAGCATGGAATTTTGGTCAAGGATCCCACAAAGCTTCGTCGAAACTACATATCCAATTTAGCCTTCAAGATAGACTGCTTGTCCTTAATTCCTCTGGATCTGTTTTACTTTCTTTGCGGACTTGATGTAGTTGTGTTGAGGCTACCGCGTCTACTGCGCTTGCATCGCCTTCTTGAGTTGAGAAGCAAAACAGAAACGACTTCTCGTTTCCCGAATTTTCTCCGTTTGTGCTTTTTGGTAGCTATGGTTTTGCTAATTTTTCACTGGAACGCGTGTTTTTACTTCCTGCTTTCAAGGTGGATCGGCCTGGGCTCGGACGGTTGGGTGTATCCAGATTTGACAACGCCTGGCTTTGATTCCTTAGCGAAGCAATACCTGTTCAGCTTGTACTGGTCTTCACGAATGTTAACAACAGGAGAGACCGAAAACCCTCCGCAGACAAACATCGAGCTACTTTTTGTCACTGTTGATCTGACGGTAGGGTTTCTTGTTTTTGCCGCCATTGTCGGCCAGTTTGGAAGCATGATAACGCATATGCTACTTGTGCGAAGGGAATTCCTCGGACAAGCCGAGGCCGTCAGACAGTACATGGTTTTCCACGCGGTAGGAGAGGATTTGCAAAAAAGAGTAGTTTCGTGGTTTGATTACATGTGGGCAACCAAAAAGTCGTCCCTTGACCGGGATGACGTGCTCAGCAAACTGCCCAATCCGCTTAGAACTGAGATAGCGGTTCAAGTCCACTTGGCGACTTTGAAGCAGGTGCAGCTTTTTGCCGGCGTTGAACCCGGTTTATTGAAGGAAATCGTTTTGAAACTTCGTTCGAAAGTTTATTCCCCCGGGGATTACATCTGCAAGAAAGGTGAGCCGGGCAAAGAGATGTACTTGGTGAGAAGCGGTCGACTGCAAGTTGTGCAGGACGACTCTGAGACAGTGATTGCGACTCTGCATGAAGGCAGCTATTTTGGAGAGATAAGTATTCTCAATTTATCCAACACTGGAAATCGGCGGACGGCAAACGTGCGCTCAGAAGGATATTCGGAATTACTGTGTCTTTCTAAGGAAGATCTACTGGAAGCTCTTAAGGAATATCCCGAGGCAAGAAAGCTGCTTGAGATACGTGGAAGAAGGCTCCTTCGGCGATCACGATGACGAAGAAACAATCGTGGTGTTTACGGTCGAACACTACCAAAGTATACAAAAACTAGGATGTCTGAACGAAAGAGGTCTGCCACGTAACGATATCTGGCCTTTTCTGACAGTTAGCTGCTTTTGTACTCAAATAAAACATAAATCCACATCCTCCACCGCACGGAGGTTGATCCCGAAGTACGAGCGGCTGTCAAAACTGGTTTCACACATCATCCAATGCCCCTTCAAAAAAAGTAACACTTCGTGGTAGAAAAAATGAAAATGATATATTTTCCTGCTCCTTCAATGTAGACTTCATTTAATTTCTCTTGTTGGGCACAACCAATCATAGAGCGCAGACGTCAATGACGTATGAAAACTTAGTTCTGACCCGGTGTTGACCTCTGGCTGGTTGATTTAAATTTCAGACTCGAGGACCGTATGGCAGGCGTCCCAGACGGAGTTAAGACTGGAGACTTTTAAAGTTTCTCTTAAGTGGGTAAAGAGTGGTGAAGTCTTGTGCCGATTAACTGTATGAGATCCGTATTCTACTGTCAGTTTTATACGGTTATCTTTTGTTGGTGTAAAATGATTTGTAATTCAGAGATATTTTCTCCGATCAAATAAATTCTCCCAAATACCTCATTGGCCTATGTCAAAAAAAATATATTGTCGTCAGCTTTATGTCAGACAGAAATGGGTCCGAAAAATTTTAAATCTCAAGTGTAAATCTGCTCAAACGTGTAGTAGCATTATCGCAATTCTGCCTTTTCAAACCAGGGAAGAGTGGTGGGACGTTAATAAGAAAGAGATGAAATCGGACGTCATCCAATCTCCATAGGTCCCAGAGTTCGAGTTAGCCATGTTATACTATATTTCTCTCGTTCGGGAAGACCAATCACAGTGCGGACATCAATGACGTTTGACCGGGTGTTGACCACTGATTGCTTGTTTTAAATTTCAGACCAGCGGACAATAAGGCAGGAAATAACTGATAGTGAAAATAACATGGACTAAGATATATCGCGCAAGATAGGGTAATACAAACGATCACATCTTTATAGCATATCTTTGCGCAGTCGATCATATCTTTATAGCATGTTAGACTGCGCAATATAAGAAATAAACATTATTATTATTATTATTATTATTATTATTATTATTATTATTATTATTACAATTCCAGAGTTTTTATTGGCTTAGCGCCGATGGGATATCAGCCATTACATACCATATCCGACAAATAGCGGCCATTAATGAATCGTCTTCTTGTCTTTCTTGAACTCGAACTCTGTTAACGCGAACAAAATCCGATTTCCCATGGGTTCTACCCCAGGGAAAGGATCAGAAATATTTGCAAGTAATGAAGTAGCAAGAAACAAATTCACTTGGGAGTGCGTTCGGTTATCTCGATCCCAGGCTCCCTCTCCTTTGCCAAGTTGGTGATGATGTCATCCGCCCCTGCAAAATCTGCGGGGGTGCCAGATACGCGTCCCAAGATCCATTCATTCAATCAACGTTGTCAGTCCCGTACAATCTCGACTCCAATCTGTATTAGGAGTGCGTTCTTTCTACGTCGAAAGCAATAAATGCAAAATGTTCGATGGACTGACAGAGAAGTAATTAAATTCCACTGAATACACATGCGGTGTTTTTTAATTACAAACTATTTCCCTGTTTCATAACTGGCCGAAATGTAAATGCTGTAGTGAGAACTAACGTTTCATCTTTATTACTAAAGAAACAAGTTAAAATAAGTCCTATTTTTAATGATTCAAAATTGCTTTCGGCTCCTATCTGAGGGGCAACGTTTTTCTGGACGTAAACTAAAGGGTGGATAATTGGACATCATTTTTTCTTCTTTGTAAAGAAAAGTAGATTTAAATGAACACTAATTTCTTTCACGAGAAGAACCAAACCTTTTCTAAAAGTGAACAGCAGGAATCCTTTATTCAAAAAAAGAGAGATCAAATGAAACCTCTAAAGTTACCAGTAAAATAATCTGACCGACCTAATTGGATACAATTTAGATTCACTGCTCTGTTCGTGCTTAGCCATTATTTTCTATAACTCATCAAAAAGTCAATACATGATTGACGTGTCGGAATGTCTAATCTTTATTAAAAACACGACTATAATGTATGGATACGTCCTTATCTAGATCTCAGATAATACATATAGCCTTTTTTGTACTTAATACCTTCTTTTTATTTTAGCTAACATTTTCAAACTAAAGGCTCTCGTAAAACAAATTTTTTGCCCCAAAGTGACTCGTGATTGTGAAAGAATGATTCAAACAAAATATATACGTATATCTCATTAATTATTAACCGGCAGGAACCCCCACAAACTCCAACTATTTTTGTTTCCCTTGCAAGTTTCTTCTGTAACACGAAGTCTACATTGAAGGCACAGGAAAATGTGTATGGCACGAAGAATGATTTAAGTCGACAATAAATTGTTAATTACATTTTGGTGGGGCAATTGGACCAGTTTTGAGTGCCGGTCGTACTCCGAGCTCAACAGCCGTATTGAAGGTTGTTTCTTGTGTTTGAATGATTTGCCCAACTAGCACTCATTTACGGTAAATAAAAGACATTTTACCTTATTTTATTTATTTCTTTGATGGACCAAACGTGAAAAAAAATATCTCCTAAATAAAACTGGATCCACTGAATTGTATTGTTATAGAAACCAATGATGCAAGTTATACATTACTGAAAATTTATAGTATTGTCTCGTTCGTTTCACTTGATAACCCATGCTGGATGATATTGTTTGTACACAGCAGTTCACAAACTGAATTCAACATTTTGCATGCTCCGTTCTCATATGCAGTATCAATGTTGCGAATTTCTTATTTTTAAGAGATACATTCTGAGAAACAGATTAAGGAACATTTTAATGAAAAGCCCATCGGTTCCTGTGAAAAGGATATCGTTACTTCTTCTTCAACGTTTTTCTATGTAGAAACACCGCTGCTTGTGTTTAAACACATCAGCTTGCTCCAGAAATTAGAGCTTATAAATTTGAACATTAGCTCGTCAGTCAACACCCATACATTTAAGTTGTCATGTGTTAAGTGTTACTAGTAATACATTTTACGCTGCAAAGTTTGTAACATTTTAACAGTATAAAGTAGAAGCGTTCTTCATTATGGATAATACGTAATATCACAACTTGCTCAAACTAAGGATTATATACATACGTTTCTAAATAGATGATGAGAGTTGCTGATTCAACGAAATTGTCTACAATGATTTCAAATTCGGATAAATTTACAAACCAACCGAGGCATTTCTCGACATTTTGTACATAAGAAGAAAAGATTCCGTACTTTTGCAAATAGTGTCTAACACATTACTTAGCATTTTCACTTTACTCAAGAGTCATACGGTCACGTTATAGCGATAAACAAATTCATAGTCATCCTGATACGGTTATCCCCAGTAAATAAGGAAAAAGGGCAGATCGCAGAGTTTCAATAAAAGTACTGTCCAACTTCTTCTTCTCGAGGCCATGCAGGTGGAGCAATTCACAGGGACAAGTAACGGTTCGTTTCGTTGGAATATCTGTTCGGGAAGACACAACCCGCCTCAGAAATTCGGATTAAATTGTGAAGAAAAACATGACTTTTCTCTAGCGAAGGTCACCTCAAACTTTGGTAACAATGAAGAACTTATTCCTTCTTGTTTTCGGAGATGTAATTACGTCGTTAAATGTGGAAAAAAAAGGTCACCTAACATTTTCGGAAAGCTAAAGGCAGCTCGAGAAATCGGAGGAAAAGATTCTGTTCCCCAAAATTTTCAGCAATTTAAATCTGATTTTCAGCTAAAGATGCCGAACAGATCAAAGTGTATTAGTTTCCACACATTCCCCTTTGAAAAGCCGATAACTTTATGTGGGAATGCAGAAAATTACACAAATTTTTAACAATGAGGGTGTCATAGGTATTTGGGTGTCTCTGAATTCTTGACAAGTTTGGTTTTTTTTGGGGGGGGGTAATTTTTATTGATTATTAAATATTCAAGAATACAATTTTAACAATTACAAAGGAAAGAAAATCTAGTAATACTAGTTCATTAAATAAAATAAAACTACAACAGAAACAACCATAAACAACAATACGAAGCCAATTACAAGAACATTTTGTATTGGAATCCACTCATACAATACCTGTCACTGTTTAAATACCTTCCATTGAATATCGTCACGTTTAATTATTGAAATCAATATACTAAAAGAGACAGATTTGATATTTGGAAAATTTGATGCCACGGATGACTTCACTCTAATCAATGACATGTTACTAATGGGTAAATTCTATCTTTATTCCTGTAGATGTCAAAAAATATCCGAACCTAATCTGCCAGTTTTTATCCCAAGGACTAAACGTATGTACAACATTAAGCTCTATATTGCAAGGGAGAATGATAAACTTTTGCAGCATCTTAAGAAATAGGAGAAATTAATTCCAATTCTTGACTAGTTGGTTACGTTAGTCTTACAAAACGGAGGGCTGAGATAAAAAAAAAATATATGCAAACTCATTATACATTGGGTTGTTGTGCCACTGTTCAAGGGCAGGTGCTTTCCTTTTGTCCAAAACCTACATTTCGCAGAATATCCAAGACACCATGTCGAATATTTTTCATCTTCCAACAGTAAATCAGAGGATTGAGAGATAAATTAAAAAACACCAGGGTCAATGTGTACCGAGAAAACACTGTTATCGTTGTACTTTGTTCAGAGGTTATAGTAATAACCCAAGAAAAACAAGTGTGAGGCAAATAACAAAACATAAACACGAGATATACGTAAACTGCGAAGGTTCCAAATCCCCTCAACCTTGCAACATCCAACACTTCGCCATTTTGTGCTACTTGCTGTGCAGAGAGGTCCATGGCTTTAACTTGGTTTATGTGGCTTTTTACCGCCCGGTAAATCTTGAAGGTTAGGAGTGTTGCAGTTATTTCACAAGCAACGTCGATAATGGCAAAAACCACAACAAGAATTTTAACCGGCGTCCAGAAACGAATTAATGAAAGATATGCACTGAACAACCAAATTGAGATCACCACAGCTGCAACACGCTTGTGAGTTACAAGTTCCTTGTATGACAAGAAACAATGAATGGCTAAGAATCTATCTGCGCTGAGAGCGATCACACCAAAGAACGAAGTAGAACTAAAAAGAGCAGCCGTGACGCCGAATGCCATAAACGCGGCAACATAAAATGGATTGTTTATAGTATTTTGCTCTATCTCCATGACAAGACAAGCAACAAACAAAGGTTGGACAAGTAAACCAACACCAAGAGCAGAAACAGCCAGACTCAGGAGCAATGTTTTTAACGTCTTTGGCAAGGACGAGGTTTTTCTTATCGCGCGGATTGTGGCGCTGTTTAACATGATGGCGGTATAACACGAAAAAAGGTTGAAGACACAAATAGGGACGTAAGAAAAATACAAGCTGTCTTCTTTCATTGTAAAGGCCTCAGTTCGAAACTGAATTTCGTCGGTTGGTGTTCTTGATCTGAGCTAGGCGTTATCCTCAAAGAGAGCGGTGCAAGGCAAGCATTTTCGGTTTTGTTTCTGGACTAGTTGGAAAAGGTTTCTTGTAATGTTCGACACTTTCCCACAATGAGTCGGTTTGCAAAACAGATGCCTTCTCTTTTAAAAACATTTTTACTTGATTAAATACTAAGCTGACATTTACTATTCGTAACTAACCTAATAGGCCATTCTCCAAATGAGTATTAAGATATAGCCGTTGAGAAAGTAAACAATGTCATTAAAATACAGAGAAAGTGATATATTTGCATCCTGATAATACATTTTCTCTTGGGACTTTGCTTAATTTACATCTCGAACAGTCCAAAACAAACTTTGGCTCGATAATTAACAAAATGTATAAAATGTCGACTATTTTCCTGCGAAGCTTAGTTCGATAACATCTGTAGAATCGATTTCACCCTTGTTTGGAGAAACTAGGAGCTGTACTTTTCAACAAAGCCAGTATCATAACTTTCTAATTTTTAACAAAGGCCTCTAAGTCTTGTTTAATCTATATTTATGAAAGTGTAAATGGTTTGAACGCAGGAGTCATGTCATAAGTATATAAATTGACTACCAAGGTGACTGTAGTCCTGAGAAACACGGCTTGTGGTGGCAAAAACTGACGATTCGACAACGTGAGCGGAAGTCATCATCAGAGTCAACTACATTGTGGATTGTCAGTAGACGGTATAAATTACTCTGGTTATTGACATGATTGGTCAACGAAGTCGAGATCTTATTGGTCGTTTGTCAGTTAAACCGTGGGGTTATTGGCTGTGAAGACACTATTTTTAATAACATTGTCTATTGTTTGTCTGTTTCGCTCATTCAACTTCCACTTCAACTTTATTAGGTGTTTGTATAAATTTACATGTACAATTTCTTGGCACCGCAGGTAGCAAAGCTAATCTAGGCAAGCCAGGATGACAAAAAGAAAGAATGACTTTTACTGCTAAGAAAGAAGGCAGACTGAGCTATAATATCAAAGATATTAATCGTTTGTATGGTGTAGGTAGTTGTTGGCAACGGTTGAGTGGCGGTTGTTCTAAGTTAGTAAATACGCTTTCCAAACGGATTTGTTGATCGTAATCCGTACTGTAGGTAAGGAATTTGGCAGAGTCCTAGTTGATTTTGTGGTTTATTTATAAATGGTGTTCAGCAACCAAAATGTGAATGTTGATATCACCATTTCTAGTAACTCGTTTATGTTTAGTTTAAGTCGTATGTTCAAATTGATGTCAGTATCGCAAATATAAGTGGCCTGACAGTCGCAGCAATTGATCTTGTAAACTGTTCCCTGTCTACCGCCCGGTTCGGGAGTAGTTGTCCACACCAAGTTCTTAGATGTTCAAGGGCAGGTGTTTTCTTCATTTTTCTCTGAAAACTACATTTCGCAGAAAATCCGTGACAGCATGCCGAATATTTTTCATCTTCCAACAGTAAATCAGAGGATTGAGGGATGAATTAAGAAACACCAGGGTCAACGTGTACCGAGAAAACACTGTTATCGTGGTACTTTCTTCAGAGGTTATAGTAATAGCCCAAGAAAAACAAGTGTGAGGCAAATAACAAAACATAAACACGAGATATACGTAAACAGCTAAGCTTCCAAATCTCCTCAACCTTGCAACATTCACCATTTCGCCATTCTGTACCTCTTGTTGTGCAGAGAGGTCCATGGCTTGAACTTGGTTTATTTGACTTTTTACCATCCAGTAAATCTTAAATGTTAGGATTGTTGCAGTTATTTCACAAGCAATGTCGATAATGGCAAACACTACGTAAAGAATATTCACCGGGATCCAAAAACTACTTAACGAAAGAAATGCACTGAACAACCAAATTGAGATCACCACAGCAGTAACACACTTGTGGGTCACAAGTTCCTTGTAGGAGAGGAAAAAACGCACAGCTGTGAATCTGTCTGCGCTGAGAGCCATCACACCAAAAAAGGAAGCCCAAGCAAATAAACGCACAGTGGCGTAGAACGTGCTCAGTGCGGCGTCATAAAATGCGTTCTTTTCAGTGTTTTGTTCCATCTCCATGAAAAGACAAGCAACGAACAAAGGTTGGACAAGTAAACCAACACAAAGATCAGAAACAGCCAGACTCAGGAGCAATGTTTTTAACGTTTTTGGCAAGGACGAAGTTTTTCTAATGGCGTGGATTGTGATGCTGTTTAACGTGATGGCGGTATAACATGAAAACAGGTTGAAGACGCAAATAGGGACGTAAGAAGAATATAAACTTCCTTCTTTCATTGTAAAGAACTCAGTTTGAAAAACAAAACTGTGTTTCCGCCGCTTGATGTTCTCGATCTTCAAACAGGACACTGCTTCAGGCCGTTTCAGGAAAGCACTTTTAGTCTTCTTTCTTGACTATCCGGAAAAGGTTGCTTGTAATGTTCAACACTGTCTCGGGCAAGCAGACACATGAATCAAGCGTGCCACTATGACTCCGTTTGCGAAACAGATGTCTCATCTTTCAACAAAAGTTTTTACTTGATTTGAATACTAAGCTGACATAAATTTTCTTAATTAAACTGACACGCCACTCTCCAAACAAGCATTAAGGGTTAGAAAGCTAAGAATGTCGTTAAACAAGCAGACACATGAATCAAACGTACCACAATGACTCCGTTTGCGAAACAGATGTCTTATCTTTCAACAAAAAATTTTTCTTGATTTCAATACTAAGCTGACATATATTTTTCTTAATTCATTTAACCTAATACGACACTCTCCAAACTAGCATTAAGGTTAGAAAGCGAAGAATGCCATTAAAATCACTCTGAAAGAAAGTGATATACTTGCATCCTTAAAATGGGGGGCTTAATTTACATCTCAACGACAGCACAGAATCAGCTTAGGCTCGATAATTAGTAAAAAATATAAAATATCGACTTTTTTCCCGCAAAACTTATTTCTTTTTTAAATATTTGTAGAATTGATTTCACGTCTGTAGATTGTGCAAACTTTGAAACATTTTAACAGTACAGAGTAAGAGCTTTCTTTATCATCGATAATACGTATTATTATACAATGCTGATGCTATCTCAATTTTGATTGGCTAAAAGCACCCCGCTAATTCTAGATGGCGCTGTGTCATCGCGTCACATCTACAGACACTGGCGTTTATGCATGTAGGTATGACGCGTTTTTGCAGACAATGGTTTTCGTCACCTGACAAGCTAGCCGGCGGTTTGAGCAAGATTGTCATGGCGGAGTCCGCTCCAAGATTCGCGTCAGTCTCAGAAGCGGATTTAGGACGCCTTGTTGACGACAAGGACGCAAAGAACACCAAACGAGCTACCAAGACAGCTCTTAGAGTTTTACAGCAGTATTTGAAGGAGAAGAAAGTTCCCGAACCGCAAACCAAAGATGGCATCAGTAACGTTCTCAAACTATTTTATGCCGAAGCTAGAAAAGTCGATGGAACTTCTTATTCCAAAAGCACTCTCAACAGCCTGAGATTTGGACTGGGCAGACACTTCAAGGCGACTCTTGGCTTCGATATAATAAACGATCCAGCATTTGCCGAGGCAAACAAAGTTTTTGGCGCCAAGTGCGTTGAACTAAAACGACAAGGGCTCGCCAAAGTCGAACACACGCCACCGATCTGCGAAGAAGATCGTAAAAAGCTGTACGAAAGCGATGTTTTTAACCAAAACAGCCCGGAAACGCTTCAAAACAAAGTTTTTTCGAGGTTATGTTGTACTTTTGTCGCCGAGGAAGGCAAAATCTTCGTGAACTCAGAAAAGCTGATTTTTCATTCAGCACGGATGGCAAAGGTGCAAAATATGTGTGCAAAACAAAAGATGAACTCACAAAGAACCGACGAGAAAATGATGAAGGATTTGAAGGAGGCGTGATGTTCGAGAAACCAGGACCACACTGTCCTGTGGCTTCATTTGAACGGTACATACAGCACCTGAATCCCTCAAACGAATTTTTGTTTCAGCGGCCGAAGAAAAACGCCGGCATATCTGATCAAGTGTGGTACGATAACATGGTTGTCGGAGAGCGTTTGCTCGGTGAAAAAATGAAAAGGATCTCTCGAGAAGCCAAACTTTCAAAGTGTTACACCAATCACTCGATCAGGGCAATGGCGGTTACAATCCTGGACAAGTCCGGGTTTGAAGCAAGGCATATCATGGCGGTGAGCGGGCACAGAAATGAATCCAGCATTCGGAGCTATAGCAGGACTGACATTTCAACCAAGAGAAAAATGTCGGAAACCCTGACGACAGAGTGCGAGGTGAGAGGTGAGGAAGAAGCTATTAATCCGCACCAGTTATCTCCTGTTATTAGCCTTTCTCAAGAGGAATTTATTGCACAGAACTCTCATTCAGAGATAACGAAAAATTTTAATTTCTTCAACTGTAATGTCAACATTCATTAAACGCAAATCGGGAACATTTTTCATAAGACCGTACAACTTAACTTTAGAATTTTGTTCAAAAGTTTCAGTTCGATTCAGTTTTTCCTGAAACGTTTTCAGATGTTTTAAGCTTAAATCCTTTCTGTAAACCTTTTGAATTCCGCTTTACACGTTATTCACGGCTGAAACGTGTCATTGCGTGGCTTACTTTGTTGTTGTTCTGTGAAATGTCTCAACGTTTGTACATTTATAATTGTATAATAAAACAACTATTGGATTCGGTTTTCGCATGATAGCGAAATTATCAAGGCCTCGGTTTGTGTTATCCGCCTCAGCCTTCGGCTTCGGCAGATAACACAAACCTCGGCCTTGATAATTCTCGCTATCATGCTCAACCTCATCCAATAATTGCTTAATATCACAATTTGATTAAGGATTATATACATAGATTTCTAAATAGTTGACGAGCTTTGCTGATTCAACGATAATTTCTACAATAATTTTATATTCATTGGGTTGCCAACAGTAAATCAGAGGATTGAGAGATGAATTAAGAAACACCAGGGTCAATGTGTACCGAGGAAACACTGTTATCGTGGTACTTTGCTCAGAGGTTAAAGTAATAACCCAAGAAAAACAAGTGTGAGGCAAATAACAAAACATAAACACGAGATATACGTAAACTGCTAAGCCTCCAAATCTCCTCAACCTTGCAACATTCATCATTTCGCCATTTTGTGCTACTCGCTGTGCAGAGAGGTCCATGGCTTGAACTTGGTTTATTTGACGTTTTACCACCCAGTAAATCTTGAAGGTAAGGAATGTTACAGTTATTTCACAAGCAATGTCAATAATGGCAAAAACTACGTGAAGAATCCAAGTCATGGAAGATGCAGTGACTAAGCATGGACTTGGTTCTACCTAGAGAATCCAGTGCGAGAATAAAAGCTGTCTGTCGCACAAGACAAATTCTGTTTTTAATTCTTCCGAGAAGAGCAGAGCGTTTGAAATAGACCGGGCCTCTGTTCTCAGTTGGCGGCTTCGAGCAATCGGCGGCTTCGCTTTCCTTCGTGTTGATTTCGCACTGGTTTTCGGCATCTGTACCAACCTAGCCAACATTAAAAGAAATAAACCCAATATATTTTTATTGCTACATGAAAACCGTATTGTTGTTTGTAAATTAAACGATTACTATACATGTACATTCACTTACCTCAACAAATTTTGTCTTTTGTCCACACGCGGTGTAATTGAACTAACTTAACTGGAGGCAAAATAATTTATATTTCCCGCTGCCTTCCGCGAAAGTTTGTTCCTGTTACATGTTACCTGTCAAAGTCCTATTGTTAGAGAAAATTGATCCTTCTCTGATATCAATCAGTATAAACATTTAGGTGTTATAATCTCATTCCAGGTAGGATGCCGCCAAAAATGTATTTTCCATTTTATCTCCGAACGCAAATTTTGCCGATCGGCTCGTACATTTTGAACTCCAAGTCGGCAGCCTTTCAATCAATTTCGCTAAAATTTGGCCAGAGTGATGCCATCTATCTCTTCTACAAAACCGTGTCTGCGAATTTTAATACTCCTTTTGATTTTAAAGGTAGAGTTTTTTTTCCACAAGGAGTGTTGACTAATTGCCTTCCCCAACTTCATTTGCTAATAAAAGAGAAACAAACGCACTTGTCAAAAATCTGAGATACCGTTTTTCAGTGGAACGTGTTGAGAAGCGAATGCGGTGTTAATTGTTTTCTTCCGTTTATTTCCGGCGGGAGTGGAACATGATTTATAGAGACGTGTATTTTTACACAAAGCGTTCCAATTTCGAAACACATTTAAGTAAATAGTTTTCGTTAGTTAAAATCCATAATCTGGAATTATTAAGCCTTTAAAAAATATAAGGTTTATAGGGGTTTTTATAAAAACAACTAACGCTACAGCGATCCGCGCGCGGTCGGTCCTGAAAGGTGGCTGATACCTTAAGAAAAAAAGATTCGTTATTTGGCATATGTATGATAGTGCCTAACAAATGACTTAACATTTTGAATTCATTTTACTCAAGAGTCATATAGAGACATTATAGGGATAACAAATTCATAGTCATCTTGATACGGTTATCCAAAGTAAATTAGGGAAAAGGACGGTTCGTATAGAGCTTCAATAAAAGTATTGACCAAATTCTCGCTTCTCGAGGCCATGCAGGTGGAGCAATTCGCAGGGGCACGTAACGGTCCGTTTCGTTGAAATATCTGTTCGGGAAGACGCAACAAGCCTGAGAAATTTGGATTAAATTGTATAGAATAACATGCCTTTTCTCTAGCGAAAAATCGCCTCAAACTTTCGTAACAACAAAGAACTTATTCCTTTTGTTTTCGGAGTGGTAACTACGTCGTTAAATGCGGGAAAAAGGTCACCTATAGGCCCGTTTAAACGGTTTCACCATTTCCTTTAACATGCGTTCAACACAGTTCTTGAACCAAATGTCAGGGGCGTTTGAACAGGTCGTTCAGCATTGTTTAAAGCGTAAAAAAATGTTGAAAGCTTGCTGAAACTGTCTGAAATCAAATTTAAATTGGTATAAACTTTCATTCAAGATCGATCACGTTTTCTTTCGTTTGAAGAAAATGTTGAATGGCGTTGAAACCGTTTGAACACTCCGTTCATCCAACATTTGCCCAACATCCGTTCAACTTTTCAGCATTGAACGAATGTTGGGGAAATGTTGAAACCGTTTAAACGGGCCTTAACATTTTCGGAAAGCCAACAGCAGCTCGTGAAATAGGAGAAAAAGATTCTGTTCCCTAAAATTTTCAGCAATTTAAACCTGATTTTCAGCTAAAGATGCCAAACAGATCAAAGTGTATTAGTTTCCACACATTCCCCTTTAAAAAGGCCATAATGTTATGTGGGAATCCAGGAAATTACACTGATTTTAACTATGAGGTTCTCGTTGGGGGTCTCTGAATTCTTGACTAGTTAGTTACGTTAGTCTTACAAAACGGAGGGCTGACATAAAAATGTCCAAACCCTAATCTACATTGGGTTGCTATTCCACTGTTCAAGGGCAGGTGCTTTCCTTATTTTTGTCAAAAGCTACATTTCGCAGAATATCCGGCCATGACAGCATGCCGAATGTTTTTCATCTTCCAACAGTAAATCAGAGGATTGAGGGATGAATTAAGAAACACCATGGTCAATGTGTACCGAGAAAACACTGTTATCGTGGTACTTTGCTCAGAGGTTATAGTAATAACCCAAGAAAAACAAGTGTGAGGCAAGTAACAAAACATTAACACGAGATGTTCGTAAATTGCGAAGCCTCCAAATCTCCTCAACCTTACAATATTCATCATTTTGCCATTCTGTACCAAGCACTTACTGTGCAGAGAGGTCAATGGCTTGAACTTGGTTTATTTGACTTTTTACCGCCCAGTAAATCTTGAAGGTTAGGAACGTTGCAGTTATTTTACAAGCGAATGTCGATAATGTCAAACACTACGTAAAGAATATTCACCGAGATCCAGAAACTAGTAAACGAAATAAATACACTGAACAACCAAATTAACAACATAAAAGAAACAACAGGCTTGTGAGTCACAAGTTCCTTGTATGAGAGGAAAAAATAGACAGCCGTGAATCTGTCTGCGCTGAGAGCCATGACACCAAAGAAGGAAGCCCAATAAACGCACAATGGCGTAGAACGTGCTCAATGCGGCGTCATAAAATGCGTTCTTTTTAGTTTTTTGCTCCATCTCCATGACAAGACGTGCAACAAACAAAGGTTGGACAAGTAAACCAACACCAAGATCAGAAACAGCCAGACTCAGGAGCAACGTTTTTACCGTCTTTGGCAAGGATGACGTTTTTCTTATCGCGTGGATTGTGGCGCTGTTTAACATGATGGTGGTATAACACAAAAAAGGTTGAAGACACAAGTAGGGACTTGGCAGATTTCCTCTAATCATTGACATAAATAAAAAGATACTTAATTACGTACACTACCTCTAAGGAAAGGATGTATATTCTATAGTAAAACAATTCCTAAGAATATCTGCTGACCTTCACTATAACGGTCAAACTAGTTTTTACTCCAGTCTCATGAAGATGAGTGAATACTATAACTTCCCCAACTATAATTATTACACATTGAATGAAAATAACACCAAACAATATATAGATCTTATGAAAAAGAAATATATCTCTTATTGGCACCAAACCCTTCAACACTAACAAGAACTCAACTTTTATTACACAATCAAAAAAACTTATGGCCCCTCTGCTTACCTAGATCTCACAAGGAAAAACGCTTCTAGGAAAGCATTACGGAAACTAAGAATAAGCAGCCACAAACTTTTGATTGAAACAGGAAGATACGACAACATACCACGTAATGAAAGGGTGTGTAATGTTTGCAACTATAAAACCATTCGGAACATGAAATTCACTTTTTATTAGATTGCTAACTGAAAGTTATTCTTCTTTAAGAGATATGTTCTTTACTAAAATAGAACCTAGCCTTCCATTTCCACGAATATTAGCAAAAGAAACTTTACTATCGCATAAAATAAACTCAACTGACTATTATATAAAAATTAAACTTCATTTGTTTCCTGGTGCTTCGAATTGAGAGATAAACTTCTCTCCGGAATAATTACTTCTACTGTATGAATACTTTAAAATAAGCAAAGACTTCAGTTACTTTATTTGTTTATTTTATCTTATTTTATTTTATTTTATTTTTTTATTTTAAGTTCTCTTAAGAATTAGTTAACGAATCAATAATAAGTTACGCAAATAAAGCTTGTTGTTGTTGTAAGGAATTTGGCAGAGTCCTAGTCGATTTTGTGGTTTACTTGTAAATGGTGTTCAGCAACCAAAATGTGAATGTTGATATCACCATTTCTAGTCACTCGTTTATGTTCAGTTAAAGTCTTATGTTCAAATTTCTGTCAGTCTCGCCGATATAAGTGGCCTGGCAGTCGCACAAATTGATTTTGTAAACTGTTCCCTGTCTATCGCTCGGTTCGTCTTTGTCCTTAACGTAAGGCAGTAGTTGTCCACACCAAGTTCTTACATGTTCAAGTGCAGGCGTTTTCTTCATTTTTGTCTGCAAACTACATTTCGCAGAATATCCATGACAGCGTGTTGAATGTTTTTCATCTTCCAACAGCAAATCAGAGGATTGAGGGATGAATTAAGAAACACCAGTGTCAATGTGTACCGATAAAACACTGTTATCGTTGTACTTTGCTCAGAGGTTATAGTAATAACCCAAGAAAAACACGTGTGAGGCAAATAACAAAACATAAACACGAGATATACGTAAACCGCTAAACTTCCAAATCTCCTCAACCTTGCAACATTCATCATTTCGCCATTTTGTGCTACTCGCTGTGCAGAGAGGTCCATGGCTTGAACTTGGTTTCTGTGTGTTTTTACTGCCCAGTAAATCTTGAAGGTAAGAAATGTTACAGTTATTTCACAAGCAATGTCAATAATGGCAAAAACTACGTGAAGAGTATTCTCCGGGATCCAAAAACTGCTTAACGAAAGAAACGTGCTGAACAACCAAATTAGGATCACTAAAGCAACAACACGCTTGTGGGTCATAAGTTCCTTGTAGGAGAGGAAATAATAGACAGCCGTGAATCTATCTGCGCTGAGAGCCATGACACTAAAGAACGAAGCCCAAGCAAATAAATGCATAACAGGGTAGAGCGTGCTCAATGCGGCGTCGTAAAATGCGTTCTTTTCAGTGTTTTGTTCCATCTCCATGACAAGACAAGCGATGTACAAAGGTTGAACAAGGAAACCAATACAAAGAACAGAAACAGCCAGACTCAGGAGTAATGTCTTTAACGTCTTTGGCAAGGACGAAGTTTTTCTTGTCGCGTGGATTGTGATGCTGTTTAACGTGATGGCGGTATAACACGAAAACAGGTTGAAAACGCAAATAGGGACGTAAGAAGAATATAAACTTCCTTCTTTCATTGTAAGGAACTCATTTTGAAAAACAGAACTGTTTTTCCGCCGGTTAATGTTCTCGATCTTCAAACAAGACACTGCTTCAGGCCGTTTAAGGCAAGCATTTTAAGTCTTCTTTCTTGCATGACTAGCCGGAAAAGGTTTTTTGGAATGTCCAACACTGTCTCGGGCAGGCAAACACATGAATCAAACGTGCCAGACTGACTCCGTTTGCGAAGCAGATGTCTTATCTTTCAACAAAAGTTTTTACTTGATTTGAATACTAAGCTGTCATTTATTTTTCTTAATTCAGTTAACCTGATACGCCACTCTCCAAACTAGCATTAAGGTTAGAAAGGTCTGAAAGAAAGTGATATGTTCGCATCCTTATAATGGGGAGCTTAATTTACATCTCAACGACAGTCCAAAATCAGCTTAGGCTCGACAATTAGTAAAAGATATAAAAAATATCGACTATTATGCTGCGAAACTTAGTTCGTTTTTAAATATTTGTAGAATTGATTTCACGTCTGTAGATTGGGAAAGTTTGAAACATTGTAACAGTACAGAGGAGAAGCTTTCTTTATCATCGATAATACGTAATATCACAATTTGATTAAACTAAGGATTATATACAGAAATTTCTAAATACTTGAAGAGCGTTGCTCAGCTGTTTCAACGATAATTTTCGACAATAATTTTAAATTCAGGTTACTTAACAGCTAACCGAGGCATTTCTCGACATTTTGTGTAGATTTAGATTTTAGACCACACATTGTTGTTCTTTTAAATAATTTTGTTTGAAAGTTTGTTAGAGTTGATTTTCTGGAGCACTTTTCAATTCTTTTCAATTTTCAATATTCAGCTATAAAAAGGACATAAAACAATGCAAACGTTTGAGTTTTTAAAATTCACAATAAGCTAAAATAAGCTAAAATATTTAACGTAGTGGGTACTAAATTATTACATGATTTTTATATGTAATGTTTAAAACACGAGCAGCAGTGTGTTATCGGGATTTCAAACCGCCACGAGGCGCAGCCGAGTGGTTTTAGACCCGATAAAACACGTACTGCGAGTTTTTTGAACGGCTTCAAAAACATTCCTGGAAAAGCGTGTGTCAAGAGAGTTCATACCAATGATACTTTTGTGAACGTTGGAAATTAGCATACGAGAAAAACATTAAACACCGCATACTAATAAGGAGGAGGTTTCCGTAGCATGAAGAGACTAAAATCTCCTCTGCGAAGTACAATGACGGACGAAAGATTAAGCTCCCTAGCAATCCTTCATATACATAAACATAAGAACTTGGATATTGACAGGTTGGTAACGGAGCTTGCCCGTCTTAAGGGTCGACGCCTCGCCCTTTGCTGTGACCTGTCTTCATTGTTTTTGTATTTTTTTCTTTTCGGAACACTGTAGCTTACAGAAAATACTAGGGAAATGGTTAAAATAAACAACTTTCCACTGCATTTTTGCCCCATTATTTATTGAAAATGCCCCGCAGAAAAACCAGGAGATGGCATTTCCAAGACCCTAAATTTCAAAATCTTCTGCGGGAGCATGCCCCCAGACCCCCCAGTTGTAAGCGCCTTTGGCGCTTACGAAAAATTTATTCTCGTGCGTACATCTTCAAAATCCCACGCTACGCCCCTGTATATATATATTAATTAAAACAAATTAATGTGTATCAATCAGTCTTGAATTCTGACGCTGCAAGTGCCTTTTCACAACCTTTAATAATCTGTTTACTACCTGTCAGTTTCCTCCGCTAACAGTTTGTTTTTACATAAAACAGCAACAAAGGCATTTCCACCTTGTGAATCAGAAATAAGAACCAAAGTGGATTGAAATCAACCAATCTCAAGCCATAAAAGCTGTTGAAATAAACTACTTGTTTTCTAAGACGTCCGCTCATTGATAGCAATATAAATGTCCTTAGTTTATAACAATTTAGCGTTCGCGCATTGCTGAAAGCCACACAGATGTCCTTTAAAGAGCCACAGAAAAATATATCCTCCTGCATTCGGATTCTTACCGCCTGATTCCAAATTTACAAAGAGAAAGAAAAATTTGTCATTGTTTACTTCCTCCTTCAGACGTGATGATAAGGAAATTTCACGTCGTACACTGCATAAAAAAACAGCAAAGAAATGTATCAAAATGCGTGATGCAGGTGCAAAGTTATTGTTTTGCTTACTAAATCTACTGCTTGACGTTCTGGTTGTACTTAACTGGCTCCCTAATCAGTCTGTTTTTTGGGTGACGGGGGAAGGGGTGGGGGTAGTTTTGTTTAACTAACTTGCTCGGCCCCACCAGTCGTTATAGCCTTGCTACGGGCCTGAATGGGCTTATACATTATCAATGAGGTTTTGAATGGAAGTAGAAGCGAGTAAACATTACACTTGGCGAGACGAACTCAATGCAAAGCACTTAAGAAGAAGGGATTCTTTATATGTGCATATGTATGATAGTGCCAAACAAATTACTTATAACATTTTTTAATTTTACCCAAGAGTCATATCGACACACTATAGCGATAACAAATTCACAGTCCTCCTGATACGGTTATCCCAGTAAATTAGGGAAATGGGCGGCTCGAAGAGTTTCAATAAAAGTATTGTCCAACTTCTCCCTTCTCGAGGCCATGCAAGTGGAGCAATTCGCAGGGGCACGTTACGGTTTGTTTCGTTGGAATATCTTTTCGGGAAGACACAACCCGCCTCAGAAATTCGGATTAAATTGTGAAGAAAAACATTCCTTTTCTCTACAGAAAGGTCACCTCAAACTTTGGCAACAAAGAAGAACTTATTCCTTTTGTTTTCGGAAGGGTAACTACGTCGTTAAATGTGGGAAAAAAGGTCAGCTAAAGGCCCGTTTAAACGGTTTCACCGTTTGCTTCAACATGCGTGCAACACAGTTGTTGAACCAAACGTCGGGGGCGTTTGAACAGGTCGTTTAACATTGTTGAAAGCGTATAAAAATGTTAAAAGATTGTTGAAAGTGTGTTGAATCAAATTTAAATTGGTATAAACTTTCATTGAAGATCGAATCAACATTTTCTTCGTTCTTGAAAATGTTGAATGGCGTTGAAACCGTTTGAACACTCCGTTCATCCTACATTTGCCCAACATCCGTTCAACTTTTCAGCATTGAACGAATGTTGGGCAAATGTTGAAACCGTTTAAACGGGCCTTAACATTTTCGGAAAGCCAACAGCAGCTCGTGAAATCGGAGAAAAAGATTCTGTTCCCAAAAATTTTTAGCAATTTAAGGACGGCGCCTACTTTTGTTACTGCGCATACGTTCTGCGCATCTCGAGATACTCGGGTTTCCTAAGGGTGGCATCCTCGTTCCCAGAGCCTATGATCTTTTGGTCAGCGGTTGGATCGTAGGCCCTGGTAAGAGCCGTTACCGGATGTCGTGATAGCGCACGCTCAGTGTGATAAATTACCATTGCACTTGCTCAGTATTATTATTGCTCAGTACTCCTCAGTATTAGGAAGTAAAGACAAATGCGCAGAAGCGTAGCATTTTTCACCTTATAGCGCATCAGGTTTTCAACACCCAATGAAAAAAAAGATATTTTTGGATGAACCCAGAGCCACTCGTTCAACAATTTAAAAAAAAAACGTTGAGGCTCTGGGGACGAGAATGTAAGGGTGGTGCCTACTAATACAGGGATATTTTTTGCGCGGTTTAAAACTATGCGGAGAAAGCAGAACTTAGCAAGTGCTCTTGGTACCCAAAAAGTAAATTAGGGGTAACCATACATTTTCCAGAGATACATTGTTTTGTATTTTACTGTTTTTTTTAGAATAATTGTTGCTTAATTATCTCTAAAAGATGCATGGTTACCCCTAAATTTCTTTTTGGATTTCAATAGCCCTTGCTAAGATCTGCTTTCCCCGCATAGTAACAAACCACAAAAATACTTCTTTATTAGTAGGCACCGTCCTTAAATATGATTTTCAGCTAAAGATGCCAAAGTGTATTAGCTTGCAAACATTCGCCTTTGAAAAGCCCATAACGTTATGTGGGAATGTAGGAAATTACACTGATTTTAATTATGAGGTTCTCGCTGGGTGTCCGGCTCTGAATTCTTGACTAGTTAGTTACGTTAGTCTTACAAAACGGAGGGCTGAGATAAAAAATGCACAAAGTCAATCTACATAGGGTTGCTTTTCCATTGTTCAAGGGCAGGTGCTTTCCTTATTTTTGTCCAAAAGCTACATTTCGCAGAATATCCATGACAGCATGCCGAATGTTTTTCATCTTCCAACAGTAAATTAGAGGATTGAGGGATGAATTAAGCAACACCAGGGTCAATGTGTACCGAGAAAACACTGTTATCGTGGTACTTTCTTCAGAGGTTATAGTAATAACCCAAGAAAAACAAGTGTGAGGCAAATAGGAAAACATAAACACGAGATATACGTAAACTGCGAAGCTTCCAAATCTCCTCAACCTTGCAACATTCACCAATTCGCCATTCTGTATCACTTGCTGTGCAGATAAGTCCATGGCTTGAAGTTGGTTTATGTGGCTTTTTATCGCCCAGTAAATCTTGAAGGTTAGGAATGTTGCAGTTATTTCACAAGCAACACTGATAATGACAAAAACCACAACAACAATTTTCACAGGCATCCAGAAACACATTAATGAAAGAAATGCACTGAACAACCAAATTGAGATCACCACAGCAGCAACACGCTTGTGAGTCACAAGTTCCTTGTATGAGAGGAAAAAATAGACAGCTGTGAATCTGTCTGCGCTGAGAGCCATGACACCAAAGAACGAAGCCCAAGCAAATAAACGCACAGTGGCGTAGAACGTGCTCAATGCGGCGTCATAAAATGCGTTCTTTTCAGTGTTTTGTTCCATCTCCATGACAAGACAAGCGATGTACAAAGGTTGGACAAATAAACCAACACAAAGATCAGAAATAGCCAGACTCAGGAGCAATGTTTTTAGCGTCTTTGGCATGGACGAAGTTTTTCTAATGGCGTGGATTGTGACGCTGTTTAACGTGATGGCGGTATAACACGAAAAAAGGTTGAAGACGCAAATAGCGACATAAGACGAATATAAGCTGCTTTCTTTCATTGTGAAGAGCTCTGAAAACAAAAACTGGATTTCCTCTAGGGGAAATTCTCAGCAAACGCTACTCAACGGAATGTGCAAACAGTTTTTCTTCACGACGACATGGGGAAGGCTGCTATGGATGTTCCACACATTGTTCTCATGTATTCTCTCTCTGTTTAACTTGTAAACAGGTGCATTCTTTCTTAAGAGACGTTTGCGTTGCTTGAATATTAAGTAGCTGTATTTTTGTTATCCGAATTTAACTGACAGACTGTAAGAGTCTATAAATTTTAAGCTTCTCTTACCACAGCAGGTCGAGAATCTACATCTCATCCTTATCACCGCCATACACCGTAGCCCACCCTTAAAAAAAATACCTGAAGTTTTCCGTTGTAACAAAAGTCGACGTAAGACTTGTAATATTTGTATCTGTTTGTTATGTTCATTTGTCAACGCCGCCCAGGTGGAAACCACGTGAAAATCACCTTATAATTGTGCCTAGCGTTTCAAAAGCAGGTGGATACGTTGAAGTTGAATAATTTCGTTTTTATTTTGGTCGTTTAAAATTAGACCCAACAGGAAATGTACAGCAATAGTTTGATGTAATATATCAAGCATAATGAAGAGTGTTTCATCCAATTTTCAAACACCGGGAAGTGGGATGATAAAACGAGGCGCTCTTTCGGGTGTTTGATTTCGCTTCTTAAACCATTGATTATTCTTGGGGAAATTCCAGGCAAAAAATCGGCAACTGTTATGATAATTAGGATCACAATTCCAAACCTCCTGATTTCCTTGGCATTTCTTGAGATGCTTCAATCATAATCGCATCACTGTACAGATTACGAGTACCTGCAAACAGCTCATTGATGCAGTGTCGATACTGCGCGAAAAGCATTTAGACACACGCACAGATAGGAGCCCATTTTCTGTAGTTAAAAGCTCCATTCATTTAATTTATGACGGTTGCACACGTGCAGTTTTCCTTGACAAATTCAGCGTTTGACGAGTTTTAAATTATTGTGCCTGCGACAAAATATGTCAAGTGTTTTCTTGAGAAGACTTCTTGTCGAGAAGCTGGAATACAATAATTCACCAACGAAACCTGTCAAAGAGAGCCTGTCCTGAAAACAATTTGTCTTGTTGAGTAGCCAAGTCTGTCCGCTTGAAACTTGTGTGAATGAACACAAGTTTTTCCTTAGCATGGTTTTGTGGCGCGTTTTATTTTCTCGTTTTTTTCTCGACAAGCCTCCTTGTTCACGGAATGACAAAACCATTGTCCACGAAGGAAAACTTGTCGAGTAGCAAACCTAGCCCGCGAGCATATGTTTTTTCAGTTTTTATATATCCAACTTATTTGCTTTGGGCTTTATTTTATTGTCGTAAGGCTCAGGCAATGCCGGGGTATGCCGGTGGATAGGGGTTGTGGTATGGGGGGGGGGGGGGAGGGGGGTAATCCGCGCATTGTTCCTTAAGAAAGGCAAAACTTCTTAAAGAGCTAGTATTAATATCTAAGGGACCTCAAGCCTGAAATGCCTTCTTTCTCTAAGAGCAACATTGTTCGTAAACCAATGACGTTCACGTTCTCATAAGATCAGCTGCTGTTGAAAACAGTTGCTCCTTGTTGAAGACAGTTTTCCCGGTCATGTTCATTCGCCATCTTTAAATTTTAAATTTCAGTAGTTTGAGAACGAGATTTTCTTGGCACCAAAAAATTTTGCGTGGCGTTATGTGGCAGTGAAAGTTGCGCAGAAATTGTTAAATGATTATAATATTTTTCAATGGATAAAAAACTAAATGAAAATGAAACATAGAAAGAAAATAAAATATTGAATGAATATAAAATGTTGAATGAATACATAACATTGAACATGAATGGTCATATAATGTATAATTGTATATAATGGTTATTTAATAATAATATATATTGAATGACAAGCAA
The DNA here is from genome assembly GCF_977016875.1 of Pavona decussata. Classification (NCBI taxonomy): domain Eukaryota; kingdom Metazoa; phylum Cnidaria; class Anthozoa; order Scleractinia; family Agariciidae; genus Pavona; species Pavona decussata. The sequence continues at coordinate 2,201,080 of NW_028145517.1, read as the reverse complement.
TATTTTTTTTTTAATGTGAATGAATATAAAGTCGATGAATTTTGCGCCCCGTCGCTAACCATGGCCGGCAATTAAAGACACGTATGCAATGTGCGATAGTTGTATCATTAAGCCAGCAATAAGAGCGAAGGCGATCGGTCTCGAGAGTAATGCCTTTAATCATGTTTGGTGGTTACTAGTCGTACCATATGACACTTGAAGCCCACACAATACCACATTCACACTTAACACTATCAGTCAGTGTAAATCTACTTGTTGTGACTTTATGATCACTTTAAAGAAAACTTTGTGAAACTTGTTATTGAATTTATGCTTTTCAGAGCGCGGGCTGACCGCAGGTGGGTTACTCAGGTATTCTTGGTTTTCACATGACGTCATAAAAAACTGAAATTCATAACTAAACACAATTTTGGGTTTTTATCTTCATCGCATATAAGAAAATCTAAATTTCCATCGGCTTGCTTGTTTTCAGCAGGATAGCATTCTTTGTTTTGAAAATAGAGCAGTTTGAATTTTAGATTTTTGCGCAGTGCGTGACAGAAGGATTGCTGCTCTTAACATGTCACGTACATGAAAACATCGATTCGCCTCTTTGTTTTTTTTAGGTCTGATCAGCTAACATGTAAAAGAAGCGTTAATGTCAATGTGTGAAAGTTCAGCAGAGAGAAGAAAGGCTTTGAAATAGCCAAGGTAAACTCCAGTTGTTTTTTGCTGGTTTCCAGCCGCCATGTTGGTGCCCATCAGACGGGGCACCAACATGGCGTCCCAAACTAAACTCTGTAATTTTCCGTGGTACATTTTCTCGAATGCCTCGATTAGGAGATATCGCACAGCCCTTTGGCTTTCATACGTTGTTTATGTATCACTCTTCTACAACATATCAATTTCTTGACTTTATCTATTGAATGGTTGAGGATTTTATTTTTTCACTTGCGTGACGATGTGTGAGGTGAAAACCACCTATAAACGTGACGGGGGGGTCCGACGTATTTTTTTGGGTCTAAAATTTTCAACTCCTGTATTTTTTTGGGTTGAAGATTTAACCGTGTATTTTTTTGGGTCTGAAAAATCTGCGCGTATTTTTTTAATGTATTTTTTTTTGGTCTAAAATGTCCAGTCTTGTATTTTTTTGGGTGCACAATATAAGGTCCATGTATTTTTTTGGGGTGCATTTATTAGGCTCCGTCGGACCCCCCCCCCGTCACGTGTATACCCGAGTAACCCATCTGGGGGGCTGACAAGATTCGTTTGATTGATAGATTTCGCTTCTGATTTCCTTCTGATTGCCTTATTTAAGGACGGTGCCTACTATTGTTACTGCGCATACGTTCTGCGCATCTCGAGATACCCCTGTTTCCTACAGGTGGTGCCTACTAATACAGGAATATTTTTGTGCGGTTTAAAACTATACGGAGAAAGCAGAACGTGCCAAATGCTTTTGGTATCTCAAAAGAAAATTGGGGGTAACCATGCATTTTTCAGAGATAATTAAGCTTCAATTTAGGAAAAAATCCCATACATTGCTTTATACTTTGGCGTTTTTTGGAGATATTATTGCTTAATAATCTCTGAAAGAAGCGTGGTTACCCCCAATTTTCTTTTTGGATTCCAATACGCCTCGCTAAGATCTGCTTTTCTCGCATAGTCATAAGCCGCACAAAAATACTGCGGTATTAGTAGGCACCGTCCTTAAAAGCGCACGCGCACTTTGGCTAATTTGCAACTTTTGAAATTGATGGCGAGGTGTGTCTATCGTGCGAGCAAAACAGAGTTGGATTTTGGATTAAAGCTCGGTGGTTGCGTGGTTTTATGGAGGGTATTTTTTTTTTCGGACTTTCGGGAAATTTTAGGGCTGGGACTCTATATTCAGGAAATCGCTGAACACCTCTTACATATTATTTGTTTCATTAATTGATTGAGCTTAGCATCAAGGGAAACCTGTCACGTCTCTAACGCATGCAAGCGCTAATGACACAAGAAATTATGCGCAGAAAGGATGAGCATTGTAATGCAACGATAGTGTCTTTGTTTATGTTGCCATTATATTATTTGCCTTGCAAAATAAATAATAAAATAAATAATAATAAATCACTTTATTTAAGTGTCAAATGTATTTAGCGCAAAGCAGTTTTTGGGGACGGCGTTATCAAGATCGAATTGGAATTTAGAAATGTTGGTTTTTGAGGAGAGGGGAAAACCGAAGTACCCAGAGAAAAACCTCTCGGAGCAAGGGCAAGAACCAACAACAAACTCAACCCACATATGACGCCGAGTCCGGGAATCGAACCCGGGCGACATTGATGGGAAGCGAGTGCTCTCACCACTGCGCCATCCCAGCTCCCAAACCACGCCCATCGTAATACCTTCCCTCCCACCCTTAAAAAACCCAAACTCCACAAAACACTTTTGAACCAAAATACAATTATTACTGACAATGACAGGAGCTATCATTCTCACATATTTCCAATCTCAATTATAGCATCAAGCACGTTACCAGTCCTTCTTAACACTTTAACCGCAAGGTTTCTCTCTACATCGAGCTGCTTTACAATCAAGTCAATGTCAGCCTTTTCCAGGCCCTCTTCGCTCTCCGAAATTTCTCCAAATGCTAAAAATAAAGCTCTGTTGTAGAGCATGCCCTGAATATTGTCGCATGTTGCCATTTTGCCTTTGTGGACAAGTTTTAGCTTTGACACAGGAATGCTAACAGCATTTGAAATGACCTGTAAAATTGTTTTTCCATCCTTTGTTCTTCGCACACATAGTTCATGCTTCACTTTATTGTGTTTGATGACAATTCTAACAGTTTCCTTTGCAAACACATCTTCATCTTTTTCGCTGTCTTTTACTGAAATGGAAGATATCCCTTCCATCATTTTGCTTAGATGATCACAATCAGAAGTTTTTTCACCATCCTTTTCACCCTCTGCTTTCCCCACACAATCTTTATCAATACAGGTGGAAAGGTCTCGGAACCCATCTTGCTTGTTATTTACTTTAGTTTTGGAATCGGACTGGCATATTTTTCCCTCAGGAGTACTATCGTCCGTCGACAGTGCTGATCTCATGAGAAGTGTATTGCTGGAACATTCTGAAGAAAGATTAACATTACTCTTAAACCTTGCCTTATTACCTTTTGAACTTTCAGTTGAAGTAAAATCAAAACTGTCTTTTCTGTTATCCTGGCAAACCAGTTTAGGGTACTGCCAATGCCTTACTTGACACTCCTTGGAACTACACAAAACAAAACAGAACAAAATTCAATAGGATTTATCAATAGGATTGACAAGGTAATTAGGTCACCCTAAATTGTAAAAAGATTTGAGTGCTGACATTTCGAGCAAATAACCCTTCATCAGTGCAAAACATTTGCTTAGACGGCGAGCTTGAGAATCAGTGGGGAAGAACACAAGATATTTGAAGCGCGAGTTGTGCATGCTAGCAGCAAAGCCATGAGCAGCATGGGCACCGGAAGGCGAGCGCTTCTGATGACCATGTTAAATGCCGCTTTGCCACTCACATGCACGACTCGTCCCCTAAATATTGTGCTCACTCAGTTTTTTGTGTTCTTCCCTGCAGATTCTAGAGCAAAAGGGAGACTGCTTGCAGTCTAACGTTTGCTCTCACAAACCAGCCAAACCATAGAGGGTCTAAGGCCCCCAACAGAAGGCTGGTCCCCAGTGCAACCCTCCAAGTTAAAAGTTTCAGAGCCAGTTGGTAAGCTTTCTTTATGCAGAACCTGCCTGCAGAGCATGGCAAGTGCATGCATGAATTTTTAGAAAATGCCTCTGCAAGGGCAAGACCTCGTTGAGTTCTGCCATGCTCTGCAGACTCAGTCTGGCAGAGACCAATCCACTTGTTAGTTGTCCATTTTATTGTTGTTTTCAAGCAGTCTTTGTTTTTGCTGGGAGGTTGGGAGGTTGGTTAAAAATTTTGGGATGAGAAAAAAAGCATGGTATTCCTAAGGGTTTAGGATGGTACTTTTTGCTACTGTGCATAGGCTTTGCGTATCTCGGGATGTTCCGAGAAACTCGGATTTTTTTTAATGACGGTACCTACTAAAACAAGAATATTTTTGCGCGGTTTATGACTCCCGATCATGGTGACTATGCAGGAAAAAACAGATCTTAGCAAGGGTTGTTGGAATTCAAAAAGAAACTAACGGGTAACCATGCATTTTTCAGAAATAATTAAGCTTCAGTTTGGAACAGAAATACCATACATTGTTATACATTGTAAAGCCTCGTAGAATTACTGTTCAACTTTGCTTTAGATGAGCTTGGTTATCTCAGCAAAATGCGTGTTTGCCCTTTGGTCATATACCGCGCAAAAATATCTCTGCATCAAATCAAAAACAAAAATTACTCAAATTTTGAATTATAAGAAACAATTACCAATAAAAGACTTGTTCACAAGCAGCACAGCGCTTCATAAATCTTTGTTTATGTCCGCAGTTTGCGCAGAGAATTTCTCCCTTCAATTCCGCCATTTTGACTCGGAAAAGACTGGGGCCATGGAAGGCATGCGCAAATGTGCTTTCGAACGTTTATTTTGGTTTTCAAGTGATTACCAACATTTGGATGAGTTGGCTTTTTTTCCCGAGATTAAAATGGGTTAAGAGAATGGGATGAACAACAGATATGGTAAGGGTATCTTTTCAGGGTTTCAAACAAAACAATCTTATTAATTTGCAAGCGTTATGATCATCGGATTTTGATTTTTCAGGGTGCGAACGCTTCGCAGCTCGAGAAGGAAATCGGACCTCACGAATTTCCTCAAAATGAACATTACTTTGGTCTAGTCAACGTAAGTATGATTCATCCAGCAATCGCGTAAGCAGAAAACTTTAGAAAGAGCTAAGTTATGTTTTCATTTTCTCTTGTGCAGTTTGGGAACACCTGTTATTGCAATTCCGTACTGCAAGCGTTGTTTTTCTGTCGGCCGTTTCGCGAGAGAGTTTTGGGATACAAACCTCCTTCGAAGAGGAAGGAATCCTTGTTGACATGTTTAGCTGATCTCTTCGGTAACATCGCGTCGCAGAAGAAGAAGGTTGGCGTGTTAGCACCCAAAAAATTTGTAGCAAGGCTTAGGAAAGAAAATGGTAAGTATAACTGTCATTACAGGGCTTAAGACTACAGATCGGTTCGCACACAGGCATTTTGAATTGGAGATGGACAAATATTAGAATCTGACAAAAAATTTTGTCAGCTTATCTTTGATTATGTACATAAAGTGTGTACATGGAATCTGTTAAGTTGAAACTTTATTCGTGCTTAAGAGTGTTGTCTTATTGTTGTGCTCCAAAAACTAGATTACAAATATTCCGAAGAGCGTCGTTTTGAAATTAAATTTGATGATTTAGTCGAATGTAAGCTTAGTTTTGCTAAGTGTGCAATGCATTAAGCGGAATTTGAGAGTGAAGATCTTTGTAAGGCAAAAAAATGGAGCCTATTTGAAATTAGGCTCCCAAAGCTTTCGGGAAGGTTATTCAATCCTTTTAGCTTCCACAAAGTCTGGCAGGAAATTTGCTAAATATACTTGTTAGAAATAAGAATGTACATGTATAGCTGTCATTGTTGTGTGATGGATCATGAATATTTTGTCACCAAAACATGATTCTAAGTTTGACAGATGTTGCCCCTTCTGACCACTCAAAGACAGAATCTAAAAATCAGGGGCACCCAACGACAGTTTTCTCTCGGATCCTTTGAAACGCTATTTTAGGCTATCTGGAGTGCCTTTTAAGCTATGTGGGTTCATTTTAGGCCGCGCTATAATATTTCTATCTGTTCGGTCATTCTAGGGGAACTTGAGTCTTTTCGACATTACTAGGGCATCTTTGTCCATTTCCCGAAAACCTTAGGTCTTTGTTCCTTTCCAAAAATCTTAGCTGACCTTTTTTCGGCACCCGAGACGACATTTTTATCAATCCGAAAACACTAGGCCTTACATTTCCCATATCACAAAAGCTCAAGGTGAAAATTCCCTTAAGAAAATTGTAGGGGATTTAGGGTCTTCGGAACAGATAATTTACCGAAACGATCCGCTGGGTGCCCCTTAAAAGTACTGTGATAATTTGAGTACCAAATGTATGAAACATCCTTGTTGACTATTTTTCATAGAAACAGAATTTTCCTTAACTCAAGCTGTACTGCATAGTCAATCAGGGCCCAGTTGTTCGAAAGCCGATTAATGCTAATGCACGATTAAAAGTTAATCAAGGCTTTCATTTTGCTCGTTTAAAATGGTTTGAAAGGCTAATTTCAAGCTAACAGTTAAGAAAAGTCTAAGGCGAAGTAGCGGGGATGTTGACAATTTTTAACCAACCGTGTTCTGAGCACATACATATAGTCACTGTGAAAACTGTTTGAATGTTTATAGGTTACATTGACCTCTATCAGCTCTATACCTGTCCAATAATATTATTTGTTTTGTGCCAACTAAAAGTTGTGTAAACCTTTTAATGAAAATTTATTCTTCAGTATTTCATTCTTTTTCTCCACAGAACTTTTTGATAACTATATGCAGCAGGATGCTCATGAATTTCTAAATTATCTTCTGAATACAATAGCAGATCTCTTGCAAGGTAAAATATTGTAATCAAATAATGGCTGACAACCTGCCCTGTTGTACTTTTCGATGACTTCTTGGGCTCACCTTGAATCCTTTCCTTTCCATTTTTAACAAGTGAAAAACTGACTTGATCAACAAGTCTTTAAAATTCTGAAATACAAACCACATGCTCCCCTGAATTGTGTGCCCTAAGTGCCCATAAAATGTACAAGCAAATTAGAGACATCAAAGGCCCTGGCCTGTTCAGAGAGGGTCCTATGCCCAGGTACCAAAAAGGATGATGTTCGGACTCCTTGGTTCCTAAGGAGAAATCATTTCCTTATTCTATTTGATAGTCTTAGCCATTTAATATATTGTATCATGGGAAGGTATGGGAAAAGCACGGGAACTCACAAAATCCTGTTCATATCAGTGACTGTACCAAGGTACAATGCCTGAATACTACCAATTAAAGGTAGTAAACACAGGTAAACCCTGTGTCTGGTGCCGAGATATTTGCTTGGGCACCAAAAAAAACTCTATGTCCAGACTATAGTGTCCCAGCACAAAATACAGGTACTTAGTCTGAACTGAAATTCTACCATTAATAAACCCATGGGCTATTAACATAATAGTGGTTCTAAATAATAATTATTATATTGTTAGTTTAGCTTTTCATGCTGTTTATGTTGTCAAACCCAATTAATAAAATAATATAATTTGTTTTAAAAATGCAAAATTCTCCCCAGTATTAAGCACCAACTGCCCATTACAGCATTTCTTCCAAAAAATAAGTCCCATAAAAAGTCCTTTGAGTGGACATTATTTTAACAATAATTATTTTCCTGCGAAATTTGTCAGTGGAATGTTGCCTGATACTTAGCTGACGTGGCCATGCATGGGTCGCATCGTTTAAGATCAGGGGATATTCTGCAAGACTGAGCAGGATAATGGTTTAATTATTCAACACATTACTGAAAAAAAGGCACAGTTTTGTTGCAGAAAAGCTGGAGATGATCGATATTTTGCCATTTGTCTCCCCAACACATGAAATTACGTATATTGCTGGATATCTGTTGACTACGGTTGGCAAATATTCAGTGCACCATGACTGACAATCTTTGGGCAGTACTACAATGTATTGAATAATAAAAATTCAACCACTGTTCAACACAGTGACAAAGCTCTACTAAACTAAGACCAAGGTGTTCTCAAATTTTGTCTTAAACCTTTAGGTGAGAGAGCAAAGGAGAAAGAAAAAGACAAACACAGTAGCACTAGCAGCGTCAGTAGTAAAAGCAGTGTCTCATCTGTTGGGACAACCAATGGAGGGTCAACAAATCAAAATGGCAAGACAGAGCCTACATGGGTTCATGATATTTTTGAAGGAATTCTTACAAATGAAACACGATGTCTGTGTTGTGAAACAGTAAGTTACATTGTAATTCTTTTAATTTGGTCCAAAAACTTGGGTCCAAAAATTTGGAATTCCCTTCCATTATCCATCTCAAGCTCCACCACTTTAATTTGCTAATTTTAAAAAGCATCTTTATGACTTTCTTTCTGGTAACTTTGAAACTGACTTCAGGAAGTTTATTTTATCCTTCTGCCCCCTAGTCCTAAATTTTAATCAATGACCAAATCATGGGGGACCTCCTGGTACAAGCCTTTGGCTCTCTGAGGTCTCCTCGCCACTCACTGTTTTTTGGAACGTTCTATATGATTTATTTTATTTACTTTATGAAACTGTTCTTGTTCAACTCACACTGTAACTACGACTGTAATCTTACCTATGAGGTGGTGGTGTAAATAAACTAGAAATACGTGACTCGCAAAGCCTCACGAAGCTGGGGCTGGATGGAAAGCCCTCTTTCGTGTTGTAGCATCAAATGAGGAGATTAAAAGGTTTCTGAACATAGCAACTATTTTGATGAGCATGGTCTTTTCGTAGTTCTACAGGCTAGTTTGCGGTTAAAAAACTATTTCTGACGCGATGAAATGTGCAACGGGCATGCAGCGCTGTCGTGTTCAATGAATTTATTTCCCACGGAAAACTATTTTACTGCGGCCACAAAACGTGTAATTTCTTCAATGCAATCTTTCACAAAAAAAGATTTCTGGAAGAAAGGGAAAAGATTCTGGAGAGATAGTTCTGTATCCTGTGAATATTGATGAACATTGCAGTTCGAATTTGATCCGGCACGCAAACTTTCCCGATGTATGCAAATTTTGCTCCAGACAGCCTGACGTCATTCATACTTTGTTTTTCACCGTTGCTAGGCAACATTGCGGACACCTTCAACTAAATATATATACAAACATACATACATACATACATACATACATATATATAAATATATTTTTTGCTCAAATTCGCGCGGCTTAGCTCCACTCGGGCCGGCTCAGCCCGACAAATTTATTAACCTCGCTTCGCGAGGAATAAATAAAATAAAAATTAAATGCTCATATTTTGAGAAGCATTTGACTGTCAATTTTTAGCAAATTTTGTCCACTTTGTATTTGGAGAAAATTTTTCTTTAGTTACTAGTATGCTAGTATGGGGAAGGAAGAGGGTTAGTTTGTAAGGAAACTTGGGTGCTATGTCAGTAGGGCAGTAGAAACAAATTTTTGGTTCTGTCAACAAAGTTGTTAACTATAAAAGGAAATTTCGGCCACAGAGACTGCGGACTGGAGACTGCGGACTTTTTGAGTGTAAGCTCTTTGTCAGAGCGAATCACATAGGATTTGCAAATCATATACAGGATTTGCTCTGATGAAGGGCTAACACTCAAAATGTCAGCATTCAAATTACCGTTACCAACCCTGTTGATAAAACCATGTTATCAAACAATCTGGATTCACATAATGACTTGCTCATAAAATGTTACTGTGCGTACATTAATACCTATCACATCTAAACATAAATTATTTCAGGTCAGCAGCAAGGATGAGTCATTTCTAGATCTGTCAGTGGATGTTGAACAAAATACATCAATAACGCATTGTCTCAGGTGAGTCAGTTTTTTATTGATGTACTGCAGTGCTTGGAAGTCTAATCATTATGTATAAAGTGTCATGATTTTTTAATAGAATATAATCATGTTACAATTGAGATAATAACATCATTATTTTTAATTAGCTCTTGGCAAAGTTACAGCCAAGCTATTGGCACTTACTCTGGGTGGATGGGGGGAGGTGGGGGGGGGGGGGGGGGAGGAGGAGAATAGGGTTGATGATGGGAGGTAGGTGCAAGAAGAAAAATCTCCAGAAGCTGGCATTCTCTGTATTCCTGTACATAGCTAATGGAAGCATTAACTAAACGTATTGAGTTGTTCCAGAAATTATTTACTCCTTCCACTCCTCCAGAAATTGCAATGAAGCTTTGGAATGCCTCCCCCTCAGTGTTTCTGATGACCTTCTATCAGGGGTGGTATGGGTATTATTTTCAGGAACCTCACATTGCCACTTTCTCACTTTGTGTTACACACAGTATGTGAACCAATACCTAAACCACTGGCATTAAGATCAAAAGTCAAAGGTAGATAAAACGAATGGTTACCATAATATGAACACCCTCCCTAATCATTTTTGGTTAGTTCCGGTGATGATGTTTTTCTCTCTCTCTTTTGCCAACAGAGGTTTCTCGTCAACAGAGACGTTGTGTAGTGAACACAAGTATTTCTGTGAAACGTGCTGTAGCAAGCAAGAAGCACAGAAAAGGTTTGTTGTGTTCACCACAATCTGACAGCACGTTAGTCAGATTGAAAAAACCGCCAACTGGTTAGCTCAGTTGATAGAGTGCCGCACTAAAGTGCGGGAGGTTGTGGGTTCAAACCCCAGCTGGACCAACACTCAGGTTCTTTAAACAACTGAGGAGAAAGTGCTGCCTTTGTAATGAAATCTGCAAATGGTTAGACTTTCTAGTCTTCTCGGATAAGGACGATAAACCGTAGGTCCCACCTCGCAACACTTGTTCCTAATAATGATCTGTGGGACATTAAAGAACCCATGGCACTGTTTGAAAAGAGTAGGGCGTGGAGTTCCTGGTACAGGTCTATCTGATTAGAGCCGTCATTGGTCTGGGTGAGTGGGGTGAGATCACATATGGACTGAGGCGGCAGCCAGAGGCACCAAGGTTCTATATGCTGGCGTCCAATCTCACCCTCTGGTTCCTCCGCAATTCAGCTACTAGCTGCAAGAGAGGAAAAGTGGGTCCCCCATCCTTCTTCTTCTAAAAGAATGAAATAAGAGATTGCCAGCCTAGCATGTGACCTGAAACTTCTCATGTTACTTTGGTATTTGTTTCAGTAATAATCATGTTAAGTTTTACTTTCTTTCTTTTGTATGATTGACCTTTTATTGTTCCAGTATTTTGTTTTCAACATAAATGATTGAGAAGGGTTAGAGTTTCAGAGAAAACACACTTTTGTCTAGCATGCCATGTGTACCATTTCTTTCTTCTTCAGAATGAGAGTGAAGAAGCTTCCAAAGATACTAGCCCTTCACCTAAAGAGGTTTAAGTACATGGAGCAGTTACAAAGATATACAAAGCTGTCTTACCGTGTTGTGTTTCCTTTTGAGCTAAGGCTCTTTAACACAGTAAGTACTGACTGAAAACAGGTAATGCAATTTACAATAATTATTGAAGTTTTGCAGTTTGTTGAGGCACAGCAGTGCAGTAGTTAACACATCTGACTTTCGATTGGACAGTTGGAAGGTTTGAGGTGTTGCTGGTTCAAGGGTTGGTCTCTTCACTACTGTTCTTTCCTTAGACAAGAAACTTTGCTTCACATTGTCTCTCTTCATGTGCAGGAGTTAAGCTCTATCCATGTCGGCCACTTCAATCAAAGTGCAACTTAATACCTACCTACCTTCTGCAGTTTTACAGTGCATGTATTGGGCTGCAGCTTATAAAGCAATCTTGGTCTGAGATGTCAAAACTGAGGTCTTGGCATGTATTTGCCATTCTGTACCTTTAAATATGCTGGGAGCAGCCCTGTCATGTTCTAGCATGACTTACAACCCTCGCTTACATAATAAATTATTATTATAATATTTTTATGTTTTCTAGTCTGACGATGCAATTAATCATGAAAAACTTTATGACTTGGTTGCTGTTGTGATACACTGTGGCAGGTATGCAGTTATTGACCATTTAACTCGTCTGACAGAAACTAATTAAAACTAAAGTCAAACCTCTATTAAGCTACCACTTGGCAATTCCCCAAGGGTGGCCGCTTAATAGGGGTTCAATCATATGTACTGTAAATGTTTTCTTGTCATGGTTGTTCGACTTGTGATTTGATAAAGAAACCTGAAAAGTCATACTGGTAATTGAAGCTACTTGTACAGCTGTAGTCACAGAATCCTAGTACATAACTTTCTTGTTTCATGGCCAAGGGACTCATGTTATTCCTTTGTGTCCTGCCATGATGTGCTGATTACCATGTGCAGCTTTCATATCTCATGTGATTTGTTTGATTTTTGTTCACCCAGTGGACCTAACAGGGGGCATTATATAACAATTGTGAAAAGTCATGGACTCTGGCTTCTCTTTGATGACGACATTGTAGAGGTGAGCAACCCAATGTTGGACAGTAATAAACTTTCACCTTATTAACATTTATTTAATGCCAAGATTTGACCAGTCAGGTATCAATATTTCATGATTTTCCTGAAGTCATGAATTCAAAATTTGACAGCTTCAGACAAACTTTGGCACTCATTTGATAGATGTCCTAGTAACATACACCTTTTTCAAAAATGGTGGCTTCCCTCGGTAGCATGTGCAAAAGTCAGTAGAATTGTTACTCTAAAATGAGGTCAGGTTTGGTAATACAGAAGCAAGTAAAAATCAACTATAACATCGAACAATGTTTCAGAGTTGTCATGACGCCATTTTCAGCTAACTATCTTTTTGAACTTGAAAATGGTGTCATGATTCATGACTCCAAAATGTTCCATTTTATCGCTGATTTTTACTCGCTTTAACGAGGTCAGTAGGTCTAATTAACGTGTCATAAAGAAACATTAACTGGCCGTCATTTATGAAAAAAGTTAATACATGTATTTGACTGATTATTTTGCAGAAAATCGAGGCTCAAGCAATAGAGGAGTTTTATGGATTGACCTCAGAAATTCAGAAGTCATCAGAATCGGGTTACATTCTCTTCTATGAAGCAAGAGGATGAAATTAAATGACTTACATGAGCACAATTTTATTAGGGCAATGGAATGTATATTGTAGGCAGGGATGCTCATAATTTAGTGTAATTTATTGTGTTAGCGGAATTAAGAGAATCAAGCAAGAAGAGTTACCTCTGAGTTTTTAAGGAGGCCTGACAGGGTTTTAGCTATGCAAGTAGTTGAAGGGAAAGTATCACGCAAATCTTATAAATGTCATTTCAAAACACAAAAATGTTTGTCTGTCAACAGAAGCAAAAAAAATATTGTCATCTCAGTGCAATAAAATGTCAATCAGTGCCTCTGGTTGGAGACAGCGTAGGTCAGAATGGATTGAAACTTGAAAAATGTTAGGCTAACGCTTTTCAAGATCTTGCATTTTTGTTTACAACATGTACAACATTTACAACATTTTTGTTTATGAACAGGTCGTGAGTTGTTCCCTTCAAGAACTGAGTGACTTTTTTTCCTCTCATTGTTCTAGAATTATTCTGTTAACTGCAGGTCTTATTTCACAATTGTTAACAAAAGAGGTCAAAATCCCATGACACTTCCCCTTTAACCTATAAATGAAATAAAATGTAGCTAGATGCGGGTATCAGCTGAATGACTCGACATGCAACATTCCAGGAGTGAAAACATGGCATATATCCTGCAAACATGGAAGTAAAGGCTGCAGATAAGAATTTAAAGGTTGTTTTAGTGGTGCCGAGATGTTGCCATGATAATCGCTGACATCACAAAACTTTATAATTAAACTTTAAGACAGTACAGCTCGACAATTGAGTTGTTAAGGTACATGTATTGTATAGCTAATGCCCACAGAATCAGGAGTAATTTTTGTACTTAATTTATCATCATTTCATTAAATGCTGTAATGATGGAAAACCCTTCCAAGCCTCCTTGTTATTAATTATCACACAAGTAACCATCCGAGAATTGGCCGAGTGATTTTGCTCCATCTCCTAAGCTCAGTTTTTGTATTTCCAAGGAAGTTTGTGGTTTTCTAAAGACTGAAAAATTAGACAACAGAAAGTTTCGCAGAGAAAAGTTTCTCTTGAGAAAGTTTCTCATTGGTAATTTAGAAAGTTATTGCTTGTTTCTCAGTAAGGTCTCATGGTGGCTCTTAGTGAAATATAGTGTAGCTGGTTTACTCGAGAACGCATTCAGTTGATCTGAAAAGCTAAAATGTAAATAATAATAATCGTCTCCTTTTTAGTTGCTTAGCGAATCTGTTTTGTTAAAGACTACATTTGTTAACACTGACAATAAAGACTAGTAGTCATTGTCATGAACATGACTTCTGATTATCTGCTTGGATTTGCACATGCTTAAACTTTTAACTTCATAATACCTACCATGTGAAGATCTCCATAGATGACTGGCTGGCAAAGCACTTTTTCGTTTGTTTGTTTGTTTGTTTAGGTTTTTTTTTTCAAGAGGTCTATTTATTGGAGGGAATTTTGCTTTTTGAAATACAGTTCATGAGATTTTTTTTGGGATGCTTATAGTTTGGAGGGATGTTAGGGGGCTTATTTTTTGGCAGAGGTTATTGTCAGAATTTTATTGACAAATGACACTGGTGTGGTTTTCTTGAAAAGTCACATAAGCATTTCGGGCCTGAAAAACAATTTTACAGCCCAATGTTCATTGTCAGAAGGTCAGAAAGTTCAAATGTTAAAAGCTTTACAATATGAAGAAACACACAGGGCTCGTTTGTATAAAAAACTCAGACTCATACTCAGTCGCTATTTACATGTTTTGTGGGGTAAAAAGATTGGGCAAAATAGCTATTTTTCCTTCAACTCTTCCCATGACACCCTGCGCGCCTCAATCTATCCTCGTATCCAATCTTCACACTCCACAAAACACGTAAATAGCGACTGGGTACGAGTCTGTAAAAAACTAGCAGTAATAAATTATTATTATTATTATTATTATTATTATTTATTATTATTATTATTATTATTATTATTATTATTATTATTATTATTATTAAATAAGAAATGGCTCTGAAAAGTACTTGAACTCAGGGCCAAAAACGTGTTTTGGGAGTTTGAAAAACAGACCCCTGGTCCTAAATGCCATGTTTTTTACTTTGCAAATCATGAAACAATATTTGATAAATTGACATCACAACAAAATTTTGCTTGCCAAATTTTAGTCATGCTTTTGACAAACACTGCAAAATTTAAAAGCCATTACTAAGGGTACAATATCTAGGTTGCACTATTGACGTCCTTACACCACAGATCTATGATTATGGGTAGTGTTCTGTCTTAAGTCAACGATGAGTTAAACAGTCAAAAAGTTAATGCTAAACTTTACTTTATTTTTTAGATTTCTTGTGATTTAAGAACATCACAAACATGGTGACAAACAATGAATAATAGTTTTTTTTTATTATTATTTAATTTTTGCCAAGCTGCCATCTTGAAATCCTCTCAAATTTTGCCTCCCACACAACACCCAAGAGTTCATGATGGAATCTCAGCAATCAATCAGCATAAATAAAGGAGCCATACTATTAGACTAACTTTGAAGACTATTAGACCAAAACTGAACAGAACATTTCAAGACAACAAAGTTAAAATAGTGCAAGAGGTTAAAGAATGTAATAAGTTCTTTTGGGGGTGCAAAGGACAAGCTTTTCAACAAAAGGAGACAGACAGTCACTAGCTTGCACACAATCGTCCCCCTTTTTTTTGAACAGAAAGAAGAGACATCTGAAGAATGCCGTTGCTGTTGCTGTTTCCCCGGAATGAGAATAAAGTGCTCTAATTAGTTTCTTGACAGAAGGAATAATGATTATTAGACTAAGCTCTGATTGGTTAGCATCATGGATACTCAAGATAATTTATGCAGCAGAAATAAAGCGCAGGGGTTTCAATAAGTTTTGAAATGGCCTTCTGAGCTAACTAAAGTAGGCGGTGACCTGTTGAAATTTTTTTTTAATAATTTGAGTGAAAATACGGACAAAGTAGGCGACGGTAAGCATAGTAGGCGGCTATTTTTGCCGGTTGCCATCTTCTAATGAAACCCCTGATAGCGGGGTCATCCATGCAAGCCACAGATCAAAAAATGACAACTACACATAGCCCATGTAGTAGGTGTAATCTGGGAGGGAGAGGGGGAGGTGTAGCGAGAAGAAAGGTCTCACTTATTCTCCCTCCTCCCCCCCAATTATACCTGTTATGCAGGCTAACTACACACTGTGTCTTGTGTTTTTCCCCAATCGTGAAGGATGAAGACAAAAACCTTGTTCAAGGTTGGGAAGAATTCAAAATTTATGAAGAAATCCTTTCTTTAGAATTTGTTGTACATCCTACATAAAAGAATGTGTTAATGTAGAGCATGTGTTGGGAAAGTGTGCGAGTACTCTCGACCTCGCAATCACTTGTCTGAGAAAAATCTAGGAGTAACTATTTCACAACCTACACTACTAAATCTTTCAAGGCCCGTCTGATGGTGAAGAAGAAAGCCCAAAAAACAATTATAACACAGAAGGACAGCTGTACATATTTGATTGTCCTCCAATGCAATTCACAAACTCCACAGAAAGAGCACCGCAGGCTGGTGTAGGCAAAAATGGTACTGTCTCTGACTTGTGACAGTTCTTTTTGATCTATTTTTGATGGTCTTTTACTTCTAAATCAAATGCAAGAACCACAAGAGACAGATCCGTGAGATCTAATTAGCATGGAACTTACCAACCCTGCTTCCAACAGTTTCATGTATTTTGATTGCCAAATTGAAAAGAACAACATAAAAATAAATTGACAACTTTAGTTGACAAGGGTGTGTTTTTACAGAAAGTGTAAAATAATGTTTTGCAGTTGAACTTTATGTTAACGTTCTCAGACACTCTTGGACTCCACATGCCTAAGCTCCACTCTCTTGACAATCATTTAACACTTGCGGTTTAAAATGCAAACTGTTTTTTTTTGGTCTTAAATTAATGATCAAATCCGCCTCTGTTGACAGTGTATTCGTCAGGGAAGTCAAAATAGAACTTGTTCCTCTGGGTTATCAAAGGAAGGATGCCAGCATTGGGAATTACATTCCAGGATAAGTACAAGCTGACATTTTTGTTTCCCCTAGAATAGAGAAAAATATCATTTTAAAAACAGTATCACCTTCTTTCACATTTAAAAATCATAGGGGTGCCTTAAATTTTTCAAAAGCTTGCAAATTTGGCTTACACTCAAATTGCTCACAAAGTTGTAATGGGTGGTTTATGTAGCTAGGCGTTTTGCAGAATGTGAAGCATCATTAAGAAAAACAAGTATGGTGTGTTTCCCTTGTGCTAAATTTACAAAGAGAACCAAATTTGTAATGATTCAGTAAGCTTGTTTCTAACTTTCAAATTTGTGGAAGATTCAAATGGAAGTTACCAAACAAAACTTTCACATGGCTGTGTCTGTGTTTTAGCAACTTAAGAAACAAACTTTAGGATCATTCCAGTTTTGAGCTTGGGTGCTTGGCTGGGAATGTTCTTACACAAAGGTTTAATTCCACCAAAAGACTGGTGTTAACATTTTTCATTCAATGCTTACTATAACTAAAGCTAAACAAAATCAAGGCATTCTGATGAGCCTTCAAATAACAACTTGTTTAATATACATACTTCAGTCCCATGCCGTCGTCAAAGAAGTAGTACTTGGTATTCATGCCATGGTAGTTAAGCAGTGCACTTTTGTCTCCTCGAAGGATGATTTTGTCCCAGATAACTACTTGATTAAATTTCTGCAGGTATGAAGATTTTTAAAGAAAGAGTAATTCACAATGGGAAGATCAACCAAATTGCAATGACATGTGCATAATGCATCTTCAAATGGAAACCTGTTTTCTGTACGTAACTAGCTTCTTTCAGGAAACTTGTCAAATTCTCAAGTGCCTGATGTATGAAGCCACGAATTAAAGCCATCCATTTATTACCCCTTAGTTAAACCTCTGCTGTCAAAGAACGTATTAACGCAATAATCAACTTCAAATTTTATTCGGAATAGGAATGCTTAACCTGGCTTCACCATAAACAAGTATATGACCAAAAATGGTGATTGAAATCTTAGAAGAATTCCACTTGGTTATAGGAAGATAAGTTTAGACATGGAAGAGCATAGCACCATACAGTGACCATTTCAAAACTAAGGAGAGTTATCAGAGTTCAGACTTTTGCTATTGAAACAATAATTATTAATGTATTTAACTTTATAGCAAAGAAAAGAGAGAAGAAACTTACATTACTCTTAGTTGAATACTCAGCTGTAAGATAAAGGAAGAGCTGTTTAACATTCCAGTTGAAAATACCTTTTAAGTGTGTCATAAGTTAAGGAAATAATGAGATGTACTTATTAAAATTGCCGGTGGAATTAACAATGTTAAACTAATGAAAGTATACTTTCCAAAAGAAAACACAAGTAGTTTGAGGAGGGTGAGAGTAGGCTGGCATTTGGCAGCAATTTCTAACAAAATATTTTTCAATGACATTAAGTGGCTTTTCTGACCAATTGTTTGAACTGAAAATGTGCAGTTCCAGAAAAAAACCCGTACCCACCCAATGGAAGGTCATCGGAAATTTCTAGGGGGAGGGGGGTCTAAAAAAGTAAACATTTTAGAAGCAAAGTATGAAGCTTACCTGGAATTTCCTGAGGGGATAGGGGGTACAAAATAAAAAACTTCTGTGGGGGGAGTATGGATATTTTCATGAACTGCACAATCTCAGTTTGCTCCAAATGCCCTGCTTTTGCCCAGCCACCCCAGCACACCCCCACCCCACCCTTGCAAGCCAACATTGATAAGTGCATGAATTTAATATTTTACTGTTCCATGGTTCATAATTGAATGACAGCATTCTGGCCTGTTTGGTTGCAATTGAACAAGCTTTTCCAGAATTTTAATCTGAACTTTTTATCCAGATTGTCTGCCTGAATTAACCTTTTCACGGTCATTCTTTGGGGGTGGGTTGGGGGTTGAACAACCGCACAATGTTAAATATTCTTGAAACGGCACAAAAGGATATCTCCCTCTAGATCGAAGGTAATGAAACCCAAGTCATTTTTATCCTTGGACACACTGAAGTCTTGAACGTTTTTCCTAAGAAAAGAAGAAAATTCAAAATCACGTGTTAAAACAAAGAAATAAGCTTTCAAAAACGAATCATTACCGTCGAAAGGGCCAAACTTACACCAAAACTTTCTTTGTCTGCAGATGTAGAGGAGCTTGATGTGTATTTAAAATTGTTGATAGGAAACAAAGGAACGTCAAGGCCGCGAGTACTGTTAGAGTAAACGCAAAAATTGTGTTTAGACGAGAAAGAAAGGTGTTCATTTTGTCGTAAACTCTTCACTTCTGTAAAACTTGAAAAGTAGACTTGTAAACATTTCATTGGACAGTGGCTTTCGATTCAATGAGATGCTCAAGAGTGTATCTTTTAACGATTGTCAGCTGGTCAAGTAGCGAGGGCTCCATCATTGGTCAGAGTATGTCGGATGTCCGCGCGCTTTTTCGCTCTTTTCTAGCGCGAAGAAAAGAAAACGTCAAACGGGCAAGACTCAGTATAGCCTACGCTGTCTGCGGCGCAGGCTAGACTCGGTACGGCCGAGGAAAACGCTTCACAACGGGCGCGTGCCAATCTCGTTCCCAGAGGCCACCGCTGGCCTAAATCGTGCGCGGGCTCTGGGGACGAGATTGGGCCTACTCGCTCGCCCGCTCCTTGCACGCCTCCCAAAGGTATTCCAAGAGCCTGGAACAGGGAAGCTCTTTACCTGGTGATCGCAGAAAACACAACATATGAGGAACATGAGATGTAACGAACGTTTTAGGCTCCTTGTGTCAAAAGCAGGAAATTAAAATGTAGGTCAAAATGCCCCAAAAAGAAAAAACGCCCCGAACACAACACCACCTAATGCATTAGCCAATTCCAGCAATACATGAGCAGTACTCAACGCAAGATTAATCGGACCGTTTAAAAGGGCAATTTTATTTCCTAATACTTCGCTTAGACTAAAAAAACCCTCTTCAGGGGATGCAGAAAGGAAAGCTAAGTAAATGTGGAATTAAACGGTTACAACAAAATAATACTGATCGGAAAAGATGGCGATTGGTTGACAAACATAGAAAGCGGAAACGTGTACAGAAGCTACTATAAAAATACAAATATAAATAGATTAAGTTTCACTGCGTCTGTTCATCCCATAGGTTCGAGAGCAGGGCCCAGCAATTCAGTAGCAGTCAGGAATACTTCAGGGGGCCGCTTGACTATAAAAAACCCCTCTGCAGGTTGGAATTGAGCTGGCTGGAAACTGAATACATTAGACGGTGAACTGGCTGGAACGTTTCTAAATATCTAGTTCTAAATATCTAGTTTCTAAATATCTAGTTTAAAACACTGGTTCTAGCTGGGTAAAAAAAGTCTCGTTTGTTTTCCTGCCTGTCAGGACCCCTGTCAGGCTCGTAAAAAATCGTATTTGACTTTTCGCCGTAACAAAGTCTTTACCAATGAAATTTGAAGGCAAGTAGCGCGCCAGGAAATAACGGCGGTTCTACTGTTCAATGTGAAACTATTTTACACAAAACATGACCAGCGCTTTTCTTCCACTCGAAAAGGCCGTAAAACACACACGGGCCTCTTCAGGCATTTTTGTCCAATTAAATTACCCTCTTCCGGAAATTTGGAATATCCTCCCAATTTTCGGTTACATTCACGGAAACGATTTCGAATTCCCGAGTTTTAACTGATCCTGCTGTGCCGTAATTATTTCATGTTTTCCTTACATTTTCCTAAAATTTCTCCAGATTCGCGGAGGAATTTCCTGTGAAACAGGCCCTTGATCTTGGACAAATAAGGGTTGTAATCCCCCCTGTGCGTAAAGGTATTTATCGATGTTATATTTTCAAGGGAACATGTTTTATGTACAGAATTGGCTTAAAGGCTATGAATTGTACCAAGAGAGATTGTACACAATACCCGTCGAAAATTTGACAACGACATGACAAGGGACATGAATGAAACGCTTCTTCCCTACGATGTCTTTGGGCGACTTGCCATCCTTAATATCAAAATGGCTGAAAAAGAGAGAAAAATACAGCCGACAGCGGTACCTCTGGACACTGCCGGAGCGTTGTACCATGACGATGCACCACAAGATTTCGGCCCTCGGTTCGCTTATGGTTCCGCGCTGCTTTTCCGATACCTTATCCCCGACAAGAGAGTGAGGGAGAGAAAAGTCGTCCCCTAGACCATATAAAACAGATCCCTTTCGTTGGCACCTCACTGGTTCCGCCTTACTGACTTAGATTCAACTATGTATATTGTACTTTTGTCTTCCATGTGGTAGGTTTTGAGGTTTGAGCATGCGCACGGGCTAAAACGATAAAATGACAGAAGGATGACTCGTGGTCAAACGACCTGTAGTCTAGGAGGTATGGACTCCTTTTACCTTAGTTCATTCTTACAATTTTTAATGCCTTTTCCCGAAACAAGTGCTCCTTCGATGGATTGTTGACATTGAGGTCGTCACTCGAATAGCTCTGTGAAAGCCGTGGCTATTTTTCTGTTTTGGGGTATTAAGTCAACACTTATTACCGTGCCATGTAAGAAATTCAGTGTGCCACGCTTGTTACTACACAACTCAGATGCTTCCTTTCTCCTCTTGATGCCGGTCTGGCGGCATCAATTCTTATCCTGGACCGGTTTCTGCTTCGACTACTGGTAAGATCAATTGCCTCGTGGTGAATGCCAGAAGCGTAAAAAGTTATCACAAAGACTGCATAGAAAACTGGCAATCCGTGTGTAGCCTCCGTCGCTTCCAGGACCTGGTGTACGCCGAAAACTCTGACGTTATATGCGTCAATGAGACACGGTTGAACCAAAATATTTACAATATTTAGGGAGATCGGTATGATCGAGGTGGCGGTGGAGTTCTTATCGCAATCAAAACAGCCTCCTTTAAAGCTTTCAAAGAATTTTATCCTGAATCGGAAGCCGAGCTGCAACATCTTGAGATCATTTTTGCCAAAATTAATATGCTCACAGGTCAAAGAATTTTATTCTGTTTTTGCTATGGGCCACCCAATGAAGACCCAAGTTGGGTGGATGTATATATATATTCGATAATTTTCTGCATGAAGTTTGTGACCAGTACGTTAGACAATATGGTAATTTCGGGTGACTTTAATTTGCCAGACTCTGGGACTCAATTGACAGCGCATCGGGTGTTAACGAACTCAGCCAAAACGCTAAAAATCTTCAATGCTTACTCAAGTTTGGGCTTATAGAAGATAATGACACAGTTTCTCAATGACCATGAAATTCTTAATCTGGGTAGTTAGTTAATCAATTGTGGCCCTGAAAAAAATTGGAAGGAAAAAAAACTACGAATTTTTAAGAAAATGCTTTTTTTGTGAGAAGGACTCTGAAACGCTGACAAACGTCAACATTTAGCTAAAACTATAATTTCTATATATTTGCATTGCTCGAGATCGCGCGCATTTGACAAGGCCCTAAAGCTTTTTGCTGACTTGCAAGGACCCATCTGTTAAATTAAATCGTGTAAAGTTTGCTTATCATTTTTACATAAATTATGACCTAAATTTGGAAAGCGCTAAACTTCTCGAATTGGGTCTTTGCGATTTTGTTGAAACTCTGTTCAGCTTAAGGCACTAATTCGCACTATGTGTAACTGAGAGATTTTCGCGAAAAAAGGCCGACAACAGCAGAATTTCGACTCAGGGGGTGTTTACATGATACCGGCGCGACTTTCATTCCGGTACGAGTCCACTTCAGTTCCCTCTTGTGGCTCTATATTCGTTTACATGATACTAGCACAAAATCTTGTACCGGAGCGAGTCATACCGGTGCGAGTTCACCCCGGTAACTGTACCGGGGCAAGATTTTCATTCCGGTACGAAAACTCATCCCGATGTCATGTAAACGCGGTACGGCTATTCGCTCCGGCATGAAACCGCTCTCCTGGGAGTCTAGAACGGATAGCGCATGCGCAGTCTTCGATATCCAATCCAATATGGCGTCACCTGGGCGTCACAATCACGTCGGTCGAAATAAAGTGTCCATTCATGTAAACACGGTATGAAATCACAATGTCATACCGGTATCAAACTCGCACCGGGGCGAGTTTTCACATGTAAACACCCCCTCAGACTTCAAAGGGGCGTGGCACTATAACAACGTGACATTTACTCCGATCGCCAAAAATTTGGTGCCATATTGTAGATTGATCTATAAGTTATCCATTCTATGTGTTACACTTACGATCAAAGTAAAGGTGGGGATACCAGAGAGCTTCAAAGTAGGGTGGTACCGCCAAAAAATAACTGGGTCGAGTCACCTTTTAAGGTGATAATCTAAAAAGTTACCTTTTAATGGACAGTGGTTGGTTCTTTCATCTAAACCATTAGCTTGTGGGTGGTAGGCCGAAGTGATGTGATGCTTGATTCCAAACTTTAAAAGTAATCTCTCTGACAGCTGAAATGGTAGAAGTTTCTCACAGTCACAGCAACTTACTCTCAAAATAAAGATTTTTGTTCAAAGAGAACTATGTCTTAGTATCGTAACAGGAGAACACTGATTATCGCTGAAAATAACCACAACGTAGCTTCAATGTGTCTTCTAAAAGACCCAGATAAATTGAAAACAAGCAAAGAAAAAACAAACGAGAACACCAAATTCAAGTCCCAGAGCTAATTGCACAATTTACCAGATTTACAAACTCCCGTCCTTGGTCAGAAATTATGCGACAGGAGCCCCATGTCTGCAGAAGGTTGAGTGGAGAGCCTTTGCCACACTATCTGCACTTTTATCGGGTAACGGAACACACTCTACGTACTTTGTGAAGTAATCTGTCTGTGTCAACAGGTACTTGCTTCCGTTCTGTGAGGTTGCGAGATCAATTCCGACAAGATACCAGGGCTTCGGAACAACCTTGACGGGGTGAAGAACATCAAATTTCTTCACTTCTGGGGCACTGTGCTGGCAACTGTCACAATGTTTTATCTAGAGAAATACGTATCAACAGGCACTTAACTCAATTTTACATTCCCTCTACGTCATCATTCTCTTCGAGAACCAACATGTCGGGAAGAGTTTAGAAAAAAATTGCTGTAATCAACCCAAATTTATTAACACTATGACCGGGCGATTTTGCTGCATTTCTGCTTGAAATAAATAGTGCTAAAGCATGACTAAGTATCTTCACTCGCACAAGGACAGCAAAATAAAGTGTTGAAGGGAGTACAAATTGATGTTAGTTTTTTAGCACTTTTTTTTCAAGACAGGACGACAGAATTTGAGAAAGTCTGCAAGACTTTTTTCAGTTTAATTTGACGACACAGTCTTGTCTTTGCCTGACTCATTACAACACACAGCATCTCTCTCTTCAGTGTACCTACATCACATTTGTGAACAAACCTGGTTCCAGTTATTCAAAGAGCGGATAACTTTATCCAAGGGATAAGTCGCTATCCAGCGGAGCAAATGTACTCCAACCAACGCTTCTGACAAGTTTTCCACGCAATCCCGTACTTGAATTTGACATATGCTTCTACGGCTATTCACAAATTTTAGGATTACCGGAAAAAAAATACTGCACACATTCTAACTGCCGGATAGCAACCTATCCAGTGGATAAGATTATCCGCTCTTTGAACAACTGGGGCCTGGACTATTATTTTCAGGTTTCCCAGGTGGGAAGAAGGAGGGAGGGGGGGGGGGGGGTTCGAGGGGTTCGAGCGGTCCCCCTTTGAAGATCAATAATTTTCAGAAGAAAAACTTTTAAATAAAGTTCCTGTGATCGGAATACATCAACCAAAGAAAAATAGAGATATAAACCCGTTCTTTACTGTCTTATCCTCAGTAAAAATAAAAATTGTCAAGAATCCTTGGAGATTCAAAATTTTAACGACGTTTCATTTTTGCGGTAAAACCGCATCCGCCCGAAAAAGCCATAGAACGTACCCTTTCCACAACTCTTTTCCTCCGAATTCCAGAGGTGGAAAATTATGGTTCAGGACGGACGAATCGTTGCTGATTTATGTGCTTCGTCACTAAAAGAATTTGTTCCCGACGACTTTCCTAACCTGTACATGCTCCTGAAAATTGCTGCCACCCTTCCAGTCACCACTTGAGAATGTGAACGTTCCATAACCACAATGAGGAGGTTGAACAACTACATGAGGTGTACCGTGGGAGAGAGTAGGCTGTCCGCCCTGGCTCTAATGCATATCAAATATGATATGAAAATAATGCCTGTCAATCTTGACGAGACAGTCAATTTGTTCTTAGGCCTACACCTGAGAATGATGAAGTTTACTAGCTTGGTGTATGACTATCAGCAGATCGAATAGCTTTCAGAACTTGACAGGGCGCGGAATTTACATTGAACTTTCTTGTTTAATAAGTTGAAACAATTATGCCGTCGAAATGATGTATATAGCTTAAAAAGCTGCTGTAAAACAAAGTTGTGATTTGCCTAAAATGGGTCTCAAAATTTAGGAAATGACATTGCTGGGAACCTAGATTTTCAAAAATTTCAGGGGGAGCATGCCCGCGGACCCCCCTAGTAAGAGGTAAAACCGCAAGATTTAGGGCTCAACGAACACCAGTTCCGAACCTTAGCTACGCGCCTGTTTTCATAAATGAAAATATATCTTTTGGATTTTAAAGCTTGGTTTTCGCTGGCGACACAACCATAGGCGCAAGCACAAGAGAAGAAAACATTTTGATCCTTGTGCTTGTGCTAATACTTGCGTCGAGGCCGTTTTCATGGTGAAATAAGCATTCTTATGCTTGCGCTCGTGTTTGCGTTGCTAGTGAAAACCAGGCTTAACTTTTCCCTGGAAATTTTTGAAGTCATACCGTGATAGTATCCCTCGAAGTGTGACTAGTTGATGTCCAAATCGTATCATCGTTTATTTTTTAAAGATTGTTTTTTATGGATAATTACTTTTTTGGATGTGGCGGTTGTGTAATTACATTTCAAAAAGCAAGCTGCGAAAATAACTCGCCAACCACAAAATTCTGAATAGCTAAATTAATGAATATTAAACTAAATACATTAATTAATAAATAAATGTATTTACTGAAAGCATTAAATGAAAAAAGGAAAGAGAATCAGTCGTTTATACAGAATCTCTTAAAGGTGAACGGTGCTAAAAGCGGGACTACCAAAACAGCTTATTTTATTTTTTTATCTTATTTTTTTATTTTATTAGGCGGGATGACGTAGTCAGGCAGCGTCTTAAATTCGGGACCGCATTCCTTTCGTCGTAAATTGCCTTGTGTTTTTTTTAACTTTCCCGTATCCCGTGCCCGTCCCGAAAGAATTGTGTGATTTTTATTGGCTGCAACTTCGAATCACGTGCAAGTCAGGTTGAATTGCACCATAAATGTTCATTTCACCAGAAATTTGCATAATTTTGTTTTCGACGTCACTGATGCGTGACATGGCACTTTCCGCGGTAAAAGCGGTAAATCGAAAGAATAACTTCCAAGAAGCACTCGACATTTAACACGGTGGAAATTGGAGAGTTCCTGGCGAACGAATCATGCTTTGTTTGACATTTGTAGAACCACGATGAGACTGAGAAGAGGTCATTATAAGCTTTCGTTATCGTAAATCATAATCACTGATGGATTTCCAGTACAAATACAAGGGAAACAACATAACGCGATCATCGTGACTCAAACTATGCCATTAGCAACAACAATCTTACAACAACAACAACAACAGTCTTTATTCGTGCTCAGAAATTATACAGTGTTACATTACTACAAGAAAGAAAAATTACTAAAGAAGAGGGCACAGCCACTTAGAAATAGCAAGCTAATCGCGCTAAGTGGCTGGGCCAAGCGGAAAATTTTGCAAATACCCTACATTAAAATAGAGCTAAGGACACGATTTTAGCAAGGATAGTTTTATCAATCTTCGAAGCATACAATTGGAATAAATGAATCAGCATCACGCGTAAATGCCAGTATAGGCATCTTGTTTATTTATTTTTTCACAAATAACTCATTCTTGTTCAGGATTCTTAGGCTGCAAGCAGTCCCTTTCTTGATAGTCGAGAGATCGCGCGAAATAGCCAAGCGCGAAAAAACTGGAGCAAACGAGCGGAGGGGGGCTTGGGGAGAGGCGTGAAAAAGGGGCTCCAGTCTCGCTGCGCTGTGAGCGCACCATCTCGACTGACCAGAGAGGGACTGGTTGCAGTCTACAGGATTCTTTAATTTGAGAACTGCTGAGCAGCCCCTCCCCTAGCCTACGAACGCAGACGTATTTCCAGCTGTCACTTCTCTCCGCCGGAGAGAAGCAACAGCCGGAAATACGTCTGCGTTCGCAGGCTACCCCTCCCCCATTCCCACTCAGAGAAATAAAGGAAGTGGCGTGACAGGCAGACTGTGGGTCAAACACAAGTATTGAATTACCGATCAACTCTTCAGCGGGACCTCAACAAAAGAACTCTTGATTCTTGCATAAATCCTATTTTGCGTTCGATACCTTTAAGAAGGAGATTTTGGGGATAAAGGACGCTTTTAAATTTGAAGTTAGATTTAGGTCAAAACTGACCAAAGATTTTGAATTTAGAAATATATAAATTGATGCCGTGAAATCACTGTGGAAGGAGCGTGCATGGCAGTGAAAAGCAATTCTTACCATTTCAACCGTATCCTTGTAATAATCCGGCCAGTAGTGGGGTGCCCCAGTAGTAACGCTGCTTGACCTTCTTGAGCGTGTTGTCTCTGCCAGCATGGCAAGAAAAAATCAGCTGAGTGGCATTCTTCAAACATCCTTGACTTTTCGTCTTCCTTTATAACTAATCGCTTTAAAGTCGAGCCATCCTTTTGTTTATCCATATAAAACAGGGAATCATTTTGTTGGTCGTACTCGAATTTTTTGCAGAATTTCCGTAACGCTAACTTTTCCTGTTTAGCAAACCCGGGCGGATAGGCCTGGCTTTTCACATATTCCAAAACATTTTTATAATTATTTTGTGGAATCCATCTTTTCAGGATTTCCCGTTTCCCTGCGAAATTCTACTCGCGTCTTAGAGTGGATTCCCAAATCACTAGTATTTTGGGCATGGGGGGAGGGTACCAAAAACACGGCAGCCATATTGGAAGGGGATACCCAAAAAACTAGGGATTTGGGTACGGGGGTGCCCAAAGCTCGGGCATGCCCAAATCACTGTGACAGTGGTATTTTGAATTTTTGTAGAACCCAGTCCCACTCTGTAATGGTTACCCTCTCTAACATACCAATTTATTTTTAATTTATTTTAGTAGTTTATTTTAAAAAAATAATGCGTATTTCTTGATCATTGCTTTCATATTATTTTGTGGCATCTTAAAGGAGCCCTTTGGTTTTCCCTATCCCAACCCAGAACAATCCCACAACCACACAAATTCATTGTTAAATAGGGTACTGACCACTGTGCCGGTAAAGGGCTAGTGACAGTCCCATTTATTAGACAAGTTCAAATGAGCCATACAACAATTGCTTGCCTGCTGCCCGTCAGGAAAAACCCCCTGTCTCTAAAGGAGGAAACCTGATCCCTCCCGAATGCAGCGCCAGGCATTACTAACAACGTGAGGGAGTAGGGTTACAAACTTAATGCTTTAATACGTATTAATGTATGCATGGTAACCAGCAAAAGTAGGTCAACCATGAAAATGACAGTTTGCTGCTATTCTGAGAGCTGCAGCATTTGTCCTTTTTATGGTCGGGCAGCCAATCCCTATGCCCCCGAATTTTAAATAATTTTCTGTTGCATTGTATTGGCTCCGGAGATCGGATGGCCACTTCATATGCCCCCGAGTTAAAATAATATTCTTTTTCATTGTATTGGCTCGGGAGATTGGATGGCCACTTCATATGCCCCCGAGTTAAAATAATATTCTTTTGCATTGTTTTTG
The DNA here is from genome assembly GCF_977016875.1 of Pavona decussata. NCBI lineage: Eukaryota > Metazoa > Cnidaria > Anthozoa > Scleractinia > Agariciidae > Pavona > Pavona decussata. Next base: position 2,172,417 of record NW_028145517.1, on the reverse strand, counting down.
CTCGGGAGATCGGATGGCCACTTCATATGCCCCCGAGTTAAAATAATATTCTTTTGCATTGTTTTTGCTCGGGAGATCGGATGGCCACTTCATATGCCCCCGAGTTAAAATAATATTCTTTTTCATTGTATTGGCTCGGGAGATTGGATGGCCACTTCATATGCCCCCGAGTTAAAATAATATTCTTTTGCATTGTTTTTGCTCCGGAGATCAGATGGCCACTTCATATGCCCCCGAGTTAAAATAATATTCTATTGCATTGTATTGGCTCAGGAGATCAGATGGCCACTTCATATGCCCCCGAGTTAAAATAATATTCTTTTGCATTGTTTTTGCTCGGGAGATCGGATGGCCACTTCATATGCCCCCGAGTTAAAATAATATTCTTTTGCATTGTTTTTGCTCGGGAGATCGGATGGCCACTTCATATGCCCCCGAGTTAAAATAATATTCTTTTGCATTGTTTTTGCTCGGGAGATCGGATGGCCACTTCATATGCCCCCGAGTTAAAATAATATTCTTTTGCATTGTTTTTGCTCGGGAGATCGGATGGCCACTTCATATGCCCCCGAGTTAAAATAATATTCTTTTGCATTGTTTTTGCTCCGGAGATCGGATGGCCACTTCATATGCCCCCGAGTTAAAATAATATTCTTTTTCATTGTATTGGCTCGGGAGATTGGATGGCCACTTCATATGCCCCCGAGTTAAAATAATATTCTTTTGCATTGTTTTTGCTCCGGAGATCAGATGGCCACTTCATATGCCCCCGAGTTAAAATAATATTCTTTTGCATTGTTTTTGCTCGGGAGATCGGATGGCCACTTCATATGCCCCCGAGTTAAAATAATATTCTTTTGCATTGTTTTTGCTCGGGAGATCGGATGGCCACTTCATATGCCCCCGAGTTAAAATAATATTCTTTTGCATTGTTTTTGCTCCGGAGATCGGATGGCCACTTCATATGCCCCCGAGTTAAAATAATATTCTTTTTCATTGTATTGGCTCGGGAGATCGGATGGCCACTTCATATGCCCCCGAGTTAAAATAATATTCTTTTGCATTGTTTTTGCTCGGGAGATCGGATGGCCACTTCATATGCCCCCGAGTTAAAATAATATTCTTTTGCATTGTATTGGCTCGGGAGATCGGATGGCCACTTCATATGCCCCCGAGTTAAAATAATATTCTTTTGCATTGTTTTTGCTCGGGAGATCGGATGGCCACTTCATATGCCCCTGAGTTAAAATAATATTCTTTTGCATTGTTTTTGCTCGGGAGATCGGATGGCCACTTCATATGCCCCCGAGTTAAAATAATATTCTTTTGCATTGTTTTTGCTCGGGAGATCAGATGGCCACTTCATATGCCCCCGAGTTAAAATAATATTCTTTTGCATTGTTTTTGCTCCGGAGATCAGATGGCCACTTCATATGCCCCCGAGTTAAAATAATATTCTATTGCATTGTATTGGCTCAGGAAATCAGATGGCCACTTCATATGCCCCCGAGTTAAAATAATATTCTTTTGCATTGTTTTTGCTCGGGAGATCGGATGGCCACTTCATATGCCCCCGAGTTAAAATAATATTCTTTTGCATTGTTTTTGCTCGGGAGATCGGATGGCCACTTCATATGCCCCCGAGTTAAAATAATATTCTTTTTCATTGTATTGGCTCGGGAGATTGGATGGCCACTTCATATGCCCCCGAGTTAAAATAATATTCTTTTGCATTGTTTTTGCTCCGGAGATCAGATGGCCACTTCATATGCCCCCGAGTTAAAATAATATTCTATTGCATTGTATTGGCTCTGGAGATCGGATGGCCACTCCATATGCCCCCTTATCTTGTATGGTTCTTCTTCTTCTTAAATCCTCCTTCGATTGCCAGCATCTATGGAAATTAAAGCAATGAATTATTAACAGAAATAGTTACATATAGATCAAGTACAATTGTGCAATTAAAGGGCTCACAGTCACTTAGTTTTTAGTCACATTTTACAGTCAGCTTCTCACCCATAACAATCTTGTTATTAATTTTTTTCACATTAAGTTACTTTGTTCTTAAATCTCTTGTCAGATGGAGTGTCAGTATCATGGGCAGTGATGTTTTATTCCCTGGATGTGCGCATTGACCCAAAAACTTAAAGGGAGAGCTTAGGTTTGGTGAATGGTTGAGATCCCTAGATATTAATTCAAAACGTATGCAGTCCGGAGGGGTAGGCTTAACTCTGGTGTATTTTTTGATAGAGTGCAAACCAAGTCAAGTTGTCAGACCCCCAAAAGGGCATTTCATTAGGTTAAACTGGATCGAAAAGAATCTGATAGCCCAAACGATAACCCCCAAAAAGTCAGGAGCGAATTATCTTCTGCCAATTCCATCCTTTACAACTTTACAAACTTTAAGGTGTCTCACATGATATAATTATATTTCACGTTTTAATTTTGTTAGGCTGATCACCAGCTAATTTTTTTTGTCTTTATTTTGATTTCAATGAAGAGTTACAGAGATGACTACAAACATACATACAAGCTTAAAGACAATACAATACAATACTAATAGCTTTAAAAAATATATAAAAAAATGTTTGATTACAATTTACAATACGCAAAGTGCAGCTTATGTTTAATAGGCAAAATGGTCTACTGTAGGTCTTAGTTCTATGGTATTTAAAGATTGATTTGTAATTTTGATTTGTGTTTTTTTGAGTCATTAGTTTGCTTCTCAGAACAGCAAGGAAGGTATCAAAGAAATAAGCGTCTTACTCTCTCGAGGCAGAGTAAATGTAATATTTCCAGGCCAAGTTGTAACGTGATAACTATTATTAGTGAAGCCAAATTAGATAATATTTTCTTTGTTGAGCTGGATAGAATCATCATTTGTATTCCACCAATTTGTAAGTTTTGTTCAAAAGCTTTTGACAAATGGACAAGATAATTATTCCAAGTGAGTTAGTGTTTGTTTTTGTTTACAAAGATGGCATTTAATTTAACTCTAAATAAGGTTGGGTTTAGTAATGGCAGAATATGGGATCACCAGCTAAGTTGCAACTTCCATAAAATGACCTGATTAGCTTGTAGGGGTAGGTAAACTGCTCACAAATTGATTCAGTTATTCAGTTGACTCTGAGTTTACTGGGACCTATTTGCACATGTAAAACCAGACTGACAACTTCTTAGCGTGTTTGATCGGGGTCTACACCTACTATACTGTTGTACTGGCTTGATCTCCAAAAGTAGGATGTACTGGCATACAGCCAGGTGGCCACATGGATGATTTTTTGGTTACTTGTTTTGGGTCATATACAAAAAATTTCACAATAATTTTAGACATTTTAAAAATCATTTTATGTTTATAAGAACTTGTTGCAGTCTAATGAAACATAAAGCAATCATATCAATTGGAGAACATGATCAATTTAACCAGATATTTTCTCCAAAGACAAACACCTACATAAGATACAAAATGAAGGTAAACTTTAGATACATAACAATATTAATAGTTCATTAGTTTTGACCTAAAGGATGGTCTATTTTTAGTAGCTTACCAGAGTGATCATGATGGTCCTCTGGGACTAACCCATCTTGCCCACTGCCAGCGCTTGAACGGCCAGTTTGCTAATAATGTACAAAAAAACCAGCATATAATCATTGGTGGTCTTTTTAGAGATTAGTCTCATCCAGCAACTTCTAGAAAATGATTAAGTGTAGGGTAATTAAATTATCTAACGATTAAGCTAGATATTATCTATGTAACATAATTATTATAATAAAACAAATGCAACAATGGCTGGATGGTTTAATTCCCCGGCTATACACATTACGGAATTTCTTATGAGATATCTTCACCTCAGTCAACAATCTGTCAAAAAGTGCCATATAATGTATGGGTGGGGATAAGATTTTCAAAAATGTGTAAGTGACCAAATAAAATTCAAAGAATCCAGTCCTTAATGGACTTTCTTCACCTCAGGCAACAATCAGTCGATCATCAAGTTTCCTTTGGTGACCAGCAGTTTGAAAATTTGAAAAAATCTGTGGCTAATAACAGCTTGGACACAAAATAATTAATATTGTCAAGATGATAGCAGTGTCACTACATGTAAGTTTGGGGTTCACCAAAACAAGTTTGCAATGCATTGCAATGATACTATTATTTTGTTGGTTTTTTTTATATATACAGTCAACTCCCAATAACTCGAACCTTCAAGGGAAATTTAAAAAGGTTCGAGTTATCGAGGGTAAACTTATATAGAAAATGACCTGAAAGCAAAGGAAAATTGGTTCGAGTTAGCGGGAGGTTCAAGTTAGCGAGGGTTCGAGTTATTGGGATGAACAATTTTTATATAAAATTTATTGGTTCTTTACTATATTCTTTCCCAACATTATTATTCATCCTAATAATTTTATTAGCATTATGTGTCAGTCAATAGCTTGATGATTTACCAGATTTTAAGGTCCTTTAATGCATGAGGTTTAATTTGTGTATTCAATTAGTGGACCATAGGCCTACTCGATATTTATGAAATTTTGAATTCTAAAAAGTATACCTGATCCAGAGTAGCATCATCATGTTCAATTGCCCTCCGGCCAAAAGATGCTTGAGAAACAGCCACGTTGTTCAGATCAGAGTGTCCCATTGTTTCAAATGGCCAACCTTTGAAAATAGCAAAAAATATATATATAAAGAAATATAAAATGAAACACTTTAATTCACTAAAATTTAAATTTTTCTAAATTTTTTCTAAATTTTAGTGAATTATGACGCACTTAATTAAAAAAAGTCCTTCATTATCAGGAAGTTCAAAATACACCAAATGTCTGTTAATGTTTTAAAACATGGAACTATAATAATAATAAGCATTAAAAGACCAGAGTCAATATCACATTAATGTTTTCACCTACATGCACCAGATGGAAGTCTAGATTCAGTGTGACTCACTTGGCTGACACATTACAGATCTTTAAATGCTTAGATCGGGAGATGATCATGACATAATCATTGGATCCAGGCCCTTGAGGGGCTCACATTCAACATAAAAATACATGTAGTCTTGCACACCACATGCGAAAACGATAAGGCAAAAGTTTTGATAGGTGACAATATCAATAGGTCACTAGTTAAGACTTAAGGGTGATCATTTGTACTGTAGCTCACCGTCCTGATAGTCCTGAGGGTCACCTTGCCCACGGCCAACAGCACCAGAGCTTTCACTGGTTTGCTAATTAATTGCAAAAGATGGCATTAATAAGTTATACCCACCACGTTTATTTGGAGCCATGTTCACCGTCGTGTGTATGAGGGAACAGGAGGACACCACCACCCTCTCCACTAATGTTGGAAATATCACTATCAACTTTTATTTTGGGAGGTTATTAGGCTTTCAAGTAGAATATGACACTCCAGAAGTTGTGTATCTTTTAATCCAATTAAAAGTAACACTTGGTTCAGTTAATCACCATTTGTGGGCTTCTGAAGAGCATCAGATCCATATAAAATTCCCCTCAAACATCCAAATTGAGCACAGCCATTTTGAATGGCACTTAGTGGCCTGTCCATTTTTTAATGATGCTGTTCTGTCCAAAAAAACTGGTACAGTACCTCAAATGGGGATGTAAAATTTCATCGTTTGCATCCAAAAAAACAAGGGCTTAACAAAGAATTGCATGGCTTTACCAGCTACACCACAAAAAGATATTTGGGCTACTAAAAAAACCTCAAAATGTGCACAGGACTGTGTGTCACTCCTTTGATTACCGGTATGTCATGCAAATTTGAGCTGATTGATAGAACGTCTCAAAGAAGGTCTCTAAAAGAAGATATACCATACATTATTCCACATGCAGAATATTCCCTTGGATGGAAGAAAGGACTAACATATAAAGAACGCACTCCTATTGTATAGACTGGAATCGTGATTGTATGGGACAATGTTGATTGAATGGATGGATTTTGGGACACGTACTTGGCATCCCCACAAGTTTTGTAGGAGTAGATGACATCATCACCAACTTCGCAATGGAGACTCAGAGAGCCTGATGACATCAAACACACTCCCTAATCTAATTGATTGTTACTAGTATTAGCATGTAGCCCCATGGCCAATCACAGCTGCAGAAATTTGACTGGGTCTCACTACAAATCCATAACTTTTGTTTTTTCATTCCTTATTTCTAAAATTACGTACCTGTTCTGTGGCATCATCACTGATTGATGGCATCGAGGCAAACCACGACTCAGAAATAGCCACCAGGTTATGCAGTGCTGAGTCAGGTAACACAATAAGGGGACAGCTGCGATCTATCACAACTTCTCCGGGTGGAAATCCAAATTCATGTCGCCAAGGATGGTAGCAGGAGCGCAGCTGCAAAACTTTTAAAATAGACAAAAAATTGATTAGTGACATAGTTTTCCCGCGTGAATTTGTTGGCACTTTCACGTGAAGCTGCACAGACATCATCAAAGGAGACAATGACAGGCCTGTGCAGACTCCCCTTGGGTTTTCCAGTTGCGATGCATTTAAGTCTTTTTTCAAACTTTCGCTCTTAAACAAGCATATCTAAATCAGCGTTTTGTAATCTGAACCACTGTAATTATTGTAAAGCAGTTTTGTGTTGTTACAATAAACTACAAAGTTGTTGGAAAAAAAAATAAATGAGCTAACTACCTGTTTTATATAATATAATCGGAGGCTTTGTGTACATATTTTACAGCAACAACTGACTTTGTATTAAACCCCAGTTCTTCATTAATGCTTGTTTCAATTTATTGATGAGTGGAAAGTAGTAACAGATGGCAATATTTTCTTGTGAGTTTTTTGTTTTGTTGGAGTGCCGAGTTTCTAGTGGCAAAGGTGACTCCTGTTAGTGATATCTCTATAAAATTGTTTGGATAGCTACATGATTTCAGCTTGACAACTAAGTTGACAGCGCTAACTCCAATAGTCAAATGATTTAGTTGATTCTTCATGAGGCTTACCAGCAGGGACACAACAACAACGATATGCCCCATCACTGATGTGATCGTACACAAGTGGGAGAGCGGAGGACTGAAACAATAGAAGATGTTTGCATAAAAATAGAATATATTTCCCAAAGGAAAATCATTGTATTGTTTTGGTCCTCCAACATGGCCGTCGTGCACACACCCTATATTCCGACTCAAAGGTACGTAGCCGTTAAGTTATGGGGTTATGGGCTACCTCAAGGTCAGTAATAATATGATACATACAGACAAACTATTTGGCTTCATGAAACGCTCGTATGTATAGACCAAAGACCAAAGTAATAACGAATTTATACGCCGTTATAATTATCTAAACGCCGGCGTTCGAGCGTGTAAAAAAACATAATTTTCGACAGTTCTGTTGTCTACATTCACTCAAAAACATTTCAGAAAGGTTCTAAAAACTCTCACCTGTCTCCCTATATCCCCTATAGCAAGGGGAATGATTTAGAAACGAGTTTTCGTCGTACTCTATCTCACACCAAACACAAGTAACCCGACACTCCATTATCATTCTAAGTTATGTAAAAGATTTTCTATTTCCCGCTAAAATATACAATTCACGAAGCGTCCAATGATCGCGTCCAATCTCGCAAGTCTCTCGTACCCAGAGTCCTCTGGCCGAGGACTCTCGAGGACTCTGGGTACGAAATTGCGAAGCGTCAGGCTCTTTAGTCAGCGGTTGGTCTCCTGGACGCGTCCAGAGAATTTCCAGCTTCGATTCTCTTTGTCTTTTAGCAAGTTAAGCCTTAAATCAAGGTAAAACATTTGAAATGATGCCCTATGGTGGTGCAAGTATTTGGAAGGCTTAAAGTAAAGAGAAGTCAACACATGTCGTGATCTTTTAATCAGAACCATACCATGGAAAGACTCGACTCCATGTTTGAGAAATTTCCTGGTAATATCGCTGTTACGTTCAATTCCGGGACAAGCAAACAACACGTAACATATCAGGAACTTGATGTTCAAGCTTCCAAAGTGGAGGAGTTTTTACGATCCTTGTGCGAAAAGCGGGAAATTATAGCAGTTTATTCTCAACAATCTGTTGGTTTGGTGGCCTGCATCCTTGGAGTACTGAGACATCAAAGCTGTTTTGCGCCAGTAGATCAGGATTGGCCACCAGAAGCTATCTGCTTGTTCTTGTCAAGGCTCAATGTAAGTCTGGTGCTTGTAGATAAAGAATTCATGGAGCCTTTTCAGAAGTATGTGTCGCAGTGGAAAAACAGTCTGCCAAGTCATGACTGCAAGATAGAGCTTATCAGGAGTGAGGTGCTTGATGCTAATGGGTTTTTACTTGTAAGAAAACTACCAAGCATTGATCCAGAAGTGGTGAAGAACAATTCACTGGGTCTTGCCTACGTCATGCAAAGTTCGGGTACCACAGGTGATCCCAAAGCTGTTAAAGTACCACACAGCTGTATAATACCGAACATTGCTGATTTAGGGTAAGTAATCTTAGCTACACTACATGGTTATGAACCTATCATCAGCCATCCCCTGAGGGGAGACTCTGGGCAAGGAAGGTTTCTTTGAAGAGTTCCTTCTCGAAAGTGTTAATTTCCCCTCTTGGATTGGGGGAGCACAGAACAATCAAAGGGTTATGCCCCTCCTTATACGGTGCTGTTAACCAATTTCAAAATTTCAGACTATTGCGATAAAGGTTTATAAAGTAACTATGATAGTGTGTATTCATCACAGTGATGTCTCAAGAAGAGGTTGGTCTGCTTTTTATCGTATATGACAGCCTAAAACTATCTCCTAATTGTACCCTCCAAGAAAGAGATCAAATGGCTGTAATTCTAAGATTACTCCATGCTGCTGGAAAACTAGGAAATATAATTATAACCTTTTACCTGATGGACTAGTGCACCTATGGGAGCCTCAACTCTGTTTCCACCGTATCTTAGTTATCTTAAACAAGGCTGTTGCCTGAGAAAAATTTCAAGGAGCCCACAAGGCCAAATGCCTAGAAGTTAGGAGCGGAACATGTGAAGTGTTAGGTGCTGCTGCAAAAAAAGTAGGCACCCAGAGTATTTTCTAGGGCACAACAGGCTACCGGGCTCCTGTTAGGTAGCAGCCTTGTTAGAATACCTCATTTCACCTCACCTCTATTCCCTTCATCTCACCTTAGCCCCCCCCCCCCCCCTACCCCTTCCCCATCCCCTTTCCTTATCTTCCCTTACCTGCTTCTATCCTGCACTCTCTGGAAACCCTTTCGGTTTCATCTAAAAACCATGTTTATATTATTACTTAACAGGAACATATTTCAAGTGGTGCCAGATGATGTGGTCTTTCTAGCCTCACCCTACACCTTTGATCCTTTTATAGTGCAGATGTTTTTGGCATTTGCCGCAGGAGCCAGACTTGTCATGGTGCCTGATGCTGTTAAAGTGGTTCCTTCTAAGTTATGTGAGATTCTTTTTGATGAGGAAAAAGTCACTATCTTTCAGGTGGATAACATGTACACGTACTGTATAACATTTTGCAAAATAAATGTAAATCTCACATGTAGCATGACAACTCACTTTGGATAGGAGCCTAGCAGCTCCTCAGTTTTATAGTAGTGCTTGACACTTTGTTCATTCCAATGACTTCCTATCAGTGGCAGAGCTATTAAAGGGAAGGGCACCTTTTTTCAGAGAAAATAAGGTCCTGAGAGCAGTTATTTTTCAACTCTAGATTAAAATAATGTTGTCACTCTAGGCCTGGATGCCCTCTACCTGTCCTGGATCTGAAGACTTTTTTCAAAACTGGCTTAGGAGAATGGAGAAAACAATAATTAAGCAGTGCCATACCAGCATCTTATTCAATAAATTTCACTTTATTTGTCATGCTGTTCTATTTGAACCACACCTTAAAGTTTGAACCATCTTGGATTGTTGGACACTATAACAAACAACACCACAGGAATTAAAGCACTGTTCACACTTACCTTCCGTTTGAGTGATCACACCTCTGATACCATTCCACTGGAAAGTTCAGTTTAGTAGCTTTCATTTTTATGGGACACTAGAAGATTTCAGATTGAAATTCTAAAAGAGCCCTGAAAGAGAAACTGCTCAGTTAATCTACCCCCATGGTACTCAAGTTATTAATTAAAACAACGTTGCATTTTTCCTCAAACAGCCAACTCCATCTCTGATGCACTACATTGGACAGGACTTGATCCAATCAAAGGTTCTTAGTAGACATACCTCACTCAGAGTACTTGCCTTTGGAGGAGAATCCTGCCCTACTCTCTCCACCCTGAGAAAATGGAGATCTCCAGGGAACAATACAATGATTTACAATCTGTATGGTATCACTGAGGTGTCATGTTGGGCTTCATGTCATCTCATTCCTAATGAACAGTTGATAGAAGAGAGAACTGTGGCATGCGATGGTAAATCAGTGACTGATGATCTGGAGAATGTCACTGTTGATACTGTTAATACTGTACCTCTTGGTGTTCCACTGTTGGGTACTGATATTGAGATCAGAGATGAACAAGAAGTAGTTGAAGAAGGCATGGGGCAAATCTACATAGGTTAGTGTACACTAGAGTCACAGAATATCATTCATAGTCTTGGAGTTTTGTTACTGTCACGGACTATTGATTTTGGATGCTAAAAAACTGTACATAAATTTGTTCATAAATTTCATCATAAACAAATTAAAACCATCTTCCAGCTTGCAACAAGTGTTCTACTTTTTCATTCGTTCGTTCCTTCGTTCCTTCATTCCTTCTTTCCTTCCTTCCATTTGGCTAACTCAGCTTGTGGCACTGTCTTAAGATGTTGTGTGTGGTACACATCAAGCAAAACGAAAAAAAATTAAACTTTTTTTAATTCTTTGGGAGGGGAGAGGATAGAAATCTGTGAAAATAGGGTGAAGAAACTAAGAAAGAAGGGATCAAGAATTGGGGAAAAAAAATGAGCAAAAGCGGATGAGAAAAGAGAAGGGCAGAGGAGGTTATAACTGAGAGAAAAGGGTGTAAACAAGAAGTGACTGGGAGAGAAAAACAGGATATCAAGGAAATGACAAGAAGTAGAAAAACATTGAACAAAGTATTTATTTTTGTACATCTAGGAGATTTTAACATCAGCATTCTCCTGTCCTTGTTTTTTATAGGTGGATCAGATCGTGTATGCCTCTTAGGTGATGAAACCGCTCTTACCACAGGAACAATGCGTGCAACAGGAGACTGGGCATATGTAAAAGATCACTGCATTTGGTTCTGTGGGCGAAAAGATCGACAGATCAAACGCATGGGCAAGAGAATAAACTTAGACTGGATTGAGCGGGAGATTTCTGAAAAACTCTTAAATGAAACATGTTCTCTGATCATAGACAAGTCAGATTATTCAAGTTACTCCAGACTTCACTTATTCGTGGTTGAGAAGTCTTTGGTACAAAATGGCAACAGGCCGACGTCACTAAGCAGTGGCCTTATCAATTTGTTACCAGTTCATGCATTACCTGATTTTGTTCATGTTGTTTCTCATCTGCCAATGACAGCCCATGGAAAGGTTGACAGGAAGGCATTATTAAGTGGCGTCCAGGACATGCCAGACCCTGAGGATGTCAAATCTGTGAGGAAGTTTCTTAAACATGCTTGGAAGGAGAGCTTGGAAGTGATTAGAGTAAGGAAACCACAGGAATTAAAAGTCTCTAGCAAGATGGAGTTTCTCAATGAACACAAAGATCTGGGAAATTTTGATGAAGATGATGTAGGAGACAATGATATGTTCATTGCCAGTGGTGGATCTTCTCTTAGTGCCGTCAAGTTGGCGGATTCAATTGAAGCATGGATATCTACTAGACAACAAAAGAGTCCTGTGAAGCTTCCTGAATTATTAGATGTTATTCTAAGCAAATCTTTTGGTGCTCTTTGTTGCTATGTTGAAAGTAAACTTGAACAAACTCATAGTCATGATGATGATGATTTTATGAGGACACCTCTGGGGTACATAAATGCACACAGTAGTGGTGATTTGAGGACAACCACAGCGAGTAAAACTGACAGAGATGAAGACATGTATTCTGAGAATGGCCCCACAAGGCCAGCTGGTGAACCTTCACTTAAGAGAAAATCATCTTTGGGTGATGCAAGTGTTCTGATGGATGACAAGGATGCCAGGCAGAAAAGAGTCATTTTGAAAAATCCCACCTCATCGGAAGACAGTGACTTATGCAAAGATGAAGATGATTGTGCATCAGAGTTGAAAACTTGTTTCTGTTCTGTGCGCAGAGGAAACCAGTGGACAAGTTGCAAGTTTTGTATGAATTCAAAACCAAGTGCAGCTGGTTGCACAACAAGGCAAACACAATCATTCAAAACATTTAACTGCAAACAAACTTTTGCACGATCCTCTTCTGTACCCAGTGAAACGGTGGCAGTGAAGTGTCATTCCCAGTCCATCTCCTCTTCCTTAGAAACAAAAGCTCCTGGGACCAAAGTTGCTATCACATGTCAGTGGCAGACTTGCTTGTACAAATGCATTGATGCCTCCCCGCTGGTGGTGTACTCACCTGGGAGGTGTGAGGGTGAAGCTTTCATTGGTTCCCATGGTCATGTGTTCATGTGTATCAGACTTAGTGATGGTGAAGTCCTGTGGGAGAGGAGGGTGGGGGACAGAATAGAATCATCCGCAGCTCTATCACTATGTGGTAAATATGTTGTAATAGGTAAGGAACATGTATAATTTGTGTTTGGGTAAATGCTCAGATCTTGTTTTTCAAAAGGAATCAATGAAGCACTGCAGCAGGTCCTCTTTAGTTTTCGTTGCTTGACTGTTTTTGGGCTTTATCTTAATAAATGAATGGGCATAGAACACCCTTTCTTAATGATAGCCAATGTGTTTATGCCAAACTTTAAAGCCTGGTTCACACTAGTGACATTATGACATATAAGTCACACAAATACAAACAGAAATTTATGTCAATGTTTTAGGTCACAAGTTTAAACAACAATAACATAATGATGTAGCAGACACGTCTAAATGACGTAAGGAAAAAAACTGATGTTTTCTTTATGTTGTTATGTCATTATGTCACCAGTGTGCACCAGGCTTAACTTTTTGCAGCAACACAGAATTTAAGACCAAAGGTCCACTTGACTTTTTCTGTTTTTTTGTCAAGCCCTTTAGTTTTGGTTTGTTTCTTCTATTGTATTCCATATAGTAGGAGTGTACTGTGTATCATACAGCTCTTACTTACCCAAGTTGTTTCTATTTTGTTTTGTAGGTTGTTATGATGGCAAGGTGTATGTATTCAACCGCTCCACAGGAGAAACACACTGGACATTCCAAACTGGTGCAGCAGTGAAAAGCTCTCCTTGCATAGACCAACAGACAGGGGTGGCCTGGATTGGGTCACATGATCACCACTTGTATGGCCTGGACATCACGAATAAGCAATGCCTCTGTGCTATAGACTGTGGCGGTGGATCTTGCTTCAGTTCTGCATGCATAAGCGACGAGCCACATTTAGTGTTTATTACAACACTGTCTGGAGTTGTTCTTGCTGTTGACGCTACTGAGCACACAGTCCTTTGGAGTCAACAGTGTCCTAAACCAGTGTTTGCGTCACCAGTGTTAATACCAACAGGCATTGTTTGTCCATGTGTCAATGGGTTTCTTTACTGCTTTGATTTTCAAGGAAAGGAACTTTGGCAGTTTCAAACTGATGCTCCAGTTTTTTGTTCACCTTGCTACATAGGTTTAGAACATGACTCACACCTGGCTGGTTATGTTGTGTTTGGCTCTCACGATAAATCAGTGTACTGTTTATCCCTATGTGGTGAGCTGCAGTGGTGTTTTACCGCTGACGCACAAGTTTATTCAAGCCCCTTTGTAGCTGAATTGAATGTCGATCATTTGACAAGCTGTCACACAACACGTCAAGGAACCTGTTTCCACACCGCATGTCACACAACAACTTGTAAGAAGTGTGACTTGAGTGAGGCTCACATGGCAGTGTTTGTCTTCTCAACTGTTGGAACCCTTTATATTCTAGAATTATATTCTGGTGTTCTGTTGGGGTCGTATTCATTACCTGGGGAAGTGTTTTCTTCTCCTGTTGTAGTTGATAAGCAAATCCTTGTTGGATGCAGGAATGACTACCTTTACTCACTTGAAATGTCAAAAACAAAATAAAATGGTACCCTATGAGAGGAAATATCCTTAACTTTCAACCGCTGCACTCCAAAATAAGTAGTCCGAAATGTCAGCCATCTCCTTCCCCTAACTCACAGGGGGCTGGGAGAGAGAGACTCCCACACCCCCTGTGGGTTAGGGGAAGGAGACAGCTGACATTTCAGACTACAACAAGCCGGTGGAGTAAGAGCTGGGAAAAAAACGTCTACAGTGGAACCTCTCCTTACGGACACCTCTATAATATGGACACCTCTCTATAACGGACAGTTCACTCTGTCCCTGAGAGACCGAAATCCATATAAAACCTACCTCTCTAAAACTGACACCTCTTTAAGGACGGTGCCTACTATTGTTACTGCGCATACGTTCTGCGCATCTCGAGATACTCGGGTTTCCTATGGGTGGTGCGCACTAATACAAGGATATTTTTGCGCGATTTAAAACTATACGGAGAAAGCAGAAATTACCAAATGCTTTTGGTATCTCAAAAGAAAATTGGGGGTAACCATGCATTTTTCAGAGATAATTAAGCTTCAATTTAGGGAAAAATCCCATACATTGCTTCATATTTTGGCGTTTTTAAGAGATATTATTACTTGATTATCTCTGAAAAATGCGTGGTTACCCCTAATTTTCTTTTTGGGTTCCAGTAGGCCTTGGTGAGATCTGCTTTTCCCGCATAGTCATAAACCACACAAAAATTCTTCGGTATTAGTAGGCACCGTCCTTAATACGGACACTTATTCCTGTCCCCTTGGTGTTCGCAATAAAGAGGTTTGACTGTACTCTCACAGACTTATATACTAGAAAAGTAGAAAATCTCTCTCTTGTGAGCTGCTGAATGTACAAAGGACTTTCTCATGTATTGATCTAGTGACATTGTTTTCTTTGAAAAAAAATACTAGGAATTCAAAAAGAAGCACGTGAAAACTAAAATTAATAAAACCAAGCACGAATGAAACATTTTTTGTTCTATCAGGGATTGGGGTACAGTAATAGCCCATGTATAAGAACATGGGTTTCAGAACCTGTTAGGCTAAGATTTCAATTTTAAGCCCCCTCTACATAAGCTATTTAGGCTAAAATTTTAAGTTAGGTTCTTATCAGTGGGGTTGCTGTAAAAGTGTATAGGTAGAAACTGCTGAATTAAGATCATCATATATTTAAAAGTAACTTGACATAAAGATAACTTTTTTTTCTTTCAAGCTTAAGTACCATGTTGTATGTCTATTGTGTTTGCCATTCAAATAATTCCCCAAGGATATGTTTTGTTAAGGACATATGCTGTACCTGCACTGAACTGCCTATAGGCACTGCTGTATGGTACAAATAAATTATTTATACCGTATTATGTGATGATATTTATAATATATATAGTATAATCAGATAAAATTCATATGAAAATATAAGAACCTATTTTAAGAACCTTGGTAGCCTAAATTTGCTTTAAGTACCATTTATATAAGAACCTATTTAGGCTAAATTGAAAAATTCAGGTTTCTTTTATGTGGGCTATTACTGTAGTGTACATATTCCCTATCATGTGCATCTGAAATCCAGTGCTTGAGATCCCATATTCTCTTATCCCCTGTAATTTTACAACACCAGCTGAGTGCTAACGTGGGTAAAACTAAAGTTTATGTATGGGATTTGGGCGAAATTTGAACCTCTGATGGATTTTCGAAATTTAATGTTATTTTAAAACACCCCATACTTACTTCATTTGAGGGGAAAACTCCACGTTTGTGAACTGCCTTAAGAAACTCCTGCTGCCTGTACTTTGTACATTTTGTTTAGAAGGGCAGTATAGTGTAAACCTGTACTCTAAAAATTATCCGACAGTTAAAATCTTTAGACAAATGCATTTGAAAAAAGAAAAAAGTGTTCAGTATAATGCACTGTCCAACAAATGTGACAAGGTTATAGTCAAAGTTACCCAAATTCCATATATTCACAGTAATTTTATCTGTTCTTGACCCAGTTTTTTAGCATCAAAAATCACATTTAAATCCCTTTGAACAATAGCCTCTTCCAGGCGTTCAGTTAGTTGGGGTGCCTGGAAGTGGCTATTTTAACAACATTTCCCCCCAAATTACTCGGCAGCCAACTTGCACCTTACTGGTGACCCTTGATATTTCCCTTGTGCTTTTGCGTATTTTTTTTTAACAAGATGATGTATGAATGGCTTGCATAAACGCAAAAAGTTCAGCCTTCATAGCAGTTGTTTCCTTTCCAAGAAATGCGGGAGGTCCGTAAAGCTTCTTCTCTTCAGAAGCTTTCGTTCACTTCTTGCACTCACTTGAAAAGGAAACGACTTTTATGCAGGCTAAGCCACAAGCATTTCCTACATCACTTCTTATTTCACTAACTCAAATTTTTGACTAAGAACCTCTTTAATATGAAATTGCTGTTAGAGCACCAGGAGGAAAATATGAAATGATTTCTCTGAGCAAGAATTAACTGTAATCCGTGGCTTCATTCAGAGTTTGATTACTTGATTTCTTACTAAGTTCTCTTTCTAGGAAGTCCCCATCCCTTGGCCCAAGATAAATCCTTAATAAACCCGCTGGTAAGTAACACTGATTTAACTTTATTACTGAAACAAAACATTGAACCAACAAACAAGATCCTTTTTCACTTTTACAACACCAGGGATTTAGTGGCTTCCAAAAATCTCAAGTCAAACCTTCACACCTAGAAACTCTCCATACATCAATAAGTGGTCTACAACATGTTACAGTGTGACGCTAAATGAAAACACTTTAAGCCTGCATAGCTGGTGGTATTGCCTGTCTGCAAATATAAAAATTTGGTGGCGTACCTGCCATGCGTGGTGTAAGCTGCGGGAGATTTCAAATCGCCTTTAACCCAACCCATTCCCCTGGCCTCCTTACTACTTGGTCGCCCAACATTATAGCAGCTACACAGGCTGGCAGGTTTTCATGGTATTAAACAGTTCAATGTACTGAGATAACTGTTTCTGTCTTGCTAACTTGCGACAGCAAATTTTAACAAAATTTCAAGAGAACCCCCAAAACAGCTGATATGCAGTTTCACATCTTGCTTGGCTGTTTGATTTTGGGTTTCTAAACAGGAAAATCAGAGCGATAACATTGACGACAACTGAGAAAAAAAGAAAGAAACATGTGAATGGATCTGCCATATTGGGTTTAAAGTATTTGTGGCACCTAAATTGTATGCCAGTTCCTCTACTTATAGCACTTGTACTTTAGCTTATTGCAGTTGTATGCAATCTTGCGTTTACGCGTGTGTCGGATGGGCAAGGCAGCCTCGAACTCCATGGATAAGGTAAAATCATTAAGCTCCTCTGACATTTGCTGATCGCCCAATTGCAAGTGCCTCCACACAAGGCCCAACCAGACGTGAGTGTTCACAAAATCACTGTGTTCACGTCCAAGCTTTTTGCGATAAATAGAGAGGGCAAGCTCTAAGACCTCCTTAGCCTGCTGATAGTAACCCAATTTCGTGTACAAAATACCTAAGTTGTAATAAACCCTTGCCACAAAGACATGCTTCGGTCCAAGCCTTTGGAGAAAAATTGATCGGGCTTTTTCAAAATTTTCCTTGGCCAGCTGGTGGTTACCTGAAAGACTGTTTACAATGCCTAGATCATGGTAAACACGAGCAACTTCTACATGCTCAGGTCCAAACTTGCTTATGTTAATCAAAAGAGCATGATCAAGATGTTCCTTGGCCTTCTTCCTGTCACCCAGGACACTCTCTACATTACTTAAGCCAATATAAGAGGAGGCTACATCACTATGGTTCGGTCCATAGATTTTCAGTTGAATATATTGTGCACGTTCAAAATGCTGCTTTGCTTTCTGAGTGTTACCCAAGCGTCTCTGCACGTTACCTAACTCCATTTCCATATCAGCAACATCGGCATTTTCAGTTCCCAGAGATTTTTCAAAAATGCAACGGGCACATTCAAAACACTTCTTTGCTTCCCTCAAGTTACCCAAGTCAGTATTTACCCTACCCAAACAACCGTACAACTGTGCCTCAACTTCACCATCACATTTCTCACTGTTAACCAGAAGGGTTCTAGCTGCAAAGTAGTACTCCTTTGCCGAAAACAAGTCACTGTGGTGATGACAAATTTGGCCAAGCATCATAAGTTCATAGGAATAATCTGAGGCATTTGCAAGGATCCTACTGAAAAACGGATTTTTTTCTATGGTGGCAAGATCAGCAACAATTCCAATTTGCGCAACCAAAGGGTTCAAGTGTGGGATAAAATGTCTGGTTTCAGCAATTGAATCTAACTTGTTCCAAACCTCTGGTATTGTTTCAGCAATAAATTTGATGAATGATTTCACTGCCACATCAACAGCTCCTGCATGTGCATCAGTGTCCATGCAGCCTTTCACCACAAGTTTAATAACCTTGTGTACCACTTGGTGCCGATGTACATAGACAACATTTTCCTCTTTTTCAATAACTACCAGCGATGATCCCTGGATATGAATACCTATATCCTCTTTGTCATAGTCTTCACCCACAAAGTTCAGAATGTAATTGGTCAAGATGTCTAACCTCACTGGCTGTGGTGAACAGAGAGAGAAAAAAGTAAAGGCATGCCTCATTAGCTCATCAGAATTCATGACTCTTTCAACAGCTATCCTTGTCGTGGCAGTCATAGCATTGGGGTAGCTTGGGTTTGTTTTGGCAAGAGCATTTTCAATGAGACCATGCTTTCCCTTTTTCAGCTTTTCCAGGTACTCCTTCCATCCAAAGTTTGGAGAATTAATGCGCACTTTTTTCATGTATGTGGCTGCATTGGCCAATGCAAGAGGTTGATAGTCTAGCTTCTCTGCTACTTTATCTTCCATTCCTTGGTCACTGATCCCAGAAGCCATGCTTAGGAAAGAAGTGGCATCTTTGGGAGGCATCCCTTTGCTTATAGAGGTATGAGAAATGAAAGGGCTGTCTGAGGGGATACATAAGGAATCATGTGTTGTGATTAGCAACTGGCCTTTACCCCACTGCTCATTTCCATGCTCAGGAAGGAAATCGTGTGCGCCAGATAAACTAGTGACATTGTCAACCACAAGAAGCCATGATGTGTAAAAGTGAATTTTGGTGGCAATTAAGTCTCTCAGGTTAGTTAATTTTGCTTCTGTCTTCAAATCCTCGGACATCTGGGTGTTGGTAATGGTGTATTCTGGACAGCCCACTTTCCTTGCCAATGACACATATGAGTCCAAAAGAGACTCAGAATTCTCAGCATTTAAAGTCATTACAAATGACAAGGTGGTAGGATCACTTATGGCCTTGTCATAGAATTTCTTAGCTACAAGACCAGCCAGCTGAGATTTGCCACTCCCTGGATTCCCTGAGACATAATAGTAACTGACACTTCCCTCACTGGTCTTCTTCAGGTTATTCATCTCACTTTCTATTGCAGCAACCTCGCCTTCTCGACCTGAAATTTGGTGGGGTGGCTTTGGTGGCAGGACACAAAATGACTCAACTTCATGCTGCAGTTGCTCTTCAAGGATCTGACACTGTTCTTCTGTTGCTTGCAATTTAGCATCTGTCTTCTGAAGTTCTTGTTTAAGGGTGTGAACTTTTGTCAGGACATTTTTCAGCTCATTGGTCGGGAAACTTTTCTGTTTAATAAGAGTTTGGATTTCTACAGTGGGGAGACCAAGTGTTTGGAATGCAACATTGACTTTTTGAACAGCAATTTGAAACTCCTTGTCTGACAGCTGGCTGTGTGGCATATGGGCAAAGTCTTGGTTACGAAAGATTCTTAGACTATCAATACTAGAGTGAATTACTGCAGGCAGTGGAACTTTAGCTCCATTAATAGAATTTGAGAAGAGAATAGCATAAAAGAGCATGGTACAATCCCACTCAGCCCTATTGCCATTTATCATTGTAGCCCACAGTTTAGCATTTGTTTTTGAAGGAGTTTCTTTGTTTCTGAAGTCCAAGCCATTTTTTGGTGAATCGTTCCACTCCCCCAGTGTTCCCTTGTGTCGCCTGTCCCACTCTTGTTTGAAAATTGATCGCAAACCCTTGGGCAGAACATCTGTGGCAATGTAGCAAATCCTAAAATAGTTAAGCTGTTCTTCAGTATACACTGGTGAGGCCATTTCCAAAGTGGTGATACCAGTTTTCACAGTTGGAAAACCTGTTTGGAAATAATATATAAAAAAATACAATATTATTGCCTTAAATTATAGGGAGAACATTTTGGAGTATAACTTCGATTTACCAAATGGCAATTCCTTTCATACCCACACTAGATTGTGCTGTAAACCAGGGTTAATGAGCCTATCAGGGTCATCAGGGAGCTGATTTCACACCAAATTAGAAATCTGTCTCCATCATTTTACTTTAGCTGTCATTGCTTTGCAAGGTCACCATTTTGATTTTTAACCACATAGTCTATCACTTTGAATGGGACCAGACCCCTGGAAATGAAAATTGTCCACAACACCAGGACCCAGCAAAAGATCAAGAACAGGTAAAAAACTGAACTAATCGGTTGCCACAGATGTTGCTTTATCTCTGTTCTAGCCCTTTCAGCTACTTTGCAATAAGCTGACAAATGTTTCACAACAGTCACTGTCTCAGTGAAAACATAAAAGACGTGGCATGAACCCGTGTACATGTATCAAAAAGTGAAGGCTGGGGTGCCTCCCACACCTTTTCAATAGGGTTGTCTTGGTAACTTTAAAAAAAAATTAAATAATTTCAGCCATGCACACCAAAAGACGTTTTGGTGCCTTTTACAGTCCAGTTCAAAATTTTCTAATGTCAGCCCCTATTGTGCTTGGAGGTTTTGTCATTCCATACACGTTCTTATTGATTATACTGCATGCGACTTTAATGGTCCCTACATACAGTCCAAGGGCCAGATTTAATACCTAGGCCCTCATAAGTTAACAGGTCTTCAAAGTAATGTTTCTTAGCAATAAGATATTGTTATTCCAACAACAGCCTGCTACAGCCTGTTATTGATATATGTCCTAAGTATTTAATCCTTAGGACACATAATAACTTAAGAAGGCTTAATGAATCCAGCCCGCAGCTTACTTTGCTGTTCCACTACCATTCTACCACCACTAGACTATTCTACTCTCCTCTCTTCAACTCAACACTAGTCTTCTCTACTCTACCCAACTTGATTCGCTGTGCTTCATCTATGGTAGAACCCCACTAACTTGTACTCCCAAGAGAAAAAAAAATAGTTAAAGTTTGCATGGTTGTTGTTGAACTTCAAATATCATTGAGGTTCTATCATTCTTTCACAATCACGAAGCACTTTGATGCAACAAGTTTGGCTTAGCTCTGGTTTGTGTTTAAGGCCTTTTCTTTCTTCTAGACATTTCCTAAGGGCAAAATTCTTCCTAATGAGAATTTTTGACACTCGAATGTAAACAAAAACTGCTAAAAAGATGTTAAAGAAGTTTACAGGCAAGCCTGTTTGCCATGTAAAGGTCAGTGGGGAGTTCATGTCTTTTGGAGCTTATGGCACTTTGGTGCTTAACTTGACTAAATAGAGCACTGCACCAGGATGGCAGAGATCGTGGGTTCGAATACTGTTCAAGCCAGAATTTGTTTTTCAGGCTTTCTTTCATCTTCTCAAGATGACTTAATTAGTTGAAAACGTTTGGTTCTTAATTTTTTTAACTTGTTAGCCCTGTAAAATAGTATTTTAAATCTCAAGCGAATATTATGGACAGTAGAGTTCAAGTTATTGGGGTTCTACTGCAGTTAGGAACAGTAATTGGCTTTAGAAAAATCCACCAATTATTTTCACTGAGAGAGGACATATATTAGTGCCCAAGGGAAGGGAAGTGGGAGAAATAGGCAAGAAATTTTAAATCTGACTATTAATGAAAACTCCTTTTTCCACCCGAAAATTTTACTCTTTTCTACATTGAATTCTGGGTCAATTACGGTTCTTGCCTTTCTGTTATTCAATAAGGCTAATAATAAAGACTTGTTAGATTTAATTGGTCACCAGATTTTGCAGTTTGGCAACTGAAAAAAACTGTTTAGTCGCCACTTGGTGCCCGCTTCGAAATGTTAATTTCAGACCACACTGAAGGGAAGGGGGGGGGGGGGGGGGGGACAGCAGGTTTCAAATCACTATTGCATTAGCAGGAAGCTAAGGTTGTACCCTCATATCCCTGTCACCACCTGGCACCCATGGGAAACCCAAGTATTTCGGGATGCGCACAATGTATGCGCATTAACAAAACTAGGCATCGACAGTTGACGACCTCGTGCTGTAAACGTCGAACGTAATTCATAAAATTTTTTCATGTTATTAGGATGAATTGAGTTTGTCACAACGATAGCGCGATGTTAGAACTGGGTATAAATTAAAGTGTCCCTAATTTCCCATTCAAATTACTTAACTAATTAATATTGCTTTCATTGCCTGTTAAAAAATCAAGGCGCAGGCGGCTGCCACTCTGCAAGAAAGCCGGCAATTTCCTCACGTTGAAATTGAACAGTTGCCTGGAACTCATGACTTGAGTATCTCGAGTGTTGCAGCTTTTCGAAAAATAAATTTAATAACAGCAGTCTGAACTACTGATTAGGTGCTGCAGCCAGTTTGCACCCACTTTTTACACCGTCAAAAAGGTTTTCGCAAAATACGGAGTAGTTAAGTAATTTGGGCGCGAAAATCGAAAACACGAGTGCTTTGACGAGTACATAAGTGATTCATGGAATACATGAAGACTTCCTACCAAATCTATTAAAAGAGTACTCACCGTTCAATTTCTCAACCTGACAGGTAATATTTGTTCGTTCACCTCAAGAGAGCGGTAAATGTGAACGCGACTACTGTAGCTTTCAAGTGAAAGAACCTTCAGCAATCTAGTCGATCGATATCGTTTGTATCACTGACCTCCTTCCCAATCCTTCTCAATGTGATAGGCACGCAATGCGTGTGCACCCAAGAAGAAGCTCTAGTTCCGGTTTTCGCCCTTTCTTCGATTCACTTGCGTGACGCGCCGCTTCTAGCAATACCCTTTCCTTTTTGTCATTTTCTTTGTTTTTTTTCCCTATATTTTTCGTATCGGTCACCCACCACAGACCTCCAGGTGTCGCTTGGTCAAAATGTGGCGATCTGGCGGGTTCGAGTCCCCGTCAGAGTAGAGGAAATTCTTTTGTTTTCTTTTTTTCAACCGAATACCAGGTAAAATAATGGCAGCCCAAGCTCACTATCCGCCGATAATATGCACGCGATATCGATGTATAGACTTCCTATTTGTATTTTGGTGAGAAAAGGGTCGTGTTGCAATGCAGATATTCAACAGATTGAAAGTCTGGTCCGAGTTAGCACCGCCACGATTTCGCACGAAATGGAAGGAGGAAATAGGATGGAGAAACGTCTAAGCGTACCCTGGGTGGCAAAGGTTATTTCTGTATTATTATTTATTTATTTGTTTATTTCTTTTATTTTGCAAGAGAGAGAGAAAGAGAACCGTGGCATTTTCTCATTAATTTTTAGCGGAGCTCTCGCGCGCGCCGCAGGTGCGCGCAGCGGAGCCCCATAGCTAAGAGAATTTGGTAACCCGTGAATGCGAGAAATTTTGGTTTGATTATGACGTCACTTTTGTCCGTCCGTACACCGTACGTCCGTCCGTCCGTACGCAATCCCACAATGCTAATGCGCCCGTGTTTGTTTGGCGGGAAGTTGCATGGCGAGATAGTTTGGCAAGATGCGTTTACAACAGAAATATTAAAGAACAAAAAACACAAAGACAATTTATACGTATTTGTTGGATATGTTGACAAACGTGGAAAGAAGAGAAAGAGAGAGAAAAAGAAAACAAAAAAGCGGAGACGATCAAGCGGAGTTGAACGTGGAAGGGAGCGACGGATAGCAAGTTAGAGCAGGCCGACCGGAAAAGAAAAGTAAGCTTAAGTTTAAAGAAGCCTCACATTTGCCTATATCACCCGTTCGTGATCAGTTATGGTAACTTTTAGAACTCTAAAATAGCTTTACATAGGCACTCTAATCGCCTCTAATATCCTTAGGAAAAGGAAAATCTCTAAATGACACGCTTGTCAGAGAAAAAATATAAAGAGGATGAAGAGGATACAGATCAAAAATGTTTCCATTGTTAGAAGTCGTCCTGGCCTGTCACCCCTTGCCTTCTCCTACAGTAATATTAAACGGCTCTATCTAAGGTAAGAAGGTCTAATGGTATCTGGAAACAAGGCACAATTAGTTGAGCGAATACTTAAACATGCAGATGGTTCTGTAGCAAGAACATTTGATGAGGACATCGAAGATGATGATGAAAACATGCCCTCCAGTTCTCATGATGATACCTCAAGTGATATCTGAGGAGGAGTCAACCGAGTATGAGGGTGGTTCATCAGGCGACGATTATGTGGAGCGCAGCTTCCAAGTTTTATTTTAATATTGATGATGCAGACATACCAGAAGTAAAGTAAAGGTAAAGAGGGATGTAGGGAGGATCGGAGGTTGGGGAGGGAGGGGGAGGGGTTGAAAGTAATCTCCCCTCTAGACGAATTTGATGCTACAATACGAGTAAAGAGAGCTTTCCACCCAGCCCCAGCTTCGCGAGGTTTTGCGAGTCACGTATTTCTAGTTATGGTAGCAGAGTTCTCAACTGGATGCTAGAATTAGTTAAAAAGCTGCACGGGGCGCACAGCGTAGCCTGTGAGCCTAGGTGCTTCGTATCCATGACTCGAGCACAAAGGTCCCCTTTTCTCAAAAGGAAAAAGCGTACTGTAGGCCTAGAAATGTCTCTAGGTAAGTGACCAGCCATTGAGTCAGCAAGCTGGTCACGCAGGAAGGTGGGTGAAGTAAGGGAAAGCCAGCGCCAGGTAGCTAAAGGTTGCAAGAAATCGAAGCAGGAGTTATTGAGCTAGTAAAGGGAAGTCAACTCAGCTTCCTCTCGAGAGTCCATCTAAAGGAACTGATAATGCCATTCAGTTATAGGTGCCAAACCCTTGACCAGCTCTGTTTTGTTGCAAATGAACGTGTCAACTTATTTTCAGTTTCGTTTTATCGTTATAATGGTTCTCCTCAGCGTCATTACGAAATATTGCTATCAAAATTAAAAGCTGTCGTGCACATTCTGACTACCAGTCATTTTGCTAATGCGGCTCAGTATTTAGAAAACTTTCGAGAAATTTAGTTTTTTTAACATAACTTTTGGCCAAATCTTGAAATTGAAGTGTCACGAAATTTGTCTGTTCCATTTTTGAGGAATAAAGTAAGCGGGAAAATTAGTAACCATAAGGTAAGTGATAGATGCATTTTTTCAGTCAGTGATATGAGCATAATCGGAAAAAGAAAATCCTAGTTTTATTATTCGACAGGCTTAAAATAAAACTTCACATTTCTTTCAATAAGGTGAGTGTACCATGCCACTGGCAAGGGCGGATCGGGAAAATACAGAAAGAGGGGCCGAAGAAATTGTGGCGAGAGCGCAAGACCCACCCAATAAAAAAATTCACATTCGTAGAGATTCTGCTTTACAGCAATTATGGGAGCATATGGGACCAAAAGGTAAAGCTTTGGAAGACAGACTTTAAGAGGATTTGTTAAAAAGATTGAGTGCATAATACCACTCGAAAGACCAAAACTTTTTTTATAATCAAAATATAATACTTACACTACTTAACAATATGTGTAATGCTTACGCTACTTACAATATAATACTTGAAACTTGTTAATTAATAAATTGTGGCACATACAAAATGTATTTAACAGAAATATCACACAACCTAAAAGACGCTACACCTACTTACATTATGTAAAGGTTACATGGCAGCGAAATAGAATAATAACAATAGAACTGATAAAAAAAGTAAATAAATGCGAAAAATAAAGACAGAGACAAAATAAAGACATGGCCACCGCTATGAAGCACTTAAACTGGTGATGTACTTGTTCCATTTGAGTTTAAAACTGGATTCATGTTTGGTGAATTTGTTGATCTTAAATTCTATTTGATAAATATAACAAACTTTGGAGATAAATAGGCCAAATAACCTCATGCTCAACTACGGGTGACTAAGTTTGCTTCTGCAATCGTAAATATTTTGCCTGGCAATGATTTATAGATGGTTAAGTAAGATAAACCACCTCAGATAGTTTTTCAAGTTTAATGTGCCTGTTATTGCACTTTGAAAAATACAAGAAAAAGGGGGCCCTCGCCCCCCTTCCCCTAAATCCGCCCCTGACTGGGATTAATGAAAAGTAGTCTGTTCCAAGCTAACCGCAGCTGGACTCTAGTGGCGAATGGCTAAAATCACAAAGTGAACACGAACATTAAACTATAGAATCTTCTCTTCCTTTTGGCCTAGTTGATATGTAAGTGTTTCTTGTAATCATTATACGTTTCAGGGATTAAGCAAAATTCATTCAGTATTGATTTTACTTTTGTCGTGCCCCATTTGCTATCTGATTTTAGCCTTTCGCCAGCGCCCCCACCCCTCCCCCGAGTGGTTTCTCCTCGGAATTTTGGCGTGGAAATTTCCTGGTACCCTTCTTCCGACCTAGTCTCTACCTAGACGACGCGGGAGGGGGAGGTTCTCCAATTTTCAGACAGGCAATTTTTTTCACAAAATAGAAAATCCCTTTTTGCATGTACAATGAACAAAAGCTACTTTTCTTACCGTAACTTGTAGCTCATTTTAGTCTTCTTTTATTGGTTTTGATTATATTTTTTGTTCAATTTCGGCGCTTTCCTGAAGTTTTAGGGAAATCCAGAAATACAAGATGGCGGATCCAAGATGGCCTCCATTTGGCAATTATGACATAATTACCACGTCATATGACATCATCACTCTGCGTTGCGGACCTTGAACGAAACATCTCTTCACGTGCTATCTATCCTCCAAGTCTCACTGTCATAGGTTTTATACTTGCGAAGCTATGGAGGGTGGCCACCCCCATTCCCTGCCGCAGAAGACAAGACAAGGGTCTAGATAAGGTTAAAATTCATACCCATTTTTAGACCCCATCTCTACTCGTTACTATAAAACCCATACCCATTTTTAGACCAAAATCCTTGAAATTAAAACCCATTGTCATACCAAGACGGCCCAAAACCATACCCTTTGGCACCGCATATACCTATTTAACTTACAAAGGGGAGTAGCCCCCCCCCCCCCCCCTCCCCCCGCTCACTATCTAAGAGCCTGGAACGGGCTTGAGAGGCAGCCAACTCGTCGCCAGTGCTTTTCCCTTGAAGACAGGCAGCTGTATTTACAAGTTACTTTAAAAGGAAACTTCCGCTCTTGAACTGAACTGGTCTCAAATTGTCGCAATATTGTCGAATTTTCTTTGAAAAAACATGGAAGCAATGGCGCCTACCATTTAAAATCACCCGGTTTAACATGTTCGGCATAAATATGAAATGATTTAGTTTGTCTTAACAGAAGACGGATAACGTGCAGCACTAGATGTTTGCAGTACTCATTATACATATTGTTGTACTTTGTACGCATTATTGCAACTTTTTTGATAATTTTTTTTTAATGATTTACGATTACTAACTTAGCGATAAGTAGATTTTAAATATGCTATGTTATTGTTTCATTGGTCACCGGTTGATGTCAGTTGATTTTATCAGTTTAAATAAAGACATTCATTATTTTACTGTTTTAGGGGGTCATTTTAGCATCAACTGGAAATCTCTAAAGATGATGTAAAGTGCATCACTTTGACTGGGAGCCCAAAATTTCAGAATTTCAGAATATTTAATGCTTTATTTGTCTAACAAAAAAAGAGAAAGAAATTGCAAAACAATTACACAACAAATTACACAGCAGAATCATTAAAAATTTAATTACACAGCAAAAGTTAAAGTTAATTATAATTTACAAAAGTTAATTACGTAGCAATTGTACAGAATTTGTGTCAGTACAGACTATAGCTAATAACTACACCTACGCAGAAAAGGAAAAAAGAAATTAAATGAACGCCAATACTTGTTAGGAGAAGTACTTTGAAGTAATACTAGTACATTACATGTAATATGCGACTTTGTTTGTAAATTCTGACAAAAGAAGTCTATTTGTTATTTAATTTACTACAATACAAGACAACGGGCGCGTTCGGGACCCCTCTTTTTCCTTCCCTCGCTCGCCCGCTCCTTGCACGCCTCCCAAGGTAAGAGGGGGCCAAGGTATTCCAAGAGCCTGGAACAGGGAAGCTCTTTACCTGGTGATCGCAGAAAACACAACATATGAGGAACATGAGGTGTAACGAACGTTTTAGGCTCCTTGTGTCAAAAGCAGTAAATTAATATGTAGGTCAAAATGCCCCCAAGACAAAACGCCCCGAACACAGCACCCCCTACTAATACATTTAATAGTTAATTACAGCAATACATGAGCAGTACTCAACGCAAGACTAATCGGACCGTTTACAGTGTAAAAGGGTAGTTTTATTGCCTAATACTTCGCTTAGACCAAACAAACCCTCCTCGGGGGATGCAGAAAGGAAAGCTAAGTAAAAATGGAATTAAGCGGTTAGAGCAAAATAATACTGATGAAAAGATGATGATTGGACTGGTTGACAAACATAGAAAGCGGAAACGAGTACAGGAGCTACAATAAAAATATAAATATAAATAGATTAAGTTTCATCGCGCCTGTTAATCCCATGGGTTTAAGGGGGCCGCTTGACTAAAACCCGCCCTACAGGTTGGAATAGAGCTGGCTGGAAACTGAATACATTAAACGGTTAACTGGCTGGTACGTTTCTAAATATCTAGGTTCTAAATATCTAGTTCTAAATATCTAGTTTCTAAATATCTAGTTTAAAGCACTGGTTCTAGCTGGGTAAAAAAAGCATCGTTTGTTTTCCTGCCTGTTAGGACCCCTGTCAAGCTCGTAAAATATCGTATTTGACTTTTCACCATAACAACGTCTTTACTAATGAAATTGAAGGTAAGCGCGGCAGGAAATAACGGTGGTTCTACTGTTCTATGAGAGACTGTTTTACACAGAACGTTAACATGACCGGCGCTTTTCTTCCACTCGAAAAGGCCGTAAAATACACATGGGCCTCTCCAGGTATAATTACCCTTTTCCGAAAATTTGGAATATCCTACTAATTTTTCGATGACGTTTACGGAAAAGATTTCGAATTCCACGAGTTTTAACTGCTGTGCCGTAATTATTTCATGTTTTCCTGACATTTTCCTAAAATTTCTCCAGATTCGCGGAGGAATTTCCTGTGAAACAGGCCTTTGCTCTTGTACAAATAACGGTTGAAATCCTCCCTGTGCGTTAATGTATTTATCAGTGTTATATTTTCAAGGGAACATGTTTAATGTGCAGAATTGGCTTTAAGGCTACGAATTGTACACAATATATACCCGTCGACAATTTGTCAAGGACATGACAAGGGGCATGAATGAAACGCTGCTTCCCTACGATGTCTTCGGGCGACTTGCCATCCTTAATATCAAAATGGCTGAAAAAGAGAGAAAAATACAGCCAACAGCGGCACCTCTGGACACTTTGACGGAACGTTGTACCATGACGATGCACCACGAGATTTCGGCCCGCAGTTCGCTTATGCCAGCTGAAGATGGTTCCGCGCTGTTTTTCCGGTACCTTGTCCCCGACAAGACAGTGAGAGAGAGAAAAGTCTGCCCCTAAACCATATAAGACAGATCCCTTTCGTTGGCACCTCACTGGTTCCGCCTTACTGACTTAAACTGAGGTTCCGCCATGTATACTAATATATGATAATGTAGTCATTTTGTCTTCCATGTGGTATGTTTTGAGGTTTGAACATGTGCACGGGCTACGACGATAAAATGACAGAAGGATGACTCGTGGTCAAACGACCTGTAGTTTTGGAGGTACCGCTAGTCTAAGACTCCTTTTACCTTTTTTCATTCTTACAATTTTTAATGCCTTTTCCCGAAACAATTGCTCCTTCGATGGGTTGTTCACATTGTTTAGGGAATCAGGTCGTCACTCGAAGAGCTCTGTGAAAGCCTTGGCTATTTTTCTGTTTTTGGGTATTAAGTCAACACTTATTACCGTGCCATGTAATAAATTCAGTGTGCCACGTTTGTTACTACAACAACTCAGATGCTTCCTTTCCCGGCCTCTTGATGCCGGTCTGGCGACATCAAGTCTAATCCTGGACCGGTTTCAGTCTGCTTCGACTACTGGTAAGATCAATTGCCTCGTGATGAATGCCAGAGGCGTAAAAAAGTGTCACAAAGACAGCATAAAAAACGTAACTGGCAATCCGTGTGTAACCTCCATCGCTTCCAGGACCTGGTGTACGCCGAAAACTCTGACGTTATATGACGGTTGAACCAAAATATCAGCAACTCTGAAATATTGCATTCTGGCTTTACATTATTTAGGGAGATCGGTCTGACCGAGGAGGCGGCGGAGTTCTTATCGCAATCAAAACAGCCTCCCTCAAAGCTGTCAAAGAATTTAAACCTGAATCGGAAGCCGAGCTGCAACAGCTTGAGATCATTTTTGTCAAAATTACTACACTCACTGGTCAAAGAATTTTATTCTATTTTTGCTATCGGCCACCCAATGAAGACCCAAGTTGGATGGATGTATATTCGATAATTTTCTGCATGAAGATTGTGACCAGCACGTTCGACAATAGGGTAATTTCGGGTGACTTTATTGAAACCCTTCACGACCACCTCTTGTTTTGAGGTTTGAGCATGCGCACGGGCTAAAACGATAAAATGACAGAAGGATGACTCCTGGTCAAACGACCTGTAGTTTTGGAGGTACCGCTAGTCTTGGAATCCTTTTACCTTATTTTATTCTTACAATTTTTAATGCCTTTTCCCGAAACAATTGCTCCTTCGATGAATTGTTGACATTGGTAAGGGAATCAGGTCGTCACTCGAAGAGCTCTGTGAAAGCCTTGGCTATTTTTCTGTTTTTGGGTATTAAGTCAACACTTATTACCGTGCCATGTAATAAATTCAGTGTGCCACGTTTGTTACTACAACAACTCAGATGCTTCCTTTCCCGGCCTCTTGATGCCGGTCTGGCGACATCAAGTCTAATCCTGGACCGGTTTCAGTCTGCTTCGACTACTGGTAAGATCAATTGCCTCGTGATGAATGCCAGAGACGTAAAAAAGTGTCACAAAGACAGCATAAAAAACGTAACTGGCGATCCGTGTGTAACCTCCATCGCTTCCAGGACCTGGTGTACGCCGAAAACTCTGACGTTATATGACGGTTGAACCAAAATATCAGCAACTCTGAAATATTGCATTCTGGCTTTACATTATTTAGGGAGATCGGTCTGACCGAGGAGGCGGCGGAGTTCTTATCGCAATCAAAACAGCCTCCCTCTAAGTTGTTAAAGAATTTAAACCTGAATCGGAAGCCGAGCTGCAACAGCTTGAGATCATTTTTGTCAAAATTACTACACTCTCTGGTCAAAGAATTTTATTCTATTTTTGCTATCGGCCACCCAATGAAGACCCAGGTTGGATGGATGTATATTCGATAATTTTCTTCATGAAGTTTGTGACCACTACGTTCGACAATAGGGTAATTTCGGGTGACTTTATTGAAACCCTTCACGACCACCTCTTGACATGGACAACTCAATAAAAAAGCCACTCGTGGAAACAACATACTTGACCTTGTAATCACGAGCGTGCCGAACCGTGCCAATGTAACAGATATATTGTCTCCAAAAGATACGGGGGTTTCTACAGACCATAGCGTCATTATTTTCCAATTTAACGCTTTTATTAAAGCCCCACCAAAAACCCTGAGATTTGTCTACGATTATGCAAAAGGCGACTTTGAGGGTCTGCGTACGGTTCTGTCAGCTCTCTTCGATCATAGCCAATCACGATATCAATACTGACTGGCATCAATGGAAAGACACGTTTCTTGTAGGGGTCTCTGACTCAGATTTACAGACCAAGAGGTTTAAGGGACGGAATCCCATACCTTGGATGTCCGGTGCCACACTTAATTTGATCAAGAAAAAGGAATCTTTAAGACAAAAGCTGAACAATCTTCCTCGTGACTTGCGCAAAACAGTTAAGCGCATGCTGTTGAACAGCAGTGATGAGTTTCTTGACGGTTAAATCGCATACAATTCTTGATCGAACCTCGACGCCAAAATCAGCCAGTGCGAATCTGTTGACCCAGGTAATCGTACGCCGTTAAGATCTTCAGCTGAAAATCCTCGGGAAATAGCCAATCGACTGTTTAACTCCTACGTTGCATCACTTTTCACCCATGAAACCCCCTTCCCCCCCCCCCCCCCCCTTTCATCTGGAAGAGCTGCCAATGCACCATTTTCTCCTGATATGTCGGAATTAACGCTCACGGTTAAATAATAATTAATGATAATAATAATAATAATAATAATAATAATAATAATAATAATAATTATAATAATACTTTAATCAATCTGGTAAGCGAAGCTCGAAGCGCTTGATGTCACGAAAGCCACAGGATCTAATAAAATCCCAGCGAAACTTCTTAAGGAAACAGCCTCTGTAATTACACCATCTCTTGTAAGCTTCAAGTCAAAATGTTATTAAGCACTGTTTCCTTCCCGCGTTCAGAACTGAAATAAAAGCTAACGTTGTTCCTGTTTTTAAAAAGGGTGAGGCCGAGTACACAGAGAATTACAGGCCCATCTCCTTATTGGTACTGGTATCCAAAGTCTTGGAGGGATGTATATTTAACACTTCAAAGATAGGCTGTACGAGGTGGTAAGAGATTATCAACATGGATTCATTAGAGGGAAATCATGCACCTCCAACCTTTTGGAAGTTTTGGACCACGTAGGCTCCCTACTAGACGACGGAAAACAGGTGGACATGATTTATATTGATATGTCTAAGGCCTTTGATATGGTGAACCATGGCTGCCTTCTACAAAAGTTCCACGAGTTCGGATTTGGAGGCAGCCTCTTGCAGTGGTTTAGCTCTTACCTAGCGGTTCGCTACCAACGTGTAACAGTGCTGGGTGAAACCTCTGATCCTCTGCCTGTCAGCTCCTGAATACCTCAGGGCTCCATTTTAGGCCCGATGTTATTTCTCATCTATGTAAATAACTTGCCCGATTCGGTCCTGACGAGCCGTGTTGCCATGTTTACTGATGACACAAAAATATATAAACATATTAACTCTCAGGAAGATGTTGCGTACCTACAAGCTGACTTGCTTGCTGGCTAGTTGGCAGACATCACACTTACACCTGGCTGGGATTTTCATTTCTTAAAAGTTTTGCTCGCTGGCAGTACGCACGTGAAGAGCGGGTATTTTTTCCGAGGATAGTTACATAGTAACCAAGATTGACGTAGGGACACTCAACTAGTGCGGTAGATCTGTGTAGTGCCGACATACGATTAATTTTCTCTAAAAGGGTCGTTGGGTACTTCTGTCTAGCGAGAAGAAAAGAAACGGGCAAGACTCAGTATAGTATACGCTGTCTGCGGCGCAGGCCAGACTCGCCTGAGGAAAACGTGTCACAGCGGGCGCCTTCCCCCTCTTTTCGTTCCCTTACTCGCCCGCCCTTTTCACCGACGTCTCCCTAGGTATTCCAAGAGCCTGGAACGGGGTAGCTCTTTACCTGGTGATCGCAGAAAACGCAACATATGAGGAATCCCTAAGACAAAACGTCCTGAACATAACCCCTAAATACAAGGCTGATCGGGCAGCTAAAAGGGGCGTTTTTATTGCCCATATTTCGGTTAGACAAAACAAACATTCTTCAAGGGCTCCAGAAAGCTAATTAAAAATGGAAATAAGCGGTTATGATTGCTTGACAAACATAGAAAGCAGAAACGTGTACAGAAGCCAAAATAAAAATAGAAATATAAATAGATTAAGTTTTATCGCATCTGTTCATCCCACAGGTTCAAGAGCAGTGCCTATCAATTCAGTATCAGTGCTTAGCAATCAGCCAGCAGTGCCCACCCCCCCCCCCCCCCCCTCCGGGCATTGGTGGAGCATTTTTATTCATTATCAGTCCCGGGGTCCACGCATTAGTCTACCGCCGGGAATTCGACGGTCTCGTGATTTTCACCTCACAGCACTGCCCGCAGCACTGTCACTCCCTTGCAATGATAACTTCGACGGTAAAGACTAAGACGAAGAACTGAGTCTGCAAAAAGAAGCCTACACTTTAGGGGATTTGTTCTATGGAACAGAAGAGATAAGGCAGCAGCCCAATCTAAACCATTTTTAAATTTCATTCAATGGGAAAGATTTTTTGTGACCCGTTTACTCAGTGAAAATTAACTTTCAAAGTTTTATTGTGTTCATCCTTTAAGTTAAGTTCTTAGGTAACTTAATGTATTTTAGGCTAAATTTACACAACTTCTAGGAAGACCATTTAACATGATACGATTTCGTGTATAAAGATTGATTGATTTGTTGTGTACTATAGGTAATGTCCACAGATATATCGGTGGATACATCGACCGACTATCGACCGATATATCGACATGTCCACTGATATATCGGTCGACAGTCTGTTGACAGACGGCACCAACTATCGATCGAGACTCGGTCGATATGTCGAGTGACATGCGGGCGATATGTGGCTTGTCGAGTGTCGGTTAAGTGTCCGTGGTCTCTCGACACTACACGTAATCCCAGGATGAAATGAGATGGCAGATCCACAGGACAAACGTTCACATTATACTGAGAAATAATTAAGACTTAGTTGACTTTGGTCACAATTAGCTTTGATTTATAGATGGAGGTAAGCACAGAAACAGAGAAATGAACTCATTTTTTTAGCTGTACCGTGGGACATTTGAACAGCTCGTTTGTCCAAGCCGTGGGGCATTTGCCGGTGTATTTTCAAAACTCCCTATAGCTAGTACCTGGGGATCCACCCGGGGGAGGGATGGGCATTCCTGGAAATGACTGACGCTAAAATAAGATATGATCTGATACAAAAATGATAAGAGCAATGCACCCCTTCCTAAAGAAAGACACGAAAAAGAAAAAAAAATGAAACACGCTCGGGATTCAAGCTAACTGCAATCAGTTTAGTCATTTGCTACCGCTTTATGACTTAGAACAGGGGCACCCAACGGCAGTTTTCTCTCAGATCCTTTGAAACGCTATTTCAGGCTATCTGGAGTGCCTTTAAAGCTCTATAGGTTCATTTTAGGCCGCGCTATAATATTTTTATCTGTTCGGTCGTTCTAGGGGAACTTGAGTCTTTTCGAAATTACTAGATCATCGTTTGTCACTTTCCCGAAAACCTTGGGTCTTATGTCCTTTCCGAAAATCTTAGCTGACGTTTTTTCGGTACCCGAAACGATATTTTTATCAATCCGAAAACACCAGGCCTTAAATTTCCCATATCATGAAAGTACGAGGTAAAAATTCCCTTTAGAAAATTGTAGGGGATTAAGGGCCTTCCGAACAGATACTTTACCGAAACGATCCGTTGGGTGCCCCTGTTAGAACGATCGGCCTACTTCGGATCGGTGTCACGGCTTACAGTAGGGTTGTTACCCGTGACGGCTACCGTAAATGTTATACGATTTTAAACTTTTTTTTAATTAAGCAGGAGCCCGATAAATAAACTGACTAATTTCACTTGTAATCTTGCTCTTTTCATGCCTCTCTGGAACGTATTTGGCTATGGAGTTAACTGGTAGCCTCGCTGAATTTTTAGAGGGAGACGGGGCGTATATTAGACACAGGGCGGTTATTAGGGAGAGGCGTTTTAAAACTGATGTTGAGATTTCAAGGTGGCCGGCGTTTATTAGAGTGTGCGTTAATAAGGTCATTTACGGTAAATGATAATGATATACACTACTCTGAAATTGAGTCAGTGGTACAAACTTTATTTGTCGAAACAGTAGGGCTACAGGTATAGAGTCAAGAGTCGTTTTCAATTATTATTTTTTTTTTAGAGCGGTCTAAAATGCTCAGTATTGAGCAACAGACCTACCCGGTAAATGAGAGTCAAGAAAACATTCTTAATCGTAAGAATGTAAAGGAAAATGTCCTGCTCGATGTTAAGTTAACGGAACGAGTTAATGTACTGAAATGCGTCACCATCCTCACTGACTGTATTCGAACTTACTTCATAACGTCCCGGTTTGAAAGTATTCTAGCAAATACATTTCCTTTTCCTTCGGAAACGGAGCCTTATTTAAACTTCTAAGTGTACTTGTTAATAGAATAGCAGTTGTAAGTTTAATTTATCGAAAGCTCCTGAAAGCTTGGTTGGGTATGCAAGATTGCGGTATTTTGAATTTTTGTAGAAACCAGTCCCACTCTGTAATGGTTACCCTCTCTAACATACCAATTGTAATTCTAAATTATTTTAGTAGTTTATTTGAAAAGTAATGCGTATTTGTTGATCATTGCTTTCATATTATTTGGTGGCTCCTAAAGGAGCCGTTTGTTTTGTGTGGTTTGTTTCTTCTATTCCCTCGGTCCATCGAGGTACAGACACGCTTTCAGGAGACGTTTGGCTGACCGTTGGTTTGCTTCAAACTAGTCCCACAAGTCGAACAGCTTTGCTTGTAATTCACGGTACTTGCAGCGCTGAATTCTCTTTAACTTTCTCTC
Organism: Pavona decussata; assembly: GCF_977016875.1. Lineage (NCBI taxonomy): Eukaryota > Metazoa > Cnidaria > Anthozoa > Scleractinia > Agariciidae > Pavona > Pavona decussata. The sequence continues at coordinate 2,135,708 of NW_028145517.1, read as the reverse complement.
AGATACAAGGCGGATCTGTAAGGCGGTAAATCGGGCTTCTCTGTGCAGGAGCTATACAAGTAGGTACAACGGTAGCTGTCCACGTCCAGAGGCTCGGCAGTTGAGGCCATGGTGCTAAGCCTCGACGTCGTTGTTGGTACGGACGGCTTTTTTGGAGACGGTCTAATCTGAGGGTCCCAAGGTGGTGCCATGGAGCCTGACCATTTCAAAGTGGAACGATCTGACTAATTGTTGAACGATCTGACTTTACTGTGTAACGATCTGACTTGGAATGATCTGACCATGGAACGATCTGACCGGATACCTATAGACCATGCCAGAGGCAAAAAACCGGCCCGGAAACATGTTCTCCAAACCAAGTGCATGGTCTGAAACTTCCCTGGAGTTTAGGAAGTGCTCTTATAATGCTTACAAAGAATACATTTAATAGTGTAACCCCAGCCTCAGTTTCAGGTGACTCTTTCTCATCAGCTGTAGTGCATTTGACCTTATCTGTTGACAAAATAAAGAGAAAGAAAGATCAATGACCAGAAACTTACAAATCCACCCATTTATCCAGGCTGGACGCTGCTCGCCACCGACTTAACCCTGACACACTTATTCACACAATAATGGTCACAGACTTGAATTGGGGGCTACTGAACATCAAATCCTGCATTGGTTAAGAGGACAATTCGAACCTGGAGCTTCCGGTTGACAATTTCAACCTTCTATTCCACTCGAACATGTTGTGATCTCAATAAACGGTGAACGGAAAGGTCGTATGTGATGCGTGACACTTGAAATTGTATATCTGGTTGGATTGATATTAAAATAAATATCAAAAAGTGTCAGTAATCACTCAGGTTAAAAAAACAAAACAAAACATATATTGTATGCCAGTAACTAGTGGATCCAGCAGAAAGTGAAGAAATGAAACCTAGGACCTCCGCATTACAAGTCCACCCAGCCTGATTTCCTTATTCAGATTCATCCAAGATGCCCTCATTCAATCAAAAATGGTCAAGCAGTTTTATTTGGCCCTACCAAATATCAAATCTAGCGTGTTCGGAGAACAACTTGGACCCGGGGCTTCCAGACGACAAGTCCAACCATCCATTCCACTGGCAATCTTTCCTCGGCTATGGGTGGGGAGAAGCCTGACAATTTGCAATAAGAAGTGGAGGAATGAAACCCAGAACTTCCCATACTAAATCCATCCACTTTAATAATCGAGCACGTTGCTTTTCACCACTCTGTGTTTTTTCCCTGCAATTCTTATTCCACTCGACCAGTTTGCTTGGCTTTGTACGCCATGCAACAAGTGTGTTGTTCCTCCCCTCTGGGTTAATTGTTCTCCGATCGTGTGCAAAGGAAAGTGGAAAATGTTCCTAATTCATGGGCTTCCACTTACATACAATCGATGACATTTTTACATACACACACAAAATCAAGCTCCAACTCGAAGTCCATATCTGTCGGAAGGTTCGTCCGCCAAGTCCTAAGGTTATGTCGTTTTCTATGGCTCTTACTGGTTTAAACACATCGGAAGCAGCTTTCTCCTTCACGTGAAGGGACTTGATTTGCGCTGCAATCAGTAAACGCTCCAACTGGCACGTTCGGTGTTTGTTCAACTGGGGACCAATCAGGAAGTGTCCGGTACTTTTCTGGGTAACTGTGGCTCTACAAAGCAATGATGACATTGTCAATTAGATTTAAATCATACACTGCCAGGCTCAGTAGTGAACACTGACATTCTCTCATTGGTCGCCAAATTTGCAGTTAAGGACGGTGCCTACTAATACCGAAGTATTTTTGTGTGGTTCATGTCTATGCGGGAGAAGCAGATTTTAGCAAGGGCTATTGGTATCCAAAAAGAAAATTGAAGGTATCTACGCATTTCTCAGAGATAATTAAGCAACAATAATTCAAAAAAACAATAAAATACAAAGCGATGTATGGCGTTTTTTTTCTCCATATTGAAGTTTGATTATTAATGAAATATGCATGGTTACCCCCAGTTTTCTTTTTGGATACAAAAGCACTTGTTAAGTTCTGCTTTCTCCGCATAATTTTAAACGGCGCAATAATAACCCTGTATTAGAAGGCACCAATCAAAGGAAACCCAAGTATCTCGAGATGCGCAGAACGTATGCGCAGTGACAACAGTAGGCACCGTCCTTAGGGTCAGTTGAACCAGGGTCTCTTGATATATTATGTATACTCCACTTTTAAGACTTATTCTGAAAGTGAAAATCTAACATTATTCTTTCACTAAGTTAAATAGCTCCCAAGTCTTTGAGTGCTTTAAAATGCATACTACAAAAGTGTGTTGTAATGTTGCCAAGACAAGTTATCAAGATTGACTGTTTGAGATGTAAGGGCCGCTGGTATAAATGGACCTTATAAATTGATGTTAAGTAGAAAATAATTAATTGTATGGTAGATGTGTTTGATTTCAGCCAGTGACACAGGCATACTTGGAAAAAGAAAATGGCAGTTCTTCTAACAGGAGTCGTACCTATGACCTTCCGATTACTAGATCGGTTGCTCTACCACTGAGCAATTGGAAACTCATTGGAGTTAAGGCCATTAAACTAGGTTCATGTGTCATTGTGGCGAATGTGACTGGGTTGGAGATTCGTATTGTTATGGAAACAAAGCACAAACAAAAAAGTATCTAGCCAAAAGTAAAACAATTTATTGAGCTAATGCCAATTAAAAGAAAATAAAAGAGGAAAAATGAGGCTAAATAAACTATTTAGGCAGTCTTTCCCCTTGGTGTACGTGACCTGTGGGAGGACCCTGGCCCATGGGGTGATTGTAGGGGCCGATCAGCATTTCTTGCATTTGCATTTGCCTTGCTTTTCTTATCGTTGTGGATCACTTAGTGCAAATCTTTTCGGATTCTGGCTCGCTCCCTCTTGGTGTAAGGTTGTAGGTAAGTATACTTTGGTCAGGTAAATATGATTTTCCACTGAATTCCTTTCAGTGAGACAGTGCTGGTTGGCTGGCTGCTGCATGGGTGGTTCCCTCTCGCAGGGTAGTCAGGAATACCTCCGTGCTCTGCCTGAACTGCGTCAGACCCCCTGCCAACAACTTAGGCACCACCCATCCCATGAATCTCCTGCAGCTCAGTGGCAGAGCGTCCAAACTAGTAATCGGAAGGTCTTAGGTTTGACTCCTGATAGAAGCACTTGGATTTCCTTTTTCCGAGTATACCTGTGTCATTCACTGAATAACACATCATTCTCATTTATTCACCAGGCTTAAAATATTTCATCACATTTATTTCATTGCACATATACCACACATTGACATTTCAATCCTGGCAGAATGCAGGATGTTTGTTAACCTGGTTTCATAGCCTTAGCTCCCACAAGTCTCTGGTAGATCAGTGGTACAGCGTCCGAACTAGTAATCAGCAGGCCTGATAGGAGCTCTCGGATTTCCTTTTTCCGCATATATGCAAGTGTGTCATTTACTAAATAATACATCATTCTCAAAATAGCTTGAATTCCACAGAATAATTTTTCTGAACTTGGTCACATTGATATGGCCAATATGACATTGCAAGTTTGAAAAACATTATCTTGAAACCGCATCTTAAAGCAATTAAGACTTTAACACTTAAAATCTCTTACCAAATTTCGATGGTAGCTAGACCTGTGACGCATGTCCATAGCTCATAGCTTTCCTTGCTGTTCACACCAAAAGTTTATCTTCCTTCTAGTTTCTGACAAACAATTCAAATAAAAGATGAGTAAAATATAATGATAATGATGATGATGATGATGATGATGAAAATAATAACAAACAACAAAAACAACAACAACAATAAAAATGAGAAGGAGAAGATAACGACAACGATGAAGATGAAGAAGAGGAAGTAGGATGCAGGTTTCACTACTAAATACTTACCTTTGAGAGTTCATTAACAACAACATTTTTTGTTTTGATTTTGTTTTTGTTTTTTTATTAATCATTTAACTTTTAATCAGGGATTAGCATTAATCGGCTTCAAAGCAACTGGACCCTGCAGGCTTCTTCTGATATTGAGTTACACGTGATGTGTAGACAGCATATCCTTCTTGCGCGCTTGATGGGTAAATAGGCATGTCTACCAGCTGCCTCCTGAAGGACTTGCTGTTGATGTATGTGTGATCTGCCAGCTACTGGGGGCTTGGATAAAGACAACAAATTTACAGTACTGCTATCACAACAAGTATGAATACTATTACTTCCCGTTTATCTCCCATCCTTGCCAAGGTGCGCACAAGGTTCTTCTTTTCCAAGCCAGGTGATACTGCATAGTGATCATAAAACCTCTACTTGTAAATCTCATGGCTAGATCCCCCTTCGTTGGCCAGCATCTAAGGAAATGAAAGTAATTGACAGAAATAGTTACATCAAGTACACTTGTGCAGACACAGGGCTGTCACTCAGTTTTTCGACCAGTCACAAGTTGCAGTGAACTTCTCACTCGTACCACTGTCTTGTTATTATTTTTTCCACATTCAGATACTTTGTTTTTATTTTGAGGGTTAGTATCATGGGCAGTGATGTTTTATTTTCTGGATGTGGACATCACACAAAAAAATTAAAAGGAGAGCTGAATTGGTGAATGGGTCACATCTGATCCCTAAACCTTAATTCAAGTATACAGTTCCAAGGGGTAGGCTTAACTCAGGTCTATTTTTTGATATCAAGTCGTCAGACCCCCAAAAGGGCATCACATTAGGTTAGGACTGGACCAAAAAAATCTGATGGCCCAAAAGATAGCCCCCAAAAAGTCAGGAGATAATTACCTTCTGCTAGTGTGATGAAGTCTTTATTTCCTTTTAACTGTACTGATAAACCTATTCTAAACTTATTTCATTGGTGATGTAATTATCTCTTTGTGGTCATTTCAAGCTTTTAATATCAATAGTTAATATTAATGTCAGTTTATCACAGTTATTTCATTTTTTACAATCTTAAGCTTTCTTATTACAAATACTTCAAACTGGATGACATACAAGCTTATAATTTATAAAAACATGGGAACTGGTCATAACAAGTTTGTTCAAAGAGGACCCACCCTGTCTGGGATGAGCAGAGGTTATTGAACATATCACCTTTTTTACGAACATTACTGACAAAATTTTATTGAAGAAATATTCAGCTAGCAAGAATCAGCATTGCTAGATAAACAAGAAAAGTAAGGTTTAAATCTCATTGTCATTTTTTACTGCTGGATAGACTGACTATGCAATAAAGATGCCATCTTTTGGTGTTGAGAAATGGGGCGGCAGGCAGAGACCACCATCTATTTTGTCGTTAATTGGTGGGTCCTGTTCAAGTATAGTAGTTTTGACCACTTCCCTAAAACAAATACTTTATTCCATAATAAATGTCTATGGCTTTCATTTCAATTCGTTCCTTAAATTAACTTCCTGACATTTTAAACTATAAATTATTTATTTATTACCATACATTACTTTTTTCTCATTCTTTTTCTCCTTTTACTGCCAACAACCTTTAAGTGCAAATATTTAATTTTGTTACTCAGCTAGATAATTAGCTCTTTAGTTATCCTGGGTAACTTTTACTAGTACCTGTTATCTTTTTCATTAAGTTTGTAAATATTAATTTTTCGTTTAAAAAAAGTAATATTTAGTTGTTGTTATTGTCCCTGATTAGCACTTCTTCAGTGCTAGAATTTGTACTCTTAAATAAAGGTTCATTCATTCAAACAGTAAACATTGTACATAAAGTACTTTTCAAGTACAATTCAAGATGAGCACGTCAGTGATATTGTTTGACATTTAGCCAACCTGAGTGGCCACCAAATTCAGATCAAGGGAGCGGGACAGTGTGCAAAGAAAGTAGTGTCTGACAGCCCGTGGCTAGTGGATTTTGCTGTCGGGCTAGCGAATTTTGTTCTTAACTTGCCTGACAGGCAAGTGAAGTTTTTGAAGAATTCATATGACAGAAGAACTGTGTAATCAATCCTGTACATCAAAATGTTTTTGGGGCTGGTTGAAATGACTTTTGGGCTTGTACGTGCTAGCTACAGGTTGCCCGAATGGCAAGCTGTAAAACTGACTTTCTTTGCACCCTGGGTTGGGAGCACACCACACCATCCCCCTCTCCATTTTTTGTTTAAATATCATTGTCAGTTTTTGTTTCTGTAAGGCTTTCAGCTCTTCAATTTTTTTATTTAGATTTAGATGACCTGTGATGTTGCCATGGCAACAAGGTTTTGGTAGACATGTTAAACTAAACATGCAGAACGTTCACATGAAATGCTGAATTATGTTTTGTCAGTGTTTTAGCTATTTTACTTTTCTGGCCTATTTTAGTAGCTCAACCTTTATATCATGTTCCTCCATTTCTAGATTAATTTTAAGTCAGCGGATTAAGACCTGTCTTACAAAGTAAACCAATGAGAGTCATCATGTACCTGTTTTATCAATAATTTGCAACAAAGGCTGGATTGTTAAATCTCAGGCTATACACAATATGAAATTTCCTATAAAATATCTTCACCTCAGTTCGCGATTTGTCACTAAATTTATTTTGCAAATTTGCTAAAGCTCTGGAAATCCGGGAACAACTGCAGAGGTGCCATATAATGTATGGGTGGGGGATCCAAATTTCAAAAATGGGACCAAATAAAATTCAAAGAAGCCTCTCCTGTCGATTATCTTCACTTCAGGCAACAATCAGTCAATCATCAAGTTTCCTTAGGCGACCAGCAGTTTGCAAATTTGAAAAAGCCTGGGAAATTCTGCAAAAAAGCTAAAAGGTACCAACTCAGATGAATGGGTGGGGGAAGTAGACTTTGAACAAACAATATTCAAGAAGCCATATTCCGGAGAGATATCTGCCCAACTTTGACTATGTACACAGTGACTCCCATGGTCAATAACAGCAAAAATGTGACTTAGTATCCTAATATTAAGCAAATTATGTCAATTATTTCATGCATTTTAAGTACTGTTTCAAAAACGAACAGCACCATATTTTATCATGTTTAAAAATTAGAGCACAAAGCAGAAGAATTTTTAGACTTGGTATTTGGTAACACCCTGCTGTGAGTCTTTTAGCAGCTTCAATAACTGCCACGGAGATATGTACATGTATATAATTTCCTTTCCATGGTTATGAAATATGTCAATCAATTATTGATTGATGTATTTCTGTTTTAAAATGTGATTGATTGAAAAATGCAAAACAAAAGCAGCCAAATTAAAAAAAGATGGTGAACTATGATTGTTATGCAAATTATTTCCAATCTTGTGAGACTAGGACACCATGCAGTCAACTGGTTTGGAAAATTGTGTTCCAAGATGCCACCAGCCAAAAGACGTTTTCGGCCTGTTAAAACTGTGGAAGAAGAGAGAAAGATGCTCGAGGACAGTATCCCCAAATTCACCCAAAGTGCCACTACATGTACCTTTAACATTTTTAAGGATTGAGTGGCAAATTGGGAGAGGGTCAACAAAGGCACAAGTTTGGAAAGCTGCTCACTTACAATAACTATTGACATATTAAAGAAAAAGTGCAGAGTTTGGACACAAATATTGTCAAGACAACAGAAGAATCCCTCAATTGTGTCTAAACAAGTTTGCGAATCATGGCATTTTGTTTGTTTGTTTCGTTTTTTGGCTGTCTTTGAATTGTTAATTTAAGGATGAATGTTTAATGTCAAATCTCATTGTTCATTTAAGTATTCTATATCAAAAATATTCGTCCTAATTAGCATTTTCATTGTGTCAGTCACTCAAGCCATTCCCCTGAGACTGAATTCAAAGCCCACCCCACACTTTCCAATTTGATGAATTTTACCAGGTATAAAGGTCTTAATGCATGTGATTAAGTTCATGTTCTCAATTGGACAATTTAAGCCTCGTCAATATTCTTGAATTCTAAAAGTATACCTCTTCCAAATTAATCAGAGTAGCATCATCATTTTCACATGCTCTCCGGCCAAAAGATGGTTCCAAAACAGCCACGTGGTTAATTGAATGTGCAGAGTCTCCCAATCTTGCAAAAGGCCAGCTATGGTGGGAAGTGGCCAGGAGCCGACCTGTGAAAATAGTAAAAAAAATTAGAATAAAACAAACACTATAAAATGGAGTGTGTAGTAGTCAATCATTATCAGGAAGTTCAGATAGCAAATAAAATGCCCACCACATTGCACACAAATGTCTGTTAAAAAGCATTACAAAGACAAGAGTCAATATCACATTAAACATTTTCACCTACATTTACTAGATGGAAGTCGATCTGTCTACATTGTAATTTGCTCAGCTCATAAGTTGCAGATCTTAATTAAATTAAGTGCTCAAAGATGACAAAATCATTGGGTTAATTGGCCCTTAACTGAAGGGCTTATGTTCAACATTGAAAGTCTTGCGCACCACATGCGTGAACAATAAGGCAAAAGTTTTGATAGGTGGCAAATTTGTACGTGTAGGTCATTAGTCAATTAAGAACTAAGAATGATTTATTTGTACTGTAGCTCACCGTCCTGATGGTCCTGTGAGTCATCTTGCCCACGGCCAACAGCACCAGAGCTTTCACTGCTTTGCTAATAATTAGCAAAAGATGGCATTAATAAGTTATACCCACCACGTTCATTTGGAGCCATGTTCACCCTCACGTGTATGAGGGAACAGAAGGGCACCATTCCCCCTCTCCACTATCATTGGAAATATCACTGTCAACTTTTAATTTTTGGCAGGCTTTTAGGCTTCCAGGAAGAAGGTGACACTCCAGAATAAGTCATGTGTCTTTTAATCCAATTAAAAGTAAACACTTGGTTCAGTAAATCACCATTTTTGAGCTTCTAAAGTGTATCAAATCCATATAAAATTCCTCTCAAAAAAACAAATTGGGCAAAGCCATTTTGAATGGCAGTTAGTAGCCTGGCCACTTCTTCATGACACTGCGCTGTTCTGTCCAACAAGACTGCAGGTACAGAACATGTATCTCAAATGGTGATGTGACATTTCATCATTTGCGTCTAAAAAGCAAAGGCTTAAAAGAATTTACATGACTTTACCAGCTACACCACGAAAAGATATTTGGGCTACCAAAGAAACTTCAAAATGTGTATGTGACTGTGTGCAGTGAAAATTTCAGTGAAGACTCCTTTGATTACCAGTATGTGATACAAATTTGAGCTGATTGATGGAATGTCTCAAAGAAGGTCTCTAAAAAAAGATACAGAATATATTATTCCACATGCAGAATATTCTCTCGGATGGAACTAGCTCACAAAAACAGAGTCAAGGTGCTCAGGCTACACCATTAGTGTTGACCAAAATGGTGGTGATCAATTTGAATTTTGAGCTAAGTCTGAGACAATCAAACAGACACACTTTTGGAAGCCCAAACAATGGCGAGGTCAGCTCAACGTGTTTAATTTTTATTCTATTAAAATGTCTCTTATATCAAGCTAAATAACCATGCAACCATATTTCTTCACAACAGAAAAGCATGAGAATCATGCACTGTAAAAATAATGAAAAGCAATTTGGATTACCAATTCAAATTCATATGAAAATCCTCTACTCTATGGTTAACTTATATCTCTACAACGTTTCCCAAACCATTTAAGCCCTAACAGTGATGAGCATCAAATTTCTGCTTGTAATAGCAATGCTTATATAACCCTTGAGGTCATGAGAATTAAGGATATGATCACCTAAGGTGAATTTTCTTGATATTTTAATATTAAATCTCTGTCTCCCCAGTATTTTTTATAAGAAACGAGGACAAGATAGGAGAATTAAATTTTGTCCATTGATATTGGGGGTCAAAGGGTAAAGAGCTGGGTTGTTATTTCCTTCTCTGCACACCTTAATTGAGTTCAACATAGAAAGAGCGCTCTCCTAATAGATTGGAGTCAAGATTGCATGGGAAAATGTTGATCAAATAAATGGACCTTGGGGTGCATACCTGGCATCCCTCACAGGTTTTGTAGGGGTAGATGACATCATCACCAACTTGGCAATGGAGAGAGCTAGGGCCCAGTGACATCAAACTGACTCCCCAAATCTTTGTAGTCCCATGGTCAATCACAGCAGAAATTTGACTGGGTCTAACACTACAAAACCATTACTTTTTTTTTTAATTCCTTATTTCTAAAATTAAGTACCTGTTCTAAATTGATAAGAGTAGCATCATCATTGCTTGATGGCATCGAGGCAGATGAAGACTCTGAAACAGCCACCAGGTTAGGCAATGTTGAGTCAGGTAACACAACAAGTGGCCAGCTGCGATCAATGACAACTTCTCCCGGTGGAAATCCAAATTCATGTGGCCAAGGATGGTAGCGGGAGGGCAGCACCAAAACTTTTAAAATAGACAACAAATTAATCAATAAGATAAGAGGGAAACACTTTGAAATTGAGGGCACGATAGTACATCATTATCAGCAACTTCAAATAGTAAGTAAAATCTAGTTTTATCAACAGTTTTAGTGTTACTGTCAGAGAAAACCAGGCAGGAGCAAAAGATTGGGGTCCGCCTTTGACCTCCACTTTTTACCACATAAAAACCAGGGCTTTCAGCAGTATTTGAGAGTACCGGATCCATCCTGAAAAGCACCGGATGGAGAGGTTCATGTCGTGTGTTTGGTACTTGGCTTGCCAAGGAGGTAGGGGCATATGCTCCCTCGGAAAATGTTGAGATTGCACACTCTGAAACCAGAGAGGCAGTTTTCCAGCCCTGGATTGTACATGTTATACAATTGTACGTCTCGTCAATTCTTGAAATAATTTATGATAAGAAATCCTTTGTCTTGGCCATGTTTTTGGGAGATAGTGAAATGTTTTTCAATTGCCCTTTAGTGGATAGCGAATATTGTAAATCTGGTGTCCTGGGACTGGGACATCAAGTTCCTCATCAGAACCAAAGCCCAAATCATCATATAGCAAGTAACCTGACTTTTAGTCCTGATATATAGATAAATTGTTTATTAAAAAACCAACTTGCAGCTATAAGCTGAATTACTTGTGTTACATACAGCATGTTTAAAATTTCAAACTATAAGAATCTTAACTACACTAGTAACAATTTCCTATTTACAAATTCAAAGTGCATTATGAAAGTGTCTCTAAACCTCTTTGTTTTCACATTCAGGATTGAAAACAATTACGCCTAGTCCTAAAATCCTGAAGTATTTATCCCGTTATCTCAACATATTTTTAATGACATAAGTTTTCCACGTGCATATTTTGTTGGTGGTTTTGTGTGAAGCTGCAAGACATCATCAAAGGAGACAACGACAGGCCTATAATTGTTATAAAACCCATATTTTGATTTAATATACCCAGTTACTTTCCATATATGGGCCATATATGGCTCTCATTTTCCCCATATTATTACCATATCATTGGTTTGGTAAGGGTATGCAGACTCCCTTTGTGGTTTCTGGTTGTGATGCATTTTAACCTTTTTTCAAATTTTCGATCTAACAAAATGATCTAGCCCGGAGATTTTTATTTACATGTAGATACATATTTTTCAGCAACGGCTGATTTTGTATTAAAATCCAGTTCTTCATTAATGCTTGTTTAAATGCATTGATGGTTAAAAAGTAATGACAAATGGCAATATTTTCTTGAGAGTTTTTTGTTTTGTTGGAGTGCCGAGTTTCTACAGGCAAAGGTGACTCCTGTCAGTGATATCTCTATAAAATTGATTGGATAGCCACATGATCTCAGCCTGACAACTTATGTTGACAGCGCTAACTCCAATTGTCAGATGGCCAGCTTCTCATGCTAATTTAAGCTGGGAATTTTAAACTTGCAAGCCAGCGAAACGAAAGCTTCTTCAACAGTGCGGGAAATCCCTATATTTAAGGATAGTTGTGATGTCATGGAACCATTGTTCTCGAGGAAAATGGCGGACGCATCGCAAAATGAATGGAGTTCCTTGTTCCCAGACTCTTTATGCCCTAATCAAGGACTTTCCATGAATAATACACGACGTATTTAGCTTTGCTGGGTTCGGTTGCCATATTGGAATTCCCTTGTGGCGATTTGAAAGGACTTTGCGACTTTTTTTGTCCGTTGAACATAGAGATGTAGGCCCGTTTTTGTCCCACTTTTCAAGGTTGGTGAGCAATTTTCGTGCTATTTTTGTATTAAAAGATTTTTTATGAAGTTCTAGATAATTTTCCTCGATTGTTATATCGATAAACTTCTATCATGTTGAATGTGGGGATGGTAGACAACCTAGATTTTTGGTAGACAAATTTTGAAGTTCGAGGTCCCAAACACCGGTCTGCACCCCGTAATTCCATGTAGATCCTGTAGATCGCAGTGTTATAATTTTTCGCAGTAATACATGCTTACGGGTTTCTGCCTTTTTCTTTTTTGGTCCTATCAGGCTATGGAAATCCATATCCAAAATATCACTTCACTGTGTCGAATTTGCAGCAGCAACATCGTGGATCAAACACGAAAAGTGGACGCTGGAGACTTTGCAACTGAAGTCCAACAAATTTGGGGCGCATCTGTGCTGTTGGATTCCCAAAATGTCCATCCACAGTTTATCTGTGTGAAATGTCGACTGATCTGTGGGAACAAGAATTATCTTGATGGGAGTTTAAAGACAAGAACAGTCCGGCAGACTTGGCTCCCTCATGATGTTAATTGCACAGTTTGTGGTGTGCAAACTGTTAAGAGGGGAAGGCCATCAAACCAAAGAGGCTGAAATTAAGTGAAACAGTCCTACTGAGCATATGGACGTCAAGGTTAGAAGGAGAGAAGAAAAATATGACCAATGACGTCTTTGGGTAGTTAGGGAAACAGGAAAGCTTTTCTCTTTATTCTTCTCCTTGTAACCTGGGAGCTCCTGGGGCATATTGAACTCTAAATGGTGAATCAGTGAGCAAGTACCATTACAACTTCACGCCGATTTAAGTGTGTCATTGAGAAATGGGCGACTCCGCTGGATTTTGTTGCCTGAAGGCTCTCTTTATTCCTTTGGGCATTCACTTCGGCAGCTGCGAAGAATGATGCAAATTAGTTCGTTTTTACGCGGTTGAGAAAAGTGAGAACTTTGCAGGAACACCCTGAAGCGAATTCAAAAGACAGGAGCAATAGACTAATTAAGCAGCCTTGAGCCGCGAAGTTGCGAGAGTATTCCTTTGTTCTTGATATTTTTAGGACCTCTGCGGAATCACTGCAGACATCTGATGGTTTTGAGTTCTTCGCAAAATATTTTAAGCTGTTATTTATATCAATGAACGAAGCGTCTTTTCAGAACTTTAAAAAGAGATCTCAAATGTGATGTTTTGATCACTGTAAGCCGATTTTCGATATTTTTTGTCAAGCGGTGCTTAGAACAGCAAAGTTATTATGCTTAATTAAATTTGTGCATGGCATGATCATCTTCCCGACGTGTGTACTGTGTGTAAATCAAATACCATTTTTTCACGAAAGAGCTAAAACATTGATTTGTATTCTCTAAAGAAAGCGTGAAAAGGAGGAGCTGTGAAGAGTTGTAATTGTAATTCACTGTAAGCAAACTGGCATTTGATGTTGGGCGCTTTGTTTATTGCGAGTGAAGACGCGGTCGATAATAATTAAGTTTGTTTTTCTAAAATACTTGCTCCCAGCAAAGAGATTCTAAAATATCAAACCGAAAAAGGAATAAAAAAAGAAAACAGGGAAACTCAGCATGGAAGTCGCATGCTGATTATACTTAATAACACATTGACAAACAATAACATTAGCTCTTTCGCAGATGTACCACGCGCTCTTTTTGACCTTATTTACATTTTATATACAGTGATTCTCTAAGTAATTTTTAGCTGCAAACAAATCAGCAAATCCATGTACCGTTTAGCGAAAGGAATTTGTTTATTGATTGTTCATTAGTTTGCAGGACGGGAAGTTGTTGGAACTCGATCCTGAAGCGGCGTGTTGCGAGTCAACGTGATCATGGTTTCATTTCTCTAGCTTCCCCAGGGAAAGATAAAATATTTCACCTACTGTTCAAAGAGTTTGCGATCTTCGGAAACATGCCTTATTGTCGGAAATTGTTCCACAAAAGAGAGAACAATAGCTTGAATATATGAATACTTAACGACCCCAAAATTTGGGGTACACGCTTAAATTGGCATGAAGTTGTAATGACTATCCACTTTAGTTCGAATGGTACTTGATTCATGCTACAGAAATCATAGTCCTAGCATGTTTTGATTGGTCCTTGAACTTGGAGTTTTTTTCAAAGTACCAAATCATTTCTTGCAGTAAATGTAATGCATATATCAGTTATGAAAAACAATTAAGGCAGATTTCAACTTCAAGACCATTAAATAATGTGGTCTACAGTAGTCTATGTCACTATACAGCGGGACACTGATGATTAATTTGTATTTTAATCTTGCAGGTACAACAGTAAGCTAAGACTCAAGAACGCAAGAAACGAATAGTGCAATTAAAGTGTAAATTGTGATGTAAAGTTCATACAAAATGGAATAAATTTGTACTCCTTTGTATTCTTGTGATGAGGAATGATTACATTATCCATATAAGTTAATGGGTGGTATCCATTACTGCACTGTGTGATTCCAGGAGGTATCCTTACTCACCCTGCATAAGGTCATTACAAATTCTGCGCCAAAACTCTCAAAAGGAAAGTATGAATCTAAACAGGAGCCCATTTAGATGAACTTTTGTCTTTCGTAGAAACCCTATGAGTCAAACTTTGCCTGTATCTTTCAATTTTTAGAATGCTACGGGATTCCTGTACACTCTTGAACACATCAGTGAAAACAATATAGTTTGGTGGAGAATCAATAGTTTCTAAATTAGTCATGACTACTCGGAGGTCTCTGGCCATATTTGCAGTTCATATTAGGTAAATTGATTTTGTGAGTTGTAAAACAAAAAATGGCAATACTGTTCAGCATGATCTGTCAAATATTTTAATGAAGATTTATATATTATTCTATCTGAGAGAGAAAATAAATACTGGATGTTAGTTGATCTTGCCAATCATAAAGGATTTATTTCAATTCCTGATTCTGTACAGATAGACTAATTATAAAAGTCCGTAACTGTACAATTATTACTTATAGTAATAATAAAATGTTATTACAAATTTTAAGTTGTCCACATTTTTTTAATATGAGCTTTTTTTTAATTAACAAAAACCAATGTAAAATCTGCTATATATAAGCTTACTTGTATATAAGTGTCATCAACACATCGACAGAACTACTGAAAATATGCACCGTGACTCGACAGTGTAATTGCTTACCGCTTCCAAACTCCTGTTTCAAAATACAATCGGAACGATTTCACTAAATCATGTTGCCTGAATTCACGTTGCTTGTCTTTGAAAGATTTTGCTCTCTGTGAGAGATGTAATGTTCAGCGCTCGTAACGAGCCTAGAATCGAAAAACCCGAGTCCTCGATCGCGACGAAATATGCGTAAAGTACGCGTAAACGTATTCCCTGGATGATTTCGTTATTGTCTAACACTGTAACACATCCAACATTCTTTTCACTTTAAGTTTGGTTTCCTAAAATAATAGCTTTTTTCCTCGAAAGAAGACAATACTTTAGCGCTCGAAGCTCGCAAAATATGTTCCCTTCGCCCGCCATTTTGAAAATGCTGGTTTGTTTTCGCTTTGTTTTGACAAGTGATACACATATTCTAACAAGGATTCTCATTGGCTGAAATGTGACCGCCTATATGGATATGCGATATGGCGTTGTGTTGGCGTTGGCAGATCTGGCAACGGCTATACATTGTATGCTAATATTAGCATACACATGCAGCGCAGTCATTATTAAATGTGAATTCAAAAGTTATAAAATAGACGCTGAAAGATAATTCGAAACCGACGTTTCGGCAATGCTGCCTTCTTCAGGGTACAAAACTATACTGTGATTTTGTCTTGGCGCGACATGGGGCCGGCGGGAGTGCTGCTGGCGGGGCTTTTGAGCTGAGCTCTCCTTTGGAAAATTAGGCTACGAACGAGCGACGGCTGCGAACTGTGCGAAATGGACTACCCTTTAACTGCATTTCCCCGGCCCCTCAGTTCTCTCAAGTGCCCTCTCGTCGACTATTAAAACGTACCAGAATAACACGAATGTATATAAAATTAATAGTGAAAGCGCCCCTGAAAAAAGTTGAGAGGGTGAAGAGTACCACGAGGAATTTCAGATGTCAAACAAAACCAAAAAATAGCCACAAAGTCTAGTAGAACCATGGTGTGTAAGGCAACAAAAGGTCAAAAACGAAGACAAAATGTTAAATACGCGCTACACGTACGTCTTGCCGCCGAGTCTCATCTTCATCGCGATCGATATCGAACGTGGTAAAGAAACATTTTCGACAGTTCTGTCGTCTACATTCGCTCTAAAACATTTGAAAAAAATTCTAAAAACTCTTACCTGTCTCCCTATATCTCCTATAGCAAGAGGAATGATTTAGAAACGAGGTTTCATCGTACACTATCCCACAACGAAGACGGGCCGCCATTATGCTATATTTTCATTCAGCAAAATTTTTCCCTTTTCCCGCCAAAATGTATTTACGCATTATGCTAATGTGAAGGTTCTAGAAGGTTCTCGAAGTTTCTGAGCACCGTCGTTCCCAAGGTCTCTCTTCTTCCCTACGCAGGGGCGGGAAGAATAGAGATCCTGGGAACGAGGTTGAGCGTCTGAGCTCTTTAGTCAGCGGTTAGTCATCAAAATAGGTCGTTGTTAGTTAGATGTATGCTGTGGGGATGGGGATAAGACGCTGGAGAATCGAGCTTCGATATTCTCTCTGTCTTTTTGCAAGTTAATTAAGCCTCAAATCAAGGAAAAGCATTTGAAATCATGCCCTTTGGTGGCGCAAGTATTTGGAAGGCAAGTCAACACATGTCGTGATCTTTTAATTAACCATACCATGGAAAGACTCGACTCCATATTTGAGAAGTCTGCTCGCTCATTTCCTGGTAATATTGCTGTTACGTTCAACTCCGGGACAAGCAAACAACACTTAACATATCAGGAACTTGATGTTCAAGCTTCCAAAGTGGAGGAGTTTTTACGATCCTTGTGCGAAAAGCGGGAAATTATAGCAGTTTATTCCCAACAATCTGTTGGTTTGGTGGCCTGCATCCTTGGAATACTGAGACATCAAAGCTGTTTTGCGCCAATAGATCAGAATTGGCCGTCAGAAGCTATCTGTTCATTCTTGTCAAGACTCAGTGTAAGTCTGGTGCTTGTAGATAAAGAATTCTTAGAGCCTTTTCAGAAGTGTGTGTCGCAGTGGAAAAACAGTCTACCAAGTCAAGACTGCAAGATAGAGCTTATCAGGAGTGAGGTGCTTGATGCTAATGGGTTTTTACTTGTAAGAAAACTACCAAGCACTGATCCAGAAGTGGTGAGGAACAATTCACTGGGTCTTGCCTACGTCATGCAAAGTTCGGGTACCACAGGTGATCCTAAAGCTGTTAAAGTACCACACAGCTGTATAATACCAAACATAGCTGATTTCGGGTAAGTAATGTTAGCTACAGTACACAGGTTATGCAGTTATCATCAGCCATCCTGCAAGGAGAGACCCCAGGCAAGGAACGTTATTTTGAAGAGTTCCTTCTCAAAAGCGCTAATTTCCCCTCTTGAAAGGGGGCACAGAACAACCAAAGGGTTATGACCCTCCTTTTAAGGTGCTCTTGGCCAAAATCAAAATTTCAAACTACTGTGATGAAGTGATGTCTCAAGAAGAGGTTAGTCTGCTAGCGCTATTTATCATATACGACAGCCTAAAAACTATCTCCTAATTCTACCCTCCAAGAAAGAGATGAAATGGCTGTAAATGCTAAATATTACCCCCATGCTGCTGTAAACTGGGAATAACCTTTTGCCTGATGGACAAGTGCACCTATGGGAGTCTCAACTCTGTTTCCACCTTATCTTAGTTATCGTAAACAAGGCTGTTGCCTAAGAAAAATGTTAAGGAGCCCATAAGGCCAAAAACCTAGAAGTTAGGAGCCTAACATGTGAAGTGTTAGGTGCTGCTGCAAAAATAGTAGGCACCCAGAGTTTTTTCTTGGCCAGCACCTCAGGCTACTGGGCTCCTGTTAGGCAGCAGCCTTGTTAAAATACCTCATCTCACCTCACCTCTTTTCCTTTCATTTCACATTACCCCCCCCCCCCCCATCCCCTTTCCTTGTCTTCCCTTACCTGCTTCTGTCCTGCACTCTCCGTAGACCCTTTCACTGTCATCTAAAATCCATGTTTAAATAATTATTACTTAACAGGAACATATTTCAAGTGGTGCCAGATGATGTGGTCTTTCTAGCCTCACCCTACACCTTTGATCCTTTTATAGTGCAGATGTTTGTGGCATTTGCCGCAGGAGCCAGACTTGTCATGGTGCCTGATGCTGTTAAAGTGGTTCCTTCTAAGTTATGTGAGATTCTTTTCGATGAAGAAAAAGTCACTATCTTTCAGGTGGGTAACATGTATGTGCTGTATAACGTAAACGTAAACTCTCACATGTAGCGTGATAACTCACTTTGGATAGGAGTCTAGCAGCTCCTCAGTTTTATAATAGTGCTTGACACTTTCTTCATCCCAAAGACTTCCTATCAGTGGCAGAGCTAAGGGAATGGTACCTTTTCTCAGAGAAAATAAGGTCCTGAGAGCAATTATTTTTCAACTCTAGATTAAATGTTGTCACTCTAGACCTGGACGCCCTCTACCTGTCCTGAATCTGATTGCAAATAATACAAATTGAAGACTTTTTTCAAAACTGGCGTAGGAGAATAGTGCAGTACCATACCAGTATCTTATTTAATAAATTTCATTTTATTGGTCATGCTGTTCTACTTGAACCACACTCGAAAGTTTGAACCATCTTGGATTGTTAGACACCATAATAATAATATTATTAAACAACACCACGGGAATGAAAGTACTGTTCATACTTACCTTGAGTGATCACACTTCTGATGCCATTCCACTGTAAAGTTCAGTTTAGCAGCTTTCATTTTTATGGGACACTAGAAGATTTCAGATTGAAATTCTAAAAGAGCCCTGAAAGAGAAACTGCTCAGTTAATCTACCCCCCATGACACTGAAATTATTAATTAAAACAACGTTGCATTTTTCCTCAAACAGCCAACTCCATCTCTGATGCACTACATTGGACAGGACTTGATCCAATCAAAGGTTCTTAGTAGACATACCTCACTCAGAGTGCTTGCCTTTGGAGGAGAATCCTGCCCTACTCTCTCCACCCTGAGAAAATGGAGACCTCCAGGGAACAATACAATGATTTACAATCTGTATGGTATCACTGAGGTGTCATGTTGGGCTTCCTGTCATCTCATTCCTAATGAACAGTTGATAGAAGAGAGAACTGTGGCATGCGATGGTAACTCAATGACTGATGATCTGGAGAATGTCCCTGTTGATACTGTTAATACAGTACCTCTTGGTGTTCCATTGTTGGGTACTGATATTGAGATCAGAGATGAACAAGAAGTAGTTGAAGAAGGCATGGGGCAAATCTACATAGGTTAGTGTACACTAGAGTCACAATATCATTCATAGTCTTGGAGTTTTGTTACTGTCACGGACTATTGATTTTGGATGCTAAAAAACTGTACATAAATTTGTTCATAAATTTCATCATAAACAAATTAAAACCATCTTCCAGCTTGCAACAAGTGTTCTACTTTTTCATTCGTTCGTTCCTTCGTTCCTTCCTTCCTTCTTTCCTTCCTTCCTTGTGACTAACTCAGCTTGTGGCACTGTCTTAAGATGTTGTGTGTGGTACACATCAAGCAAAACGAAAAAAAAAAAAAACTTTTTTTAATTCTTTGGGAGGGGAGAGGATAGAAATCTGTGGAAATAGGGTGAAGAAACTAAGAAAGAAGGGATCAAGAATTGGGGAAAAAAGATGAGCAAAAGCCGATGAGAAAAGAGAAGGGCAGAGGAGGTTATAACTGAGAGAAAAGGGTGTAAACAAGAAGTGACTGGGAGAGAAAAACAGGATATCAAGGAAATGACAAGAAGTAGAAAAACATTGAACAAAGTATTTATTTTTGTACATCTAGGAGATTTTAACATCAGCATTCTCCTGTCCTTGTTTTTTATAGCTGGATCAGATCGTGTATGCCTCCTCGGTGATGAAACTGTTCTTACCGCAGGAACAATGCGTGCAACAGGAGACTGGGCATATGTAAAAGATCACTGCATTTGGTTCTGTGGGCGAAAAGATCGACAGATCAAACGCATGGGCAAGAGAATAAACTTAGACTGGATTGAAAGGGAGATTTCTGAAAAACTCTTAAATGAAACATGTTCTCTGATCATAGACAAGTCAGATTATTCAAGTTACTTCAGACTTCACTTATTCGTGGTTGAGAAGTCTTTGGTACAAAATGGCAACAGGCCAACGTCACTAAGAAGTGGCCTTATCAATTTGTTACCAGTTCATGCACAGCCTGATTTTGTTCATGTTGTTTCTCATCTGCCAATGACAGCCCATGGAAAGGTTGACAGGAAGGCATTATTAAGTGGCATCCAGGACATGCCAGACCCTGAGGATGTCAAATCTGTGAGGGAGTTTCTTAAACATGCTTGGAAGGAGAGCTTGGAAGTGATTGGAGTAAGGAAACCACAGGAATTAAAAGTCTCAAGCAAGATGGAGTTTCTCAATGAACACAAAGATCTGGGAAATTTTGATAAAAATTATGTAGTAGACGATGATATGTTCATTCCCAGTGGTGGATCTTCTCTTAGTGCCGTCAAGTTGGCGGATTCAATTGAAGCATGGATATCTAGACAACAAAAGAGTCCTGAGAAGCTTCCTGAATTATTAGATGTTATTCTAAGCAAATCTTTTGGTGCTCTTTGTTGCTATGTTGAAAGTAAACTTGACCAAACACACAGTCACGATGATGGTGATTTTATGGGGACACCTCTGGGGTACATAAATGCACACAGAAGTGGTGATTTGAGGACAACCACAGCTGGTAAAACTGACAGAGATGAAGACATGTATTCTGAGAATGGCTCTACAAGGCCAGCTGGTAAACCTTCACTAAAGAGAAAATCATCTTTGGATGATGCAAATGTTCTTATGGATGACAAGGATGCCAGGAGGAAAAGAGTAATTTTGAAAAATCCCACCTCAGTGGAAGGCAGTGACTTATGCAAAGATGAAGATGATTGTGCATCAGAGTTGAAAACTTGTTTTTGTTCTGTGCGCAGGGGAAACCAGTGGACAAGTTGCAAGTTTTGTATGAATTCAAAACCAAGTGCAGCTGATTGCACAACAAGGCAAACACAATCATTCAAAACATTTAATTGCAAACAAACTTTTGCACAATCCTCTTCTGTACCCAGTGAAATGGCTGCAGTGAAGTGTCATTCCCAGTCCATCTCCTCTTCTAAAGAAACAAAAGCTCCTGGGACCAAAGTTGCTATCACATGTCAGTGGCAGACTTGCTTGTACAAATGCATTGATGCCTCCCCCCTGGTGGTGTACTCACCTGGGAGGTGTGAGGGTGAAGCTTTCATTAGTTCCCATGGTCATGTGTTCATGTGCATCAGACTTAGTGATGGTGAAGTTCTGTGGGAGAGGAGGGTGGGGGACAGAATAGAATCATCTGCAGCTCTATCACTATGTGGTAAATATGTTGTAGTAGGTAAGGAACATGTATAATTTGTGTTTGGGTAAATGCTCAGATCTTGTTTTTCAAAAGGAATAAATGAAGCACTGCAGCAGGTCCTCTTTAGTTTTCGTTGTTTGACTGTTTTGGGCTTTATCTTAATAAATGAATGGGCATTAGACTGTTCACAGTCCCCCTATTTTTCCGTGGGATTCTCGAGACCGGTATTCTTCGATGGAGCTGCCACCATCTTGGTTTGTAAAAGCGAGCGCGATCTGGGGAGAGTGTCTAAACTACCGGGGGGAACGGGAGTGGGTGTTAGTATAGAGTGGGGGATGGGAAGCGAAAAAATAGAGGGACTGTAACAGCTTCTCACCGTCTCGCGTTCCAAAGGCCCGTTGCACCAGCAACGGCAACACCTCATTGGTCAATTAGACAATAGAAGTTCTGAAGCGTTGACAGCATGACTGACGTATCTTTCACCGCGAGTTCTAAAATATAAAAGTGGATACGGCTGGCGTGTAATGTGAAGATCGTGGGGAATGTTTTGATTTTTATCGTTTGTCTCGTCGGCTTGGAGGTCTGATAGTTGAAAATCAGCGGACGTTTGGGAGGCGGCAGACTGCAGTTTTCCGTCTCTTTGGACTGCTTTGAAGTAGAGGGCGAACTGTTTTTAACAATTCTCTGGGGCGAAACAACACACACAAAGCGCTTGAAACGTTGCTGATCGTGGCATTCCTCGCAAGCGCTTTTGCAACGACGTGAAGATTTCCCATCTTATGGATCCACTTCAACTCCAAGATGGATGTGCTTTAAAAAGAACGGCTAGAGGAATGCTGGCAACTCCAGCTCTTTCCGGGATCTTAAACAAATTTTCTGCGGAAATGTACTTGTTTTTCTTCCCGAAATCGCCGACTGCTATTTTAAAATAAATGTTACAGATGCGGCATGTATCTGAAGGTTTCGCTGTTAGCTTCACTGCATGTGTTCCGCTTGTATTGAAATTCACTTTGCAAATAGCTGACGTACTGTACTGTATTTTCAAGCCTACACTCGAAAGACTTTCGCAACTTCATTTTATTTCGCAACTGTACTTTCTTTCGAAATGGTACAGAAACGGTACTGTAACAAGGACTATCGTATTTCCTTCAATTTGACATGTTTATCTCTGGGGAGTATATTTTTTGTTTCATTCAATTAGTCGAGGCGACAAAGTCTCGGCACGCCCCTCGAACACGAGACAGTGAGAAGCTGTTACAGTCTCCCTATTTTTCCCGCCGCCTCCCAACTCCGCTCCCCTCCCCTCGGTAGTTTAGACACTCTCCCCAGATCGCGCTCGCTTTTACAAACCAAGATGGCGGCAGCTCCATCGAAGCATACCGGTCTCGAGAATCCCACGGAAAAATAGGGGGACTGTGAACAGTCTAAATAGGCATAGAACACCCTTTCTTAATGATAGCCAATGTGTATATGCCAAACTACAGTGGCAGACTTGCTTGTACAAATGCATTGATGCCTCCCCCCTGGTGGTGTACTCACCTGGGAGGTGTGAGGGTGAAGCTTTCATTGGTTCCCATGGTCATGTGTTCATGTGCATCAGACTTAGTGATGGTGAAGTCCTGTGAGAGAGGAGGGTGGGGGACAGAATAGAATCATCCGCAGCTCTATCACTATGTGGTAAATATATTGTAGTAGGTAGGGAACATGTATAATTTGTGGTTGGGTAAATGCTCAGATCTTGTTTTTCAAAAGGAATCAATGAAGCACTGCAGCAGGTCCTCTTTAGTTTTCATTGTTTGACTGTTTTGGGCTTTATCTTAATAAATGAATGGGCATAGAACACCCTTTCTTAATGATAGCCAATGTGTATATGCCAAACTATAAAGCCAGGTTCACACTAGTGACATAATGACATATAAGTCACACAAATACAAACAGAAATTTATGTCAATGTTTTATGTCACAAGTTTGAACAACATAACATAATGATGTAGCAGACACATATAAATGACATAAAGAAAAAAACTGATGTTTTCTTTATGTTGTTATGTCATTATGTCACCAGTGTGCACCAGGCTTAACTTTTTGCAGCAACACAGAATAAGACCAAAGGTCCACTTGACTTTTTTTGTTTTTTTGTTTTTTTGCCAAGCCCTTTAGTTTTGGTTTGTTTCTTCTATTGTATTCCATATAGTAGGAGTGTACTGTGTATCATGCAGCTCTTACTTACCCAAGTTGTTTCTATTTTGTTTTGTAGGTTGTTATGATGGCAAGGTGTATGTATTCAACCGCTCCACAGGAGAAACACACTGGACATTCCAAACTGGTGCAGCAGTGAAAAGCTCTCCTTGCATAGACCAACAGACAGGGATGGCCTGGATTGGGTCACATGATCACCACTTGTATGGCCTTGACATCACAAACCAGCAATGCCTCTGTGCTCTAGACTGTGGCAGTGGATCTTGCTTCAGTTCTCCATGCATAAGCGACAAGCCACATTTAGTGTTTATTGCAACACTGTCTGGAGTTGTTCTTGCCGTTGATGCCACTGTGCCCACGGTCCTTTGGAGTCAACAGTGTCCTAAACCAGTTTTTGCATCACTAGTGTTAATACCAACAGGCATTGTTTGTCCATGTGTCAATGGGTTTCTTTACTGCTTTGATTTCCAAGGAAAGGAACTTTGGCAGTTTCAAACTAATGCTCCAGTTTTCTGTTCACCTAGTTTTATAGGTTTAGAACATGATTCACGCCTGGCTGGTTATGTTGTATTTGGCTCTCACGATAAATCGGTGTACTGTTTATCCCTATGTGGTGAGCTGCAGTGGTGTTTTACCACTGACGCACAAGTTTATTCAAGCCCTTTTGTAGCTGAATTGAATGTTGATCATTTAACAAGCTGTCACACAACACGTCAAGGAATCTGTTTCCACACTGCATGTCACACAACAAGTTGTAAGAAATGTGACTTGAGTGAGGCTCACATGGCAGTGTTTGTCTTCTCAACTGTTGGAACCCTTTATATTCTAGAACTATGTTCTGGTGTTCTTTTGGGATCATATTCATTACCTGGGGAAGTGTTTTCTTCTCCTGTTGTAGTTGATAAGCAAATCCTTGTTGGATGCAGGAATGACTACCTTTACTCACTTGAAATGTCAAAAACAAAATAAAATGGTACCCTTTGAGAGGAAATATCCTTAACTTTCAACCACTGCACTCCAAAATAAGTAGTCTGAAATGTCAGCCATCTCCTTCCCCTAACTCACAGGGGGCTGGGAGAGAGAGACTCCCACACCCCCTGTGGGTTAGGGGAAGGAGACAGCTGACATTTCAGACTACAACAAGCCGGTGGAGTAAGAGCTGGGAAAAAAACATCTACAGTGGAACCTCTCCTTACGGACACCTCTATAATATGGACACCTCTCTATAACGGACAGTTCACTCTGTCCCTGAGAGACCGAAATCCATATAAAACCTACCTCTCTAAAACTGACACCTCTTTAATACGGACACTTATTCCTGTCCCCTTGGTGTTCACAATAAAGAGGTTTGACTGTACTCTCACAGACTATACTAGAAAAGTAGAAAATCTCTCTCTTGTGAGCTGCTGAATGTACAAAGGACTTTCTCTTGTATTGATCTAGTGACATTGTTTTCTTTGAAAAAAAAAATACTAGGAATCCAAAAAGAAGCACATGAAAACTAAAATTAATAAAACCAAGCACGAATGAAACATTGTTTTTTCTATCAGGGATTGGGGTACAGTAATAGCCCGTGTATAAGAAGCTGGGTTTTCAGAACCTGTTAGGCTAAGATTTTCATTTTAGGCCCCCTCTACATAAGAACCTATTAAGGCTAAAATTTTAAGTTAGGTTCTTATCAGTGGGGTTTCTGTAAAAGTGTATAGGTAGAAACTGCTGAATTAAGATCATCATATATTTAAAAGTAACTTGACATAAAGATACCTTTTTTTTTTTCAAGCTTAAGTACCATGTTGTATTTCTATTGTGTTTGCCATTCAAATAATTCCCCAAGTATATGTTTTGTTAAGGACATATGCTGTACCTACACTGAACTGCCGATAGGCACTGCTGTATGGTACAAATAAATTATTTATACCGTATTATGTGATGATATTTATAATATATATATATTGCATAAACGCAAAAAGTTCAGCCTTCATAGCAGTTGTTTCCTTTCCAAGAAATGTGGGAGGTTCGTAAAGCTTCTTCTCTTCAGAAGCTTTCGTTCACTTCTTGCACTCAATTGAAAAGGAAACGACTTTTATGCAGGCTAAGCCACAAGCATTTCCTACATCACTTCTTATTTCACTAACTCAAATTTTTGACTAAGAACCTCTTTAATATGAAATTGCTGTTAGAGCACCAGGAGGAAAATATGAAATGATTTCTCTGAGCAAGAATTAACTGTAATCCGTGGCTTCATTCAGAGTTTGATTACTTGATTTCGTACTGAGTTCTCTTTCTAGGAAGTCCCCATCCCTTGGCCCAAGATAAATCCTTAACAAACCCGCTGGTAAGTAACACTGATTTAACTTTATTACTGAAACAAAACATTGAACCAACAAACAAGATCCTTTTTCACTTTTACAACACCATGGATTTGGTGGCTTCCAAAAATCTAAAGTCAAACCTTTACGCCTAGAAACTCTCCATACATCAATAAGTGATCTACAACATGTTACAGTGTGACGCTAAATGAAAACACTTTAAGCCTGCATAGCTGGTGGTATTGCCTGTCTGCAAATATAAAAATTTGGTGGCGTACCTGCCGTGCGTGGTGTAAGCTGCGGAGATTTCAAATCGCCTTTAACCCAACCCATTCCCCTGGCCTCCTCACTACTTGGTCGCCCAACATTCTGCCAGCTACACAGGCTGGCAGGTTTTCATAGTATTAAACAGTTCAATGTACTGAGATAACTGTTTCTGTCTTGCTAACTTGCGACAGCAAATTTTAACAAAATTTCAAGAGAACCCCCAAAACAGCCGATATGGAGTTTCACATCTTGCTTGGCTGTTTGATTTTGGGTTTTTAAACAGGAAAATCAGAGCGATAACATTGGCGACAACTGAGAAAAAAAGAAAGAAACATGTGAATGGATCTGCCATATTGGGTTTAAAGTATTTGTGGCACCTAAATTGAATGCCAGTTCCTCTACTTATAGCACTTGTACTTTAGCTTATTGCAGTTGTATGCAATCTTGCGTTTACGCGTGTGTCGGATGGGCAAGGCAGCCTTGAACTCCATGGATAAGGTAAAATCGTTAAGTTCCTTTAACATTTGCTGATCGCCCAATTGGGCGAGGTCCAACCAGAAGTGAGTGTTCACAAAATCACTGTGTTCACGTCCAAGCTTTTTGCGATAAATAGAGAGGGCAAGCTCTAAGACCTCCTTAGCCTGCTGATAGTAACCCAATTTCGTGTACAAAACACCTAAGTTGTAAGAAACCCTTGCCACAAAGACATGCTTCGGTCCAAGCCTTTGGAGAAAAATTGATTGGGCTTTTTCAAAATTTTCCTTGGCCAGCTGATGGTTACCCAAAAGAGTGTGTACAATGCCTAGATCATGGTAAACACGAGCAACTTCTACGTGCTCAGGTCCAAAATTGTTTATGTTAATCGAAAGGGCATGATCGAGATGTTCCTTGGCCTTCTCCCTGTCACCCAGCTCACTCTCTACATTACTTAAGCCAATATAAGCGGAGGCTACATCACTATGGTTTGGTCCATAGATTTTCAGTCGAATAGATAGCGCACGTTCAAAATGCTACTTTGCTTTCTGATTGTTACCCAAGCGTCTCTGCACATTACCTAACTCAATTTCCATATTAGCAACATGGGCATTTTCAGTTCCCAGAGTTTTTAGGAAAATGCCACGGGCACATTCAAAACACTTCTTTGCTTCCCTCAAGTTACCCAAGTCAGTATTTACCCTACCCAAACAACCGTACAACTGTGCCTCAACTTCACCATCACATTTCTCACTGTTAACCAGAAGGGTCCTAGCTGCAAAGTAGTACTCCTTTGCCGAAAACAAGTCACTGTGGTGATGACAAATTTGGCCAAGCATCATAAGTTCATAGGAATAATCTGAGGCATTTGCAAGGATCCTACTGAAAAACGGATTTTTTTCTATGGTGGCAAGATCAGCAACAATTCCAATTTGCGCAACCAAAGGCTTCAAGTGTGGGATAAAATGTCTGGTTTCAGCAATTGAATCTAACTCGTTCCAAACCTCTGGTATTGTTTCATCAATAAATTTGATGAATGATTTCACTGCCGCATCAACAGCTCTTGCATGTGCATCAGTGTCCATACAGCCTTTCACCACAAGTTTAATAACCTCGTGTACCACTTGGTGCCGACGTACATAGACAACATTGTCCTCTTTTTCAATAACTACCAGCGATGATCCCTGGATGTGAATACCTATATCCTCTTTGTCATAGTCTTCACCCACAAAGTTCAGGATGTAATTGGTCAAGATGTCTAACCTCACTGGCTGTGGTGAACAGAGAGAGAAAAAAGTAAAGGCATGCCTCATTAGCTCATCAGAATTCATGACTCTTTCAACAGCTATCCTTGTCGTGGCAGTCACAGTGTTGGGGTAGCTTGGGTTTGTTTTAGCAAGAGCATTTTCAATGATACCATGCTTTCCTTTTTTTAGCTTTTCCAGGTACTCCTTCCATCCAAAGTTTGGAGAATTAATGCGCACTTTTTGCATGTATGTGGCTGCATTGGCCAATGCAAGGGGTTGATAGTCTAGCTTCTCTGCTACTTTATCTTCCATTCCTTGGTCACTGATCCCAGAAGCCATGCTTAAGAAAGAAGTGGCATCTTTGGGAGACATCCCTTTGCTTATAGAAGTATGAGAAACAAAAGGGCTGTCTGAGGGGATACATAAGGAATCATGTGTTGTGATTAGCAACTGGCCTTTTCCCCACTGCTCATTTCCATGCTCAGGAAGGAAATCGTGTGTGCCAGATAAACTAGTGACATTGTCAACCACAAGAAGCCATGATGCATAAAAGTGAATTTTGGTGGCAATCAAGTCTCTCAGGTTGGTTAATTTTGCTTCTGTCTTCAAATCCTTGGACATCTGGGTGTTGGTAATGGTGTATTCTGGACAG
Source organism: Pavona decussata (assembly GCF_977016875.1). Lineage (NCBI taxonomy): Eukaryota > Metazoa > Cnidaria > Anthozoa > Scleractinia > Agariciidae > Pavona > Pavona decussata. The sequence continues at coordinate 2,106,946 of NW_028145517.1, read as the reverse complement.
CCCACTTTCCTTGCCAATGATACATATGAGTCCAAAAGAGACTCAGAATTCTCTGCATTTAAAGTCATTACAAACGACAAGGTGGTAGGATCACTTATGGCCTGGTCATAGAATTTCTTAGCTACAAGACCAGCCAACTGAGATTTGCCGCTCCCCGGATTCCCTGAGACATAATAGTAACTGACACTTCCCTCACTGGTCTTCTTCAGGTTATTCATCTCACTTTCTATTGCAGCAACCTCACCTTCTCGACCTGCAATTTGGTGGGGTGGCTTTGGTGGCAGGACACAAAATGACTCAACTTCATGCTGCAGTTGCTCTTCAAGGACCTGACACTGTTCTTCTGTTGCTTGCAATTTAGCATCTGTCTTCTGAAGTTCTTGGTTAAGGGCTTGAACTTTTGTCAGGACATTTTTCAGTTCATTGGTCGGGAAACTTTTCTGTTTAATAAGAGTTTGGATTTCTACAGTGGAGAGACCAAGTGTTTGGAATGCAACATTGACTTTTTGAACAGCAATTTTAAACTCCTTGTCTGACAGCTGGCCTTGTGGCATATGAGCAAAGTCTTTGTTACGAAAGTTTCTAAGATCATCAATACTAGAGTGAATTGCTGCAGGTAGAGCTTTAGCTCCCTTAATAGAATCTGAGAAGAGAATAGCATAAAAGAGCATGGTACAATCCCACTCAGCCCTATTGCCATTTATCATTGTAGCCAACAGGTCAGCATTTTTTTTTTTGCTTTGGTGGAGATTCTTTGTTTTTGAAGTCCAATCCATTTTTTGGTGAATCGCTCCACTCCCCCAGTGTTGCCTTGTGTCGCCTGTCCCACTCTTGTTTGAAGATTGATCGCAAACCCTTGGGCAGAACATCTGTGGCAATGTAGCAAATCCTAAAATAGTTTAGCTGTTCTTCAGTATACACTGGTGAGGCCATTTCCAAAGTGCCGTGGTGATACCAGTTTTAACAGTTGGAAAACCTGTTTGGAAATAATATATAAAAAATTACAATTTTATTGCCTTAAAGTATAGGGAGAACATTTTGGAGTATAACTTTGATTTACCAAATGGCAATTCCTTTCATACCTACACTAGATTGTACTGTAAACCCTGAAATTGCAACTGTATCTTTAAGGTTGCAGGTTAATGACCCTATCAGGGTCATCAGGGAGCTGATTTCACACCAAATTAGAATCTGGCTGTCATTGCTTTTCAAGGTCACCATTTTGATTTTTACCACACAGTCTATCACTTTGAATGGGACCAGATCTGGAAATGAAAATTGTCCACAAGACCAGGACCCAGCAAAAGATCAAAAACAGGTAAAAAACTGAACTTAATGGGTTGCCACAGATGTTGTATCTCTGTCCCAGACCTTTCAGCTACTTTGCAATAAGCTGACAAATGTTTCAAAACAGTCACTGTCTCAGTGAAAACATAAAAGAGGTGGCATGGACCCGTGTACATGTATCAAGAAGTGAAGGCTGGGGTGCTTCCCACACCTTTTCAATAGGGTTGTCTTGGTAACTTTAAAAAGAAATTAAATAATTTCAGCCATGCACACCAAAAGAAGTTTTGGTGCCTTTTACAGTCCAGTTCAAAATTTTTTCAATGTCAGCCCCTATTGTGCTTGGAGGTTTTGTCATTCCATACATGTTCTTATTGATTATACTGCATGTGACTTTAATGGTCCCTACATACAGTCCAAGGGCCAGATTTAATACCTTGGCCCTCATAAGTTAACAGGTCTTCAAAGTAATGTTTCTTAACAATAAGATATTATTATTCCAACAACAGCCTGCTACAGCCTGTTATTGATATGTGTCCTAAGTATTTAATACTTAGGACACATATTAACTTAAGAAGGTTTAATGAATCCAGCCCACAGGTTACTTTGCTGTTCCACTACCATTCTACCACCACTAGACTATTCTACTCTCCTCTCTTCAACTCAACACTAGTCTTCTCTACTCTACCCAACTTGATTCGCTGTGCTTCATCTATGGTAGAACCCCACAAACTTGTACTCCCAAGAGAAAAAAAAATAGTTCAAGTTTGCGTGGTTGTTGTTGAACTTCAAATATCATTGAAGTTCTATCATTCTTTCACAATCACGAAGTACTTTGATGCAACAAGTTTGGCTTAGCTCTGGTTTGTGTTTAAGGCCTTTTCTTTCTTCTAGACATTTCCTAAGGGCAAAATTCTTCCTAATGAGAATTTTTGACACTCGAATGTAAACAAAAAACGCTAAAAAGATGTAAAAGAAGCTTACAGGCAAGCCTGTTTGCCATGTAAAGGCCAGAGGGGAGTTCATGCCTTTTGGAGGTTATGGCACTTTGGTGGTTGACTTTACTAAATAGAGCACTGCACCAGCATCGCAGAGGTCGTGGGTTTGAATCCTGTTCAAGCCTGAATTTTTTTCAGGCTTTCTTTCATCTTCTGAAGATGACTTAATAAGTTAAAAACCTTTGGTTGTTAATTTTTTAACTTGTTAGCCCTGTAAAATAGTATTTTAAATTTCAAGCGAATATTATGGACAGTAGAGTTCAAGTTTTGGGGGTTCTACTGCAGTTTGGAACAGTAAAGGCTATCCACCAATGATTTTCACTGAGAGAGGACACACATTAGTGCCCAAGGGAAGGGAAGTGGGAGAAATAGGCAAGAAATTTTAAATCTGACTAGTAAAGTAACATTTTGTGAGAAGAAGGGAAGGAAATTAGTTTTAGTTAGCCTCTGCAGTTAACCGAATTGAGACAGGGAGCGTTGCGTGACTCCGGCCCGAGCGGCTGTGAAGGAGACTACTGTAGTTAAGGAACAGTTTAAAGACTTTAGAAAAATCTACCAATAATTTTCATATGCTAGCACAAGGCTTTGTGCTAGCATATAGAAAGGAAGCAGTCTGTTACACCCAGTTTCAATCTAAGATAGTAAGCCGTTCATCAAGGACGGTGCCTGCTAATACAGAGGTATTTTTGTGCAGTTTATGACTATGCGAAGTAGAACTTAGCAAGTGTTATAATTGGAATTCAAAGAGAAAATTGGGGGTAGCCACTCAATTTTAAGAGATAATTAAGCAACAATAAATCTAAAAAGCGCTAAAATACAAAGCAATGTATGGCATTTTTTCCCAAATTGAAGATTAGGTAATTATCTCTGAAAAATGCATGGTTACCCCCTATTTTCTTTATGGATACCAAGAACACTTGCTAGGTTCATAGCGGCTGTGAAGGAGACTACTGTAGTTAAGGAACAGTTTAAAGACTTTAGAAAAATCTACCAATAATTTTCATATGCTAGCACAAGGCTTTGTGCTAGCATATAGAAAGGAAGCAGTCTGTTACACCCAGTTTCAATCTAAGATAGTAAGCCGTTCATCAAGGACGGTGCCTGCTAATACAGAGGTATTTTTGTGCAGTTTATGACTATGCGAAGTAGAACTTAGCAAGTGTTATAATTGGAATTCAAAGAGAAAATTGGGGGTAGCCACTCAATTTTAAGAGATAATTAAGCAACAATAAATCTAAAAAGCGCTAAAATACAAAGCAATGTATGGCATTTTTTCCCAAATTGAAGATTAGGTAATTATCTCTGAAAAATGCATGGTTACCCCCTATTTTCTTTATGGATACCAAGAACACTTGCTAGGTTCATAGTTTCAAACTAGGTGAAAATATCCTTATATTTGTAGGCACCACCTAATTACAAAACCCAAGTGTCTTGAGATGTCCAGAACATATGGAAAGTAGGCACTGTCCTTAATGAAAACTCCTTTTTCCACACAAAAATTTTACTCTTTTCTTCATTGAATTCTAGGTCAATTACGGTTCTTACCTTTCTGTTATTCAATAGGGCTAATAATAAAGACTTGTTAGGTTTTTGGTCACCAAATTTTGCAGTTTGACAACTGAAAAAAATTGTTTAGTCGCCACTTGTGCCCGCTTCGAAATGTTAATTTCATACCCTATTGAAGGGGAAGGGGGGGAGGGGGGTGTGGCGGGAATGACTATTGCATTAGCAGGAAGCTAAGGTTGTACCCCTCATATCCCTGTCACTACCTGGCACCCATGGGAAACCCAAGTATTACGGGATGCGCACAATGTATGCGCAGTAACAAAACAAGGCATCTAGCAGTTGTAGACCTCGTGCTGTAAACGTCGAACGCAATTCATAAATTTTTTTCATGTTATTAGGTATAGGATGAATTGAGTTTGTCACAACGATAGCGCGATGTTAGAACTGGGTATAAATTAAAGTGTCCCTAATTTCCCATTCAAATTTCTTGACTAATTAATATTGCTTTCATTGCCTGTTAAAAAATCAAGGCGCAGGCGGCTGCCACTCTGCAAGAAAGCCGGCAATTTCCTCACATTGAAATTGAACAGTTGCCTGAAACTCATGACTTGAGTATCTCGAGTATTGCAGCTTTTCGTAAAATAAATTGAACAACAGCAGTCTGAATTACTGATTAGGTGCTGCAGTCAGTTTGCACCCACATTTTACACCGTCAAAAAGGTTTTCGCAAAATTTAAAAGAACATCGGAGCAGTTAACCTTAATTTGGGCGCGAAAATCGAAAACAGGAGTGTTTCGAGTACACGAGTAATTCGTTGAATACATGAAGCCAATCTTACCCCAGTGTATTAAAAGAGTACTCACCGTTCAATTTCTCGACTTGACAGGTAATATTTGTTCGTTCACCTCAAGAGAGCGGTAAATGTGAACGCGACTACTGTAGCTTTCAAGTGAAAGAACCTTCAGCAATCTAGTCGATCGATATCGTTTGTATCACTGACCTCCTTCCCAATCCTTCTCAATGTGATAGGCACGCAATGCGTGCACCCAAGAACAAGCTCTATAGCTCGAGCTCCGGTTTTTGCCCTTTCTTTGATTCACTTGCGTGACGCGCCGCTTCTAGCAACACCCTTTCCTTTTTGTCATTTTCTTTTTCTTTTTTTCTATATTTTTCGTATCGGTCACCCACCACAGACCTCCAAGTGTCGCTTGGTCAAAATGTGGCGATCTGGTGGGTTCGAGTCCCCGTCAGAGTAGAGAAAATTTTTTTGTTTTCTTTTTTTCAACCGAATACCACTTTATTACCAGGTAAAATAATGACAGCCCAAGCTCACTATCCGATAATATGCACGCGATATCGATGTATAGACTTCCTATTTGTATTTTGGTGAGAAAAGGGTCGTGTTGCAATGCATGAGCAGATATTCAACAGATTGAAAGTCTGGTCCGAGTTAGCACCGCCACGATTTCGCACGAAATGGAAGGAGAAAATAGGATGGAGAAACGTCTGAGCGTACCCTGGGTGGCAAAGGTTATTACTGTATTATTATTTATTTATTTATTTTTTATTTTTTATTTATTTTTATTTATTTATTTATTTATTTATTTATTTATTTACTTATCTATTTATTTATTTTATTTTGCAAGAGGGAGAGAAAGAGAACCATGGCATTTTCTCATTAATTTTTATTTTTTAGACAACGTGCTTCTGGAGCGAGGGTAGACTGAGTGGTGTTCCGAGCGCGTTTGGAAGTCTCGGTTCGAGTCCACCTTAGGGCCAGGATCCACGTTTTCGGTGCTTTGTGCCTTTCGGTTGATTTAAAAGAGATCTTAAAAGAAAACAGAGAAAAAAGTCTTTTTTGGTTTTCAACAACTCTTGCTAGGATTTGCTTTTTTCGCTACCCAAAAACTTCGCAAAAATACCCCTTTTCGGAGGCACCCTCCTCAAAATGACAATAAAAATTCTTGACATTTTCTAGTCAATTTTTAGCGATCATTTTCCTTTTCTGATTTTTTTTATTATATTTGATGTGGTAGTGATTTCGTAAGAAACTAGGACCCTATTTTTTGTCCAGCGTTAACGAAGCATAAAAGCTAGGATCGAAGTCAGGCTGATTCTCAATTTGATATTTCCAACAAGGAGACACTTCTGAACTCACGTACTCAAGGAAAAAACGGAATCATAAATTCAAAGAGACGCGACAAATTGGATAAGAAGGCTTATTTTTTTTTTACACTTAGGGTCTTTTGGGCAAAACGCCATTATATTTAGCCGCGAAGCTAGGTCTCTTTTAGGGTTGCACGCGAAGAGGTATAAAAATTTATATTTGTCTGTGTTTTACCACGGTCTCTTTTAGGGGTCAAAAAAGCTTGGGCCACGCCCAGATTGGTCTCCTTTAGGGGTTTAATTCAAAATTTCCGACGAGCATCCCTGTCCCCTTCATATGTCCCCCTCCCTCCGGGGGCAGGCTAGGGAATACGTATTTGCACCCTTTAACACACAAGGAGCGAAAAGAAAATCAATGCCAGCTTAATTTCCCTTGATGAAATATATAACAGTTACAGCTTATACACTTACCTTACAGCATTACCTTCATAAAACTCCAAGTTAAAAATAAGCGAAGAAAGTCCAGCTCAGGAAGTGAATTGTGGTCACGTGGCTGTCTCTACCTTATTGTTATTTATTTCGCGGAACTCAATTTTCGCGATTTCCAAAATATGGCGAAATTCTTGTTAAGAACCGCGAAAAAAAGTTATCGAGAAAATTAACGACGTGAGATTTAATACCTTGTCATGAAATCCTTTAATCAACTTTAACGCCAGGAGTAATAATTATTACGACGATGTGTCCTTGGTCTTTGTCCTATATTTAGGTTTCGCCGTTCGCACTCTCTCGGTCGTAAAAACTGCATCTTCCAGTTCCCAAAACAAACTGTGGAAAACACAAACTAACAAGCATCAAAAGATTTTTTAAACAATCTTAATCCAGAATTCAGGGAACTGAATCGATTTTATTGTTAAAAAGAGAGTGCAGCTTTTATCGTAGTATGTTGTTAATATCCAATTATCACCGTTTTAAATTATAATTTTATGTAAAGTAATGTAGCTATTTTATCCTTTTATCTTATACAATGTAATAGTAACGTATGTAAATTGTATTTATTTTATTCTTGTCTATGTATTTATTTTATGCAGGGCCGTTCTGAAAACCACTTTAGTGAGAACTCACCCTGTTTAAAGATTACTATTATTATTATTATTATTATTATTATTATTATTATTATTATTATTATTATTATTATTATTATTATTATCATTATTATTAATATTATTATTATTATTTTTTTTTATTTTTTTTTATTATTATTATTATTATTATTATTATTATTATTATTATTATTATCATTATTATTATTATTATTATTATTATTATTATTATGGTAGTAGAGTTCTCAACTGGATGCTAAAATTAGCTAAAAAGCTGCACAGGGCACACAGCGTAGCCTGTGAGCCTAGGTGCTTCGTATCCATGACTCGAGCACAAAGGTCCCCTTTTCTCAAAAGGAAACGCAAGAATGAAGAAGGTGGGTGAAGTGAGGGAAAGCCGGCGCCAGGTAGCTAAAGGTTGCAAGAATCGAAGCAGGAGTTACTGAGCTAGTAAAGGGAAGTCAACTTAGCTTCCTCTTAAGGATCTATCTAAAGGAACTGTAATCTCGTACCCAGATCTCAGTCGGTTCGGGAATGTCGAAGACCGTGGGAGATCTGGGTACGAGATTAAAGGAACTGATAATGCCATTCAGTTATAAGTGCCAAACCCTTGACCAGCTCTGTTTTGTTGCAAATAAACATGTCAACCTCTTTTCAGTTTCGTTTTGTCGTCAGAACGGGAACGTCAGTTGACAACGGCGCGCGCATCAAGTCGAAATAGACTCGCATCCAGACTATTCCGCGCGCTCTCGCGTCCTCTAATGACGTTCCCGTTCTGCTGCTAAATCAGCCTAATGGTTATCTTCAGCGTCATTACGAAAAGTGGTCCCTGCACTATTCAAGAGTTAAGGCGGGGGTAAACCTGAAAGCCGTTTTTATGCCGATTAAAATCGGTTTCATGGAAATATCTCGTTCACGTTTCAAGGTCTTTCAAGCAATCCAAAATCTCTCTGCTTAAAACGGAAATCAATGTTGTTGGGTGTTTTGCGAATTTTTAGGTGAATTTTGGGTATATTTGGGAGGAGGTAGTTTTTCTAGAAGGATTGGTAAAATTAAGAGAAATAAGAAATATTGAAGATTTAGTGAGGTTTTAAAATTAGAATTTGTAGTTAATAATTAATAGACGGATACCCAGTTAGTCCACTAGAAACCTGGGGTGCTCTTGCGTGGGTATCAACTGTCTGTTGGTGTTTTAAAAATCATTTTCTTTCTTTTATCTCTTCTTCAAACCTCTAAAAATTCCATTCAAATTCACGTTTACCCCCACCTTAAAATAAAACATCACATTTCTTTCAATAAGATGAGTGTTTCTGGCCACTAGCAAGTATGGCGTTTCGTTGCGGACAAAAATCCCCCAACAAAAAGAAGTGACTTACTTGGAGATATAAACAGTGAGATTAAAAAAATGAGGTCGATGAATTGAAAAAAAAAAATAATAATGATCCACAATTTAAGAAAAAATTTAGTTCGAAGTCTAAAAATTGAGTCGAGTTTCTAAAAGGTATGTCTGACGCAAAAAGTCAGTCAACCGGAAAAATCAACACCGAAAAAAAAAACTAGTCGAGAGGAAGCGGAAACTGATTTGGGCCTCAACCGGATGTAAGGAGCATATCCTTATATCGTATTACAGGAAGTGATGTGCTATGCATACGGGAATGTGAGAATTCTTCGCGCGGGAATTACTCAAGGCAGCAAACACGGCAAACATGGCAACGAAAGGGCGGATCAGGAAAATACAGAAAGAGGGAGCTGAAGGAATTGTGGCGCGAGCGCAAGCCCCGCCCAATAAAAAATTCTCATTCGTGGGGATTCTGCTTTACAGCAATTCTTGGAGCATTTGGGATCAAAAGTTAAGGCTCGGTCGATAGACGTTAAGAGAATTTGTTAAAACGATTGAGTGCATAATATCACTCGAAAGACAAAAACGTTTTTTTTTTTTCATCACAATCTAATACTTACACTACTTAACATTATATATAATGAGTACATAAATTATGATCATCCGGGTGAGTGTAGTCCTGAGAAGGACTGTTTGTGGTGACTTTGACTGACGTTTCGACAACCTGAGCGGAAGTCATCTTCAGAGTCAAGTGAATTGCGGAACGTCAGTAGGTGGTATATACGTCTCTGGTTGTTAACCTGATTGGTCAACGAAGTCCAGATGTTATTGGTCGTTTGTCAGTAAGCCGTGATGTTATTGGCTGTGAAGACTGTAAAAAGTGATTGGTGCGTTTCGATCCGTCTTTTGTTAGTCAAAAAGTCCATGGGTCTATTGTTAGTAAAATGTCTATTGTTTGTCTGTTTCGTTGTTGTTGTCAATAAGTCGTTTGTATGGTGCAGGTAGTTGTAGGCAACGGTTGAGTGGCGCTTGTTCTAAGCTAGTAAACCAGCTTTCCAGAGTGAGTCGTTGATAGTAATTTGTACTGTAGGTAATGCACTTGACAGAGTCCCAGTGGCAATTATGACGTAATTACCACGTCATATGCGTGTTCACTCTGCGTTACGGACCTTGAAGGTAACATCTCTAGACGTACTATCCATCCTCAAAGTCTCATTGTCATAGGTTTTATACTTGCGATGTTAATTATGGAGGGGGGCCGCTCCCATCCCCGCCGCAGAAGACAAAAAATCCCGGTCTAGATAAGGTTAAAATTCATATCCATTTTTGGACCCAATCTCTACTCATTTTTAGACCAAAATCGTTGAATCTAAGACCCATTTTCATATACCAAGACGGCTCAAAACCATACCCTTTGGCACCGCCTATACCTATATAGCTTAAAAAGGCTAGTAACCACGCCTGGAACGGGCTTGGCAGGCAGCCAACTCGTCCTCAGGGCTTTTGCCTTGAAGACAGGCAGCTGTATTTACAAGTTACTTTAAAAGGAAACTTCCGCTCTTGAACTGAACTGGTCTCAAATTGTCGCAATATTGTCGAATTTTCTTTGAAAAAACATGGAAGCAATGGCGCGTTCCATTTACTCAAATCACCCTGTTCAACATGTTCGCCATAAATATGAAATGATTTAATTTGTCTTAGCAGAAGACGGATAACGTGCAGTACTAGATGTTTGCAGTACTCATTATACACATTGTTGTACTTCATACGCATTATTGCAACTTTTTGGATAATGTTTTTCTATGATTTACGATTACTAACGTAGCGATAAGTAGATTTTTAATATGCAATGTTATTGTTTCATTGGTCACCGGTTGATATCAGCTGTTCGATTTTATCAGTTTAAATAAAGACATTATTATTTTACTCTTTTAGGGGGTCGCGCGTTTTAGCGCTGATCGACTGGAAATCCCTTAAGATGATGTAAAGTGCATCACTTTGACTGGAAGCCCAAAATTTCAGAATTTCAGAATATTTAACGCTTTATTCAGTTAACTAACAAAAAAAGAGAAAGAAATTGCAAAACAATTACATAACAAATTACACAGCAGAATCATTAAAAAATTAATTACACAGCAAAAGTTAAAGTTAATTATAATTTACAAAAGTTAATTACATAGCAATTGTACAGAATTTGTGTCAGTATAGATTATAGCTAATAACTACACCTACACAGAAAAGGAAAAAAGAAATTACTGATGAACGCCAATACTTGTTAGGAGAACAACTTTGAAGTAATACTAGTACATTATATGTCATGTTCGACTTTGTTTGTAAATTCCGACAAAAGAAGTCTATTGTTATTTAATTTACTACAATACAAGTAATATTTCATGAAAAGGAGGGTACAGTTTAATTTTCTCGCAAGCTTTTGGTCAATTGAATCTTTAAAAGTTGCGAAGAGCATTTCGTTTGTATTCAGATTGAAATAAGTACCATTTCTTGTGTTAAACCAGTCAAAAACTTGGTCAACGAAGACTCTTGTTCTCGTGCAACTTATTATGAAAGTACGTGTATCATATGATTTGTGGAATCAGATTCACCGCAATATATACAGACATCATCCGCATTAATCCAACCCAAATCTTGAATAGTTCTCTCTTTGTAAGGACAATCATATGAAGTAATTTATTATTAAAATTCTTTTAATTTCGTGTCGTTGCACACTCACTACTCTAAAAACGTCTATTCATTGTTCGCTGTCAATCTACAGATCTTTACTCCTTCTTTCCAGGTCACTGTGAGGTAGCTGATGTTTTTTTACAACGAAATAAAAATAATAGATATCCTTCGGCTTCAACTTCTCCTGGCCAATTTGTGTATTTTGGTCGAGAGAAAAAGATGCCCAAATTTCGCCGTAGCCTTGTATTTGCCTCGGCTTGTTGGATTACAATTTGTTTGCGCTTAAAATTTGATAGAACAGGAGAAAATTGGTTCTAAATGGTTATACAAATTCCTTAAAGATAGATATTGACCATTTTCCTTCAGAGAGGTCCTGATGCCTTTGTTGAACCACTCTCGAATGAAAATAGGCTTACCGTCTACTTAAATTTTCCTGTTATTAAAAAGAATGGCATCACCTCCTTCCTCATAATTGTATAGACTGTATAGAGACTTAAGTTCGTCAAAAGCAACTGAAATATCTTCATAGAAGTCTGGAATGTGTCCAAGGTATTTCACATCACAGTAACATCAGTTACGTCTGAGCAGAAAGCCTGAAGACCTCCTTGCTTACCAAAAACAAATGGCCAGGAACTGCTTTCCAATTGCAACGACCACTTTCCTAATCCGTGCTAGTCAGTTACCGTTTTTAAAATTATTTCAATATCGATCATCCTTTGACCTCCTTTGAAGTAATTCTGATAAGCAGAGGTCCTTTTTATTTATCTCTCTTGTTATTCCAAAGGAAACGGAATAATTTATCTTTAACTAAAGCAAGCACTTCACTAGCCAGGAACAGTCAAGCTGGAGGCCTCATAAAAGTTCGATTGATTATTCCCTTTTCGACATAAGAGGGACAAATCTCCAGAATTTTGTTGCATCATTTACGCAGCCCATTCTCGCTAGCCACATGGCCTTCGTTTTACTTGAGTTTTAGTCCAGGAAACTCTCCAAAGTTCTAACCGTATCTAAAGCTTTCTCCACAGAAAAACAGACTTGTGTCATTTGCGAATTGACTAATACCGCATCCACACTAAGGCTTAAACACGTTTAAAAGCTGTTTAGTTAAACACAGTTTAAAATTGTTTCCTTCATAAAAGCTGCTTTCGTATTTTTGTTGACTACACTGGATTTAGCACAAATGAAAGCATTAAGTTAAAGTTTATTTGAATCCTATGTCAAAGCCAATGGTTCAGCTTTCTGTTGGCAATTTTCATTTTGTTAAACCTTGTTTAAATAAACATGTTTTGTTGGTGTGAATAGGGCTCTAGTTTGAATTCCAAACCAAATAAGCGGTTCCATTGATTGATGGGTCTGGTCTAATTTTACTTGACAATATTTTCGCCGTCAAGATAAGTAGGTAGGGTGATAGTGGACACCACTTTCTAACTCCCCTGGATAGTTTGAACCAGTTTGTAGAGGAACCGTTATCCAGAGCAGCACTTTCAATATCAGTGTAAAAAAAACTCTGACCCAATGTCTAATACTCTCACCAAATTAAAAGTTGTAAAGTGCAATGAATACGGGACCGTTCCAGCAAGTCGAAAACCTTCCCAAAGTCAATTGAAACCAATATGCCAGGAATATTTTCTCTGTGTTCCAAAATATCACTTAATAGTCTTATAACCTTAAACGCTGCCATTTTGGATTTTATGACACGTAGATAATGTCGCAAAAAAAAAAAAATGTAACATAAGAAAGAACTGATTCCTGACAATAGTGGCAAACGTAAAAACATCAAAAAAGCCAAAACGGCAACCTCGTTCCCAGGTCCTCTCTCTTCCTCCCTCGAGAATGGAGGAAGAGAGAGGACCCTGGGAATGCCGGAGGCTGCCAAAACGGTGGTGCACAGGAAATTGAACATTCCCTATTCACACTATGAACCCTATCTAGATTTGGCTTTTTTTGTCTTCTGGGGCCACGAGGGGGTGGGGGGCAGATTCCGCCCCCTTCCATAACTTCGCAAGTGTAAAAGCTATGTCAGTGAAACTTGTAGGGTAGATAGTACATCCAGAATGTATGATTCCTTGAAGGTCCGCAACACGATTTTATGACGTCATAATTAGGCCAAGATTGCCAAATGGCGGCCATCTTACCAACCTCGTTCCCAGGGTCTCTCCTCTTCACGTCCCAGGGAGCGAGAGAGGACGTGAAGGGGAGAGACCCTGGGAACGAGGTTGCCATCTTACATTTCTGGATTTTCTCCAAACTTCAGGAAAGTGCCGAAATTCAACGAAAAGTAATCAAAACCAATAAAGCAATACTAGTATGGGCTAAAAACATAAAGGTTACTGTAAGAAAAGTACTTTTTCTTCATTTTAAAAACGGATTTTCTATTTTCTAAACTGAAACTGCCTGTCAAAATTGGTTGTCAAACTTGTTCACTAAGGTAGGGTATTTGTGTGCGGGTGTGGGTGTACAAGACACAACAATGACTGAATATTGTTTCGATGCACCAATCTATCTTTTGCTTTATTTTATTTTAAGTTTTTTTTAAACTTTAACACATGTGAATGTGTTGTGGTCACGTGTAATACATGTTATATAATAAATCTAAGAAAGAGTTTTCTCTTCTCCCTTTCTCATCATCCCTCTAAAACAGCAAATATTTCAGTTCACTATGACATTTTCACAGCCACGTGTTCTAATAGCTGTGGTTGCTGTATAAATTTTGCCTCAATTCAAGCAATTGCTGCAGAAGCTTCAAAACAAATGCTTTAAGTCAATTCTCACCTTGCGGACACCTCGCTATTACGGACAGCAGCTAAATTCCAAGCAAAAATAAATTACAGATGTTTGACTGAAATAAATTCCCGCTATTATGGACAAACTCGCGGTCCAAAGGGTGTCCACAATAAAGATAGTTGACTGAATTTAAGTACTTAGAGAGGAATGCTCTGGGATCAAATGGTTTCCATATTCTAAATTCCCTAAACAAAATTGAGCTGTGAAGAGATATTTTCTTTCTCTTCAAACACAATTTAGCTGCAAGGTGTGACCGTGAGGAAAGATATTTAAAAAATGTGTTGGGGTTTGGTTAAGAGTGTGACTGTACTTCTTAGAAATATAAATGGAAATACGTATTGTATTGAAGACCACACATTATTTTTTGTCACTGGTATACTATATAACAAATTTATGTACAGAATGGCAGTAAGAAAACCTTGTATATGTTCACTCATTCAACTTTCCTTTAAATATTACCCATTAGAAAATGTAAGTTCATAAATCCACAAATTATATCAAACATTAATACTTGTAATTTATTGTTACAAGCCTACAAAATTACCACCCAGATTCCCAAACAGGTTTAGAACTTGTTCTCCTCTGCGCCGATCTCCGTGAACCACTTGATATGCGAGAACTTGCCACACTAACTGAATCACCAATCATCAGACTTGACTCACTAGATGAACGTGAAAAGTGCGCAGCACTTGATGTAGTACTCTTGGCACTACTTGGCCGGCTTCTTGATGCTGTTTTTGAGTACTGTTTTTGTTTAATGTGTTCTTTAAGCAATGAATCCCTGGACAAGCTCCTTGTGGGCTTGATTGCTTCAAGTCTTTGAAGGAGTTTCTAAGAAAAGTACGACAAAAAAAGTGATGAGATTTTGTGGCAGTAAATAGAATACAATGGACACCAAGCAGCTGGCACAGCAAGCATACAACACTAGACTGTCAGGTTATAAAGCAAGAGGACATCCACAAATGATCTGGATCAAGGGCGTCAAAGACAGCCTGAGGGCACACAACATCCCCCTCATAACAGCTTTCAGACTTGCTGTTGATCGAAAGCTTCACCTCCCCACAACACCCCCCATGATACAAGCCGATGGATAAAGTAAAGTAATTAAATAGAATACAAATGGGGAGAGTGCATGGTTGAAGGGAAATAGTGAAATTAATTTCCTTGACGTCTTCAGTGTTCAATGTTATTTAGGTACCTATCTGAAAACATACAACTGTAAATTAACACCCTGTGAACAGAGGATGATAAAATCTCTCCAGACCCTTTCTTCTCCCACTAAAAGAAAGGCTCTGTTAGCAGGATAATAAATTGAAAACTATACTCTAAAATAAACACAAGATAGAGAAATCATAGTTATTGCCAATTCCAACAATCACTTTGGGCATTCATGTGCAAACTAAGATAGAAGAACCAAACCACATCTTAACCTTAATTTTAAACAATCATGACCCAAATTAGCCATTTAACCCTAGATTGGAAATAATTTTACTGAACACAGAACTTTACACTCCAATAATGAGGAAGCATCTTGTTAATGCAAAAATTTCTTCTTTATTGCATCTTTTCATGTAGGTCTCCTCTCTATTGACCATTGGCCTTTATCAAGTTCAGGGCTGTCATTAAGAGGCGGGGGCCAGTGATTTCCCCCGGTTACTAAGAACGTGGCCCCCGGCTATTTTCATAGGAAAATACAAGAAAAGTAGAACCAAAAGAAATTCCTAGCTGTTTGATTCCCCTCCTACTTGTTGTATTTATCCAGCAACTTGAGATCTTAGTGACAGCCCTGAATTCAAGTCTATGTGCCCTTGCGCATGAAGACTTTCCATAGGGCAACATAAAGAAACAAATGCATACTAGTCACTTAGCCCGTTCAAATATTGTACCTCTCAACCATGTGACATAGCAAATATCACACTGCTGCTTGGTGGTGACGTGGTACCAAAATTCCCAATTTTGACAGATTTCAATTTATAATAGGCATGGCAATCAAAGTATGGAAAAGTGTGCTGTGTACAGGAAAGGCATCGCCTCCCTTGCATGGTCTCAAAAAATAACTAATTTAATATTAACACAAAATTTGTTCCAGTATTCAGTAATTTGTTAGTCTGATCCCTGCAATCACTAGTAAATCAAATGAAAACAACATTATTCTGCAGGCTCAGTTCATCAGTATCAAAAGACCCTCAAGAGACAGTCTTCACAAACCAAAATAATCAAATCCGGTTGTGGACAGCACTGGAGCAATGTCTTAGGCGGTGACGATTCCGATAAATAATTTATTATGAAGCAACGCCGTTTCAAATAAGCTCAAGTTATAATATGACATGAAATACGAGGTTTTATTTACCTTAAAAAATCTACAAAAAATAATGTTGTTGAGTCAAGACAATTTCTAAACTTATGAGAGGGATAAATTGACGTTTAGTATTCAAGTTTAGTAAGGGGGTATATTTTACTTAAGCATAAAACGAATTTCCCCTTCTTATCAATGCATATAGAAAGCTTAAAGCTCATTAAAACTTACCTGGTTTTCCATATCAACTTTCCTTTGAAATCTGTATCTATTTACTTCGGACGAAGTTTGAACCCTTAACGGTTCTGAAACAGGTTTTCTGGGTTGGGCTGACTTTGGCCTTCCTCTAGTTCGTGTGATTTCCCTCAAAAGTCTCTGGTTCTCTCGATCAATGGCGTCAACCTTTGTGTTACTAAAAGACATGTTTTTGCGTTCAAGAGGCGCTGGCCGCCTCGATTCATTCAGATTTACAGCACTTCTAGGCCTTGATGATCTAGAAGCAGAGGAAACTGCAGAATGTCTTGATGCTGTATCATCAAAATCTTGCTCTCTTTTAACACTTGCCGATTCATTCTTTGAGGTAGACATCGCTCGGGTTTCCGAACCTTCAATATCCCTGTCGTTAAGTTTCTCGTTAATATCGAGAACAGCTTGGAGAAGCAGATTCAAATCTATCTGATCGGAATTTGGATGTAAAAAATGCTCCTTTTTCAGCCGATCAAGGGGTCTATCCTGCGATGAACTACCGGTAGAATTGCGACGTTGTGCCTTCGCGGCCGCCATGTTTCTTTTCGAATACGTTTTTCTGTAAAGCGTTACGTCACGTTACTATGGAAACTGGTAACATTGATAAGCTAAACAGCGGTGCAAGCAGCGGGCTCAACATGTTTTCATCCCCAGACCTCTCTCACAAAAAGCTACTGAGCCTGCAGTTGCAATTTTTGGATACAGCGGTGTCTCATCGAAGAGGCTTCTAGTGGAAGAATTTCTTCGTGGCATGGAGGCAAAGTTGAAAGAAAATGGATGGTGGGTTTCCTTCCTAATTGCCATAACATTTTAATTTGCGGGTTTTTCGTTCTTTGTGTTCAAAAGTCAGCTTGGCGCTGCGTTGTTTCGCCTTGCGCCCTTGATTTCTTGCGCTCATTTCGGCGATAAATTTTGGAAGTTGCGGTTTTTTTCGCGTCATTTACATCGATCTGAAAGGTGTGCGATCTGTTTGGAAAACTGTTGTGGCTTCCACCGATAAAACGATCGTTTCCACTTGCAGGTTTCTCTCCTCTGAAGGGATTGCAGAGTGTGAAAGGGCCTGCAACAAAGAGAAGCCATCTTTGCAGGAGATGTCAAAGGCAGCCTTAAACGTGAGTAAGCTTAAGCGTATTACGAAATTAAGAGCTTCTTCCAGCTCGATAAATATTTCTGCCCGCATCGTAAACATATTCTTTCACACTGTCAATTACTGTACTGTACAATTCAGTTGTAAAACGTCGCTGGATGGATTTTACTTGTCGATGAAGCTGTTTGCCACCGTTCATTAAATATGAACATTTTAAAGTTTAATGTTTCTATGAATCACCTTACGACGGGATATCCGATTGTCAATTATTTTGGCTCCCTTATTAATTGATTTCCTGATGGCGTTTACGTCCACTTCGTGCCTATCTTATATTGTAACCGCATGATACTTTAAAGATTAATTTAAGAGGGATAAAAGCACAAACGTTACATAATACCAAGCTTACTGTCATGATTATTTTATCCAAGTGCCACAGACCCCAGGTTTGCCTGCCTGTAGCTGCCATTTTTCCTAGGGAATAAGTTTATAAACATACTTGGAATATTTTTCTGCCGTTCCAGTACAGTGAAGCTCATCAGAACCACCCTTCTAATCCTTTCTTTTGGCTATAACATTTTATGGGTTTGTGAGTCTTGTGAAGAACCTACTCTGAGGCTTTTTTTTGGACAAATTAATTATTTCGTTTTCTCATTCAGGCATTTAACAACTCCTGGAGCATTGAAACATATCACTGAAAAGAAATAGAAAAGTAGACTAACAGTTTTGGTCTTTTCATTTTCTAGGTTTCATTTCATTTTATTCGGCTTTGCTACTAATACACTTCTCCTTTAGGAATTACATGTAACATCTAACCCCCATAGTCCCAATAGCAGGGTGTTCATTAGGCATCGGAGATCAAAGAATTTTCCGCCTACTACACAGAATTCTCTGGATGAATTTTGCTTGTTTTCTTAACTTTGCTTAACCTCAGTTGAATAGATTTTACTTTATATTTTTTTTGGTCTCCCCAATTAGTGGGGCACTTATGCTCGGCTATTAAGATTTGAGACTCAGATAAAGTTATTATTATTGTTTCCCGTGAGAGCTTTGCTCTTTCATAATAATATTATTCTCCTGTTACTTTACATTACATTTTGAAGAGTAGGTAAACACCTCTAAAATAACAGTGTTTGTATGGAAATCTGATGTCAAATAATTTTCATAAAACATCGCTTCTGAAAAATTCAAGAATTGGAAACTTTTGGCATTAGGAAAAGGATTTTAAGAAAAAAATTGGAGGGATGTAGCTGTGCCAGAAATCACCCAGTCGTGTTTTGAACTTTCCATACATTTGTCTGTATAGCGAACCAGCTGTGACTGCTACTAAAAATAGTTCATATGAAAAGATACAGGGAAATGTATGGAAAGTTCAAAACATGACTGGACGCTTTCTGGCACAGCTACATCCCTCCAATTTTTTTGTTAAAATCCTTTTCCTAGTGCCAAAAGTTTCCAATTCATGAATTTTTCAGAAGCGATGTTTAATGAAAATTATTTGACATCGGATTCCCACACAAACACTGTTATTTCAAGTCTGTTTGCCTACTCATTAAAATGGCGTCAAAAACTGTAATAAGGCCTGTTAACCCTTATTGTCCCAATATCAATGTGTAGTTCCAGAAAAAATCCATACCCATCCCATGGAAGGTCATCTAAATTCCTAGGGGGAGGGGGGTCTTAAAAGTCAAAATTTTAGAAGCAATGTATGAAGCTATACTGGAATTTCCTGGGGGGACGGGAGGTGCAAAACAAAAAAACCTTCCGTGGGGGGAGTATGGATTTTTTTGGAGTTGCACAATATGCATATTCTCCTCAGTGTCCTTCATATATTTCTCATAGTACATGTTGGGAGAATTTGATAAAATATCAAGACATTTTATCTATAATGACCATTTCATTCTCATAACCTGTATGTTTCATCAAGTAGTGGTATTGTTGGGAGAAATTAGATGCTCATCATTACTGGGGGCTTAAATGGTTACGACGTAAAGGGATCTTACCCATAATTGTAGGTTTTTATTGCACACGAAGCGCAAAACAACAGATAAAATGTTGGAGCAATGTTTCCTGAGGGAATTGAAGGCCGCATGTCAGGAATATGAAATACAGGAGAGTGGTATAAAATAATGTGATACTCCTTCAATGAGCTTTTTCATGCTAAAGAAGCCATACTTAATTCCGGCATCAGCTCGAGACTCAGATTTGTCTTAAACCTATCTTGGAATGTCCAATAGAATTTGGTTTGGTCCCATGTATTTTTCACTTATGTCATCCTTCAAAAATCCTGCACCCGCTAAATAAAAATAGGTTGTGATTTGGAAGGATGGAAAACCAAATAATAATAATATCATCATCTTCTTCAAAGGATATTCACTTGTTTCAAATATTGGTGCATTGTTTTCATTCACTCGTTAGCTTGACTTGAAACAGTATGGTATCAAACATCTCCCTGATGACATCAATAAAGGCAAAGTGGAAGCGGTATGTGC
The DNA here is from genome assembly GCF_977016875.1 of Pavona decussata. Taxonomy (NCBI): domain Eukaryota; kingdom Metazoa; phylum Cnidaria; class Anthozoa; order Scleractinia; family Agariciidae; genus Pavona; species Pavona decussata. Next base: position 2,087,029 of record NW_028145517.1, on the reverse strand, counting down.
TTTAATTTGTTTATATCAGAATTTTAATACCTCAAGACATTAGAAGTGAGAGTTAGTTTTGTCCAGAACTACCATTGGCTTAAGGATGATGCCTACTTTTGTTACTGCGCATACGTTCTGCACATCTCGAGATACTTGGGTTTTCCATGGGTGGTGCCTGCTAATACAGGGATATTTTTGGGTGGTCTAAAACTATTCGGAGAAAGCAGAACTTTACAAGTTCTCCTGGTATCCGAAAAGAAAGTTGGGGGTAGCCATGCATTTTTCAGAGATGATAAAGCTTTAATTTGGAAAAAACACCATACATTGCTTTGCATTTTACTGCTTTTTTGAATTATCATTGCTTAAATAATTATCTCTGAAAAATGTGTGGTTACCCCAATTTTCTTTTTGTATTCCAATAGCCCTTGCTAAAATCTACTTTTCCCGCATAGTCATAAACCGTGCAAAAATACTTCTGTATTAGCAGCCACCATCCTTAAAAGGGTATAGAACGAAAAGGATATTTTGAAAGTGGATCTACACTTGCAAACTTTGGACTAGTAGCTAGGAATTTTTGCATGTAAGTTATTAACTGTCTTTTCCAAGTAGTCTTACTTGTATGTAGATTTGGACACCAAAACACACACTTAAAAATATTAATGAAACAGATTCCGTCATTTGTACAATCAAATGTCCTTTATTTGGGCACCAGTTTAAAAGTGACAGCAATAGATCACATGAAGACAAGCTTTGGTGGTGGGGGGGAGGGGGGTGGGGAAGGAAACACCCTCAAAAACTTGGGCCTAGGGTTTCTGATTGGTGTGCTTTCTCTCTTTCTATACAGTCATGTTAATGCATCAAACATAGGTTTTGGTTACCAAATGAATTAGGTTTACATATTAATGTAAACATTCTATCTAGTGAGTTCATCTTATTCCTTAAAGGGACACAGTCACCTTTGTGACCGCGCTGACCTGGACACTAGTTTTGTCAGTTTGAAAAACGTGCACCTCAACCCGAAATCAAAAGTATGCGTCGAATGCATCTAGAAATCCGCTTCAATCTTCCCAGTGTTTTATTGGATTTTCAATCTTTTACTGGAAACCTGTTTCTGAGTATGCTTTTGCTCATCCTATGGTATTATTTTATCATATTTGGTTAAAAACAGTATGGATCGCGTCTTTGACGGAACATGAAAAGAAGAGGTGGGAAACGTGAAGGCGCCGTGCGGAAGAAATCGCCTGCATTGACCAATATAATGAGAGAAATCAATCAAAAACATTGGAGAACAAATCTCCAGTATATATATTTGGAAAGTCGCATTTTCTCAACCTGGCGAAAGGTTCGTGCGGAGGGAATCTTCGTGAACGATTCGAACTCCGCGTCATAGCTGCTTGGTTTGGAGCTCAGACAAAGACAAGCTTCGGAACACAGTCGATTATCTCCTCGACAAGGAAAACCTCTATTAGAACCTTGTTTTCTACGGGTCGAGCAAGCGTTCTTGTAATGACATGGGTTTGGTTCCTAAATTTAGATAATAGAGAAGTTGTAGAAACGAAATTATAAACGCAAAATATATGATTGAAAGCAGAAATAAAGCTTACCGGTAGTTTCGCTACAAAGTCGTTTCGCTACACTGCAGTTCAGGCGATTCGCTACCATACGTTTTAAAATTGACATATTCTCTAATATTTGAACTCAATTTGCTTATTATGCAAACACTGTGAAACCTAGAAACAGCTAAGATAATTTTTCACACGACCGGATACCGAAATAAACAATTAAATGATTCTTCTACTTCAGAGGTATTCGTTGACGTTTGGCTTTCCCTGGACAAGTCCATCAGTAAATTTTCCATGGTATCAAGAAAATGAGTGTTCTAATATGACATTAAGTCTGTAATCACTATAACAATTTTGACTGGCAAATACTTCGACTCGACAAGGTTTTTTTTCTCAGCGCAAGACTTGCGGATGAAGTGTGATATGCAACTTAGCTAAGAAATGGTATCTAATGCGCATGTGCACCAGGTGACCGTGTCCCTTTAAGAAAGAAAAACAAAAGCTTTCTTCTTACCAGCTGCATTAAGGTGACATGAAATAGTCTCAAAAAGTTCATTGTGTTTGTGAAAAAGAGGTCTTGCAAATGATGAAAACAAACTTTAATTGCAAGCTTAAAAAAAATTGATCCTTAGCAAACTTTTGATGCCGTGCTTAACTTGATTCTCTAATAGGTCAGTGGCCCCATGGTTCTTCAGATACAGAAGTTACGTAATGTTTCTGCCCCTAAAGCTAACGAAGAATCAAACCATGCACCAAGACTGCTTAAGATCCAGCTAACAGATGGACACTCAACGTGCCATGGACTAGAAATTTCATCCATTCCTGACCTCAGGTAAAATTTTGGCTGTGCTTGCAGAAACTGCAGAAACTGAATAGATCTAAATTTCCAGCTTGCTAGCTGCTGTTAACAAGGCACAACTTAACTGCTTTAGAAGTCATACTATCTTAAACCTCGTTCTTATTTGCTGCCGCCAAACCTGTGACAAAGACTCCAAGACCCAGGGCCACTCAGACCAATTAACTGCTAACAAAAGGCAGGAAAAGGCATAAAAATTCTATTTGCAGGGAAATATTTTATATTTTGAACCATTCCAGAGTTAGGGTGGATAATGCTTGATTTGTTTTATTGTTCAACAGCTTATCAATACCCCCTGGCACCAAGGTTTGCTTAACAGGCACCATTACTGTTCAAGAGAACTTCCTGGCGCTGGACTCTAACAATACCAAGGTTTTAGGTGGAGAAGTTGAGAAGCTCAAGGAGAAGTGGGAATTGAATAAGGTAATCATCAAATTGTCCTGTTAACTTCCAGAAGCGGAGAAATTTGGGCTTGGAAACAGCTGAAGAAATAACAAAGTTATCTAGCTACTGGAATTCTGAATGGTTATGAAGAGATTACATGTAAATACAGTAGGTCCAATTATTTAATTATTCCACAAAATTGATTTGCATATGAATCCATAGCAATTATTCCTGACCACAGAAATATTGAGGATTGTGAGCCCGTAGACCCACAATCCAGCGAAAAGAAATCTTGGGACAACATCCTTCTTGTCCAAATAGGTCTGTGTGGAAAGAATTTGTGAGAAAAAAAAAGAAATCAGTCAAAAAAGAGATACATGCCTCCTTTGCATAAAACCCTACAATTGAAGGGCTGGGAGCATAACCGACTTATGTCGAATTTCTAACCCCGTTTTTCGATGTAGCTTGGATTTGTCCAAACTTTTGCATGTGAACTGCAATTCGATTGAAAACCATTGTCCAGTATTTTTTCACGCCGCTTTGTGTTTCGTATTAATGCCATTGAGAAATTTTACCATCTTGTAAAGATATATCGGTAACATTATAGACACTGGATGACCAAAAGGACAATGCACTGAGTATTAAATACTTGTATTCAATATACACTCGTTGTCTTTGAAACACGGCACACGAAAGCAGTCTTTTTCGCGGGAGCAACGAAAAGAATGCTGTCACGCTTTTATTTGATTCTGTTACAAACTACTACGTACGTGACAGGAATGTCAGAAATGTAAACAGTTACATTCTCCAAGAGAAAATGTGTCCATTTTCTGGCGTAAAATCCAGCTTTGTCCCGTTTGTCGACATAATTATCACTCTTGATAACGCAAAATACTAGCATTCTAACACGATTAACAGGAAGACATGTAGCCATTTCAACGATTAACAACGATTAACAACGATTAACGGCAGTTCTAATAAAAGGTACTGACTATCTATTCTTTTCACGAGCAGTCGGTGTTAACTGTTGAAAATCTATGTTAATCGTACTTTTATTGAATCATTGCCTTGAAATTGTCAAGTTAATCGTTACATACCGAATTTCAAGCCTGGCAAACCACAACTAAGGCTTGCAAAACACCTTGCACATGGCGGGATTTGTCTCTGATGCTCCCGCGGGATTTGATAATCGAATTGAAAAATTCGCCACGGCACAGTCATCACTACCAAGGAGGGATTCTTTGGACAACATTTCCACCAGTTCCTGTGAACTACATTCGTCAATTTCATAACTTTTCAAAAGATCCATAGATGTCGTGCGTTTACAAACTTCACCAAACAAAAGCGAAACCAACTAGCCAGTACGATACGCAAGTTGTTTATCCCGACTGCCTTGATCTATTTTGGGCTTGTTACAACCGGCAAAAGTAAACCATGATATCATCTCAAACGTTACTTATAGAAACAACAACTGGTGCGACTAAACACGGCTCGTGGACAGTGGAAACTTTTAGGCTACCGATAATTCGGAAAACGAGTCTGACGTGGACAAAACCTGTCAAAAAATTTGCCTTCCAAACGCGTTCACTTGTAGACTAGCAAACTACCAAATCCCCCTCCCCCTCCCCCTCCCCCTGACTCAATGTTGTCTTTTGGGTCACGAACAGTTTCCTGGCAAGCATCACTTCCCATATCAACATTGCATAAGGGGGAAGGGGGGGGAGAGAGAAGTAACTGTGGTAGAATTATGAAGGGAGAAACAGTAAGTGTGTAGTTTTTTGCCTGTCTGTGTTCGGTTGTCATTGCATAGGGGGGAGGGGGTGGGAGGGAGAAGTAAGCAAGTGGTTTTTGTTCTGTTCGTGTTTGGTTTTCTCAAGGAGTTTTGTCCACCATTGTAAAACCGCGAAATGTTTTGAAAACCAGGGAGAGCCAAAATTCGGACAAATCCAAGCGAAATCGAAAGGCGGGCTAAAATTCGACATAAGTCGGTTATGCTCTCAGACCTTCAATTATTTCATTCCAGGAAGCCTCAGAATTGGCATTCTAAATTTATCATGCTCTTTTTATTTCTGTTGTTCTTTAGGTTGCACCTTATATTGTTAGTGAAAAGTAGTTCATGCAATCAAGGCAGCCTAAGGACCTGCAATGTATATGTATTGAGCTATGAACATTTTTATCCGGCTTAAACTCTTGAAAATAAAAGTCCAAGTCTTCTTGCCAGTGTACATGTAAAAAGTTTGGATGGGTTTTATTTTCTGATTGTAGACTTTAGCCAAGCATTCCCGCATGGTCTTGAGCGGTGAAGGACCTCCTCCATTTGTGCCTTTTGGTCAAGGAATACAGCCCAGTAGTGAAAGTAAAGGAAGATCAACGGAGAATCCAAAAGGTAGTACATGTATGTATCATACAAAATCTCTGAAAACCACTGAGGAGAAACCTCATGTAGATATTTGGACGTAAAGAGTGAAAAAAAACTTACTTAGTTGATGCCGTCTCATGAAATCTTTCCAAATGCCATAGTTTAGAGAATATTAGCAATGTCCATACTAGGACCTTTTAAAATTCTTTAAAAGTTCTTGAAAGTGGCTGATAACTGGCATGTACTAGGCTGTTATTATTATTATTATTATTATTATTATTATTATTATTAGTATTATTAGTATTAGTATTATCATTATATGTGCACACCTGTCCAGTGTGTTCCATAAAGTTGTAAACTACATGTACAGTAAGGTTTTCATACAGTAACAAAATCAATAAAAATTTGAATTGCTGTTGAGGAACAATTTGGGCTTGGTAAGTTATCTGGACTTTGAAGGGAGAAAAGGTCCCTGTTCCCTTCATCTCCCAGGAGCAAATTTGTGATGTGACACTCTCTGAAAAATGCATGGTTACCCCTAATTTTCGTTTTGGACACCAAGAGCACTTGCTAAGTTCTGCTTTCTCCGCATAGTTTTAAACTGGGCAAATATATCCCTGTATTAGTAGGGCCCAGCCATAGGAAACCTGAGTATCTCTCAAGATGCACAGAACGTATGGGTAGCAACAAAAGTGGGCACCGTCCTTAAAGGATTAAGAAATCAACTTTTCTTTTGCAGTTAATGGTGTTGTGCAAAACAGTGCTGATAAAACAAGAAGTGCTCAAAGCAGAGATGTAAATGTTCCACCAAAAACCAGATCAAATGATAATAGCAGAAACAACAGACCTGTCACTCAAGATCAAAAAGACGGCCCTGCCAAAAAATTTACAAATCACCAAAGGGACGAAAGAGCAGAAAGCAAGAGGATGAATTCTGACAAAACAAACAGCAAATATGGGGCGGAAGGGAGAACAAGTTTGACTAATGAGCGCGAAAAAGACACTAGACCTGTTTATTCTGAGTCAGGGAATCATGACAGACCAAGACAGGGATTTAACCAGGCCGACGATGATAGACACAACAGCAGAACAGAGCGTAGTGAGAGAACAGAAAAGCCTTTATTAAGAGCACAGGTGAATGAGCTAATTGGAGGAGTTTTAAGTGCCACTTACAGGGTTTTTATTGGAAACTGGGACCCGGGTACCGACACCCAGCTACTTTGAGCAGGGTATCCAGCCTCTTGAACTTTTTCTTGTCCATTTAGCTGTTGGATTTATCTCAAGACGTTTTATTTTTGTTATTCAGCAGTGGAATAAACAAACTGTCAGGGAGCACTGAACCATTCTTTTCTACTATAATTTGGTAAATGATGAGTTGTGACAAAAGGAGAATTTCTTTCGTAGAATACAGGAAAATGCATTCCCAGGAATTTCCCAGTGGAGCATGCCCCAAGACCCCCCTAGTCAGGGTACCTGCCTACTCAACATCATGTGCCCTTCTACTTCAAAACTTAATGAAAACCCGCAGTCAAAATTGTGTTTTTGAAATACAATCACACATGTCAGTCATTTGTGTTTCATATAGCAACCCTTGGTAGTCTCTTGTTCTGGTTTCAGATAAATAGAATGAATGGAGATCATACAAACAGTATAAATTGCAAACAAACACATAAAACGCTGTCTAACGGATTGCTTTTAGCCAAGCATTCCTAATAGAATGTTAACTGAAGGTAAATTTATGGGTGCCAAATCGTCTTTGAATACTTCATGTTTCACAGAAGAGTCTTTATTTCCTTTTTCAAGGCTGAAAATGACTTGGTCCCACATCCTGTTGGAAATGCTACTAAATGTAATGTAATATTGCAGATCTTTTATAAATGTGAATCAAATGGGCCCAAAATTTTGGTCTAACCCTAACCTAAATCTTGTCCTATTCCTAGTGCTAAACATAATGCTGATGTTTTGTGATTCCATATCGTGATGTTTGGAGAAAGGTGGTTATTGTACATGGTGGTTGGCACACTAGTGAATGATCATTTATGTTCACCCTTCAGGAACCTAGCAGAGGAGGTGGGAGGCTGAGAGGTCGAGGTGGAAGACGAGAACAAGCAGGTATAAACAAAAAACAATAAACCAGTTAGCTGCCAATCATAAAAACCATAAGACCTTTTGTTTTTGGAAATTATAGGTAATGTTTTTCTAACTTTTGATTATGTGTCTAGATGGAATCCCAAATCAAATTACGGAAAGTACATTCCTGTGATGTTGTCTCTTATGTTGTACAAGCTTGTTTCTAACTGAAACTATAATAATAATTATTATTATTATAAGACTGCGGATAAGATCCACCATTCAAGTAAAAGCTATTGATTATTTTTCTTTCCTGTGGTATGTTTTCTTAAAATATGCTTTACCGGTTGGTTCTAACAAACGCCTGTGGATGATATCCTGACCATTCAAATGAAAGCTGTCAAGAATTTATTTTCTTGTTGCTATTCAAGGTGTTTCTAACTTTAAAGTCTACGAGTACTGTAGGTCCATTTTAGGAGGGGTTAAATGAGAAAGATGAAAAAATGATGTTTCTTTGAGTTAAAGTGAAACTAATCATCAGTAAAAAGAGTAAGACAGTGTTTTTCAATATTATATCAAATTTTAATCGCTAGCTCTTGAAGAGTGATGTAGTTTTGTTTCCTTTGGACAGGGAGAGGAAGACCCGAGAGCGAAGGCCCTGATGATGTGGATGATTACAGAAGTAGACAACCCTCTGAGCCAGCTCTGTGGGACTTTCTGTCAAATAAATTTCCGACAGTTAAAGGTTTGTTTTTGCTATTGATATTTTTACGGGCTAGTGTAGGCATTCAATGACAATAATTGTGAGATGTCAGGTTACTTTCCTGATTGTACAGTGGCAAAAATTTAGAATCATGTAAAACTAAACTAGTCAGAAACGTTTTGTCAATCTGCAAATTCCACCACTACACTCATACATCAATAACTCAGCCCTCCCTCCCCCTATCAGTATTGGTCTGCCGCTGAAGAAAAAGACTCAGTAATCATCCAACCTTCAAAGGTTTACTTCTCTCTAGTCCTGTTGTTTCTTTAAGGAGGGTGTGTCCTAATACAGAGGTTTTTTGTGTGCAGTTTATGAATATGCAGGAAAAGCAGATCTTAGCAATAGCAAGGGAACGTTGGGTGGGAGGGGGAGAGGTAAACATGCAGTTTTTAGATATTCCAGTAATTAAGAAACAATAATTCCAAAAAGTGTTAAAAACATAACAATGTATGGCATCTTTTTCCAAATTGAAGCATAATTATCTCTGAAAAATGTGTGATTATCCTCAATTTTCTTTCTGGATTTCAATAGCCCTGGATAAGATCTTCTTTTCCCACAGTCATAAGCAACAGAAAGTCATCTTTGTATTTGTGTTCATTATTCCTAAGAAATTATTGGTTCTCAGACCATCCTGAGATGCGCAGATGCGTAGATGTTTTCTACTCCATTTTAATTTGCATTTTTAGATACAAAAACCCATAGGCCCCTGAAGTCTTTAGAGAACCAAAAGACTGATGAGGCACAGCAGGAAAGGCCTCCGCCCAGACCACCTCCGAGACCAGACAGTGATGTTAAACCCAAGCAGCATAAGCAAGATTCAAGAGTGGAGAAAACAGAAAATAGCTCTCCTTCAAGAGAACAGCAAGGCGATGGACAGGGTGAGTATGCTACTCCAAGAGAATTCGAAAAACCAAAACATGAAACATCGCCACAACAAAGAGAAGGAAGACAACAGTCCAAGCCTCAGAGGGAGCAGTATAACAAGCAGCAACAAAACCCCGGTCAGCCCAAAGGGAAAGGTTCCAGAAGGCATGATCATGATTCTAGACCATATAATCAAAGCTTGCCTCCAAGGTTACAGAAGAAGCAACAACAGCAGCAACAACAACGGCAACAACAACAACAACAACAGCACCAGCACCAGCACCATCATCAGCATTATCAACACCATAATCAACAGCAAGAGGCAGAGGCTGGCAATGACGATCAGGTAGAAGCTGGTTATTCTAGTGCATCTAGCCCACCATCTGTAGCACAGGAAGACAATGCCATTCTAAGGTTTAGTACAGCACCAGCCACCCGCCAAACTGAATATGTAGAAGAACCACACGGCCAATTGCAAATTCCACAACCAGTGCAGTTTCAAGAGCTGCAGCGTGGGTCTTATACAGCTCAGCAATATGCTGGTCAGGGGAAGTGGCATAGAAATTACCGCCAAGGCTCTGAGCACTTCAGTCCACAGAGTTTCACTCCTCCAAATGTTCATCAACAGCAACAGCAGCATCTTGAGTTTGTTAGCATGGCTATGGAATCCCAACGTTCACAGGCACAGTTTGTTGTCAGTCAAAATCAGCCTGTCTTGGAGCAAGGGGGCAGAGAGCAGACAGAGATAGGCATGCCACAGGAATACCAATATGCACAGCAGCCCCAACCTCCTGTTCAGGCATACCCAGTGTACCAACTCCGTCCTGCTCAGTTGCCACAGCAGCAAATGGCACCGCAGCAGACCATCGCACAACAGCCAGTAGCCACTCAAATGACAACTGCACAGGTACATGAACTTGAAATTTGTTCACTTTTACAACAGGACAACCATGACCATTAGTTACAATATGTATAACAAGGCTGGGAAGCATGACAGTGTTCCCGATAAGTTTCAAAGTCTGGTGTCAGTGAAATTTTTGAGGGTCGATAGCTCTGGTTCTCGCCAAATCTTCTAAGTTTACCATTCACTTTGCTGAACCAGGAAGCCAGAAGCCAACTTTCCCACGGTTTTGACCTGAGACCCCTCTTTTCACTGGAATATTGCACAAGGGGACAATTCCACAGGACTAGTCCATTGAAGAGACAAGGATGGTTGAGGCTTTCTTTTAAACTCATGAGGCACACAGCAAACCTTCCCTAGCAGCACTGGTTCAAACAAACATTCTTTTTGATGTTAACAACTGTGTCTTTGTTGTCTATTTCCTTGATAAAATAGTTTACAACTAGAATTAATGTAATGATACTATTTTTAGGTTGGTTGGAAGAAGGGGGACCACTGTTTGGCACCTTGGAGAGATGGCCAGGTGATAACTTAATATTGATGAGTACAAAATAATAAATGTTGTTAATATCTCTCAAATTAATTTTTAAAACTATATGTGATAGAAAGGCCCACATGAAATTGCTAGCCAAAAGCTTTCATTTCAAGTTGTTACATACTTTATGAAAAGAGACATGTCTGATGGTAAGAAATATTAAGGCGTTAGCAATGCATTTTATCTTCTGTGTAGACAACTATGAGCTTTTAATTATTACTTTGATAAGTAATTTTAATATTTAATTCAGTGCTCATTTTCTTGTCTGTTTTTTTGCTTTGAATGTTCAGTATTAATGTTTTAAAGCCCCAATAGTGATCCACTTTTAAACTCTCATGAGAAAAACACTTCGTAATCATTCAGATTATTAATAATTAAAGAAATTTTATGTTCTCTCATCAAAGTTTGATAATAAGTTATTGGTGTTGGTGGGTGGTGTTTAATTCCTCAAGCTACTTCAGTGGCTGAAATATATTTTTTCCATCAACATACAGCTGTTTCAACAAAGGTTGTCCAAAAAGAGTGTAAAAGCGTACACAACAATGCCAAAGGTAGTCTGGCAAATACCCAATAAATGTCAATAAAAGCTCAGAAATATCCATAATGCCTCAACCGTATAGAGAAGAGTCGAGGGCGGGCAATATAGATTCTGAGCTTTTATTGACATTTATTGGGTATTAGTCAGACTACCTTTCGGCATTGTCGTGTACGCTTTTACGCTTTTTTTGGACAACCTTTGTCGAAACAGCTGTATAACTCTTTAATCCAGCATTCTAGTCACGAGAATTAAGGAAATTATCTCCTCCCCCCCCTCTAACCAAAATCAACCAACCAATCAATAAATCAATCAATCAATCATTTCTCCAGCTGGTGCAAAATAGAGATGTTTGGGTTCCAGTTATGGTGATGTGTAAACTGACTTTGGGGCTTAAAATGTAAGCAATTTTCTCTTAACTAGTAGCATAAGATTGCCTGTTGATCAATATGTTCTTACTTTGCAGTTCTACAGTGCTAAGATGGAGGATCTAATGCCTGATGGCGTCAACTGTGTTGTGTCTTTCTTGGATTTCCACAACAGCTGTGATGTTGTTGCTCTCACCTCTTTAAGACCTTTTCCGATAATTACCTGGGTAAGTATGTGACTTTATGTGTTTGATACAAGCTTCAGTCTCTCCAGGCAACCAAAGAGCTTGGGGATTCTAGTGTATGAGACTGAATACATGTATGTCAACTAAAGATCAGTGAACAGATTCAGATTTTTTTTTTTCAGATTTTTTTATTTATGCATTATTTCAAAAGTTCACTACAAAAGGAAATTACAAGGCATCACAAAAGTAACATAAAGGAAACATTTAAAAATTACATAAATGTCAAAAGTAAAATGTGAGCAGTGACAAGAGGAGCTTAGGCTTTCGAGTTGGTCACTGCCACGTGCAGCTAACTGGCATATAACGTGCAACTAATTAGTAGAACAGAACAAAAGACAAGAATAATAAGAGTGCATAGAATCATAGTACAATTTTTACATGAGAAAACCAAACAATAGAAATGATAATTAATAGCGAAATTTAATAAAGATCAAATAATTATTCTTTGTGAAGCAGTTCTAGTCTAAACACTTAAAGATGCTTCGCCTTTTATTTATGTGAACAAGCCAGTCTTCCTAGTATGTTGATGTTTCTAGTTCTGGTCTCCTTCAGTTGTATGCCTTGTGATCTGGAATTGTGTTTTCCAACTTTCCATAACAATTTGCTGGGAAAAACCCAGCTAAACAAAGATGTAACCTCATTCCTTCCAATCCAGGCAAAAGTAGTTATTTAGTGATCGTTTAATAGTACAAGTGACAACAGTGAGTCTGTATCATTTGGTAACTTTTTCACATTTAAGTCCCTAACTGTAGCAATTTTGATGATTTTTCTACCTTTTGCAATCGCTGTAACTTTTCAACAGATTGTATGTAAAGTTACTTCAGTCTTTAATTTTACATACAATCACCATATCTGTTCTTATTAAATTCTCAGCCTCGGATATTGCATTTCTAGCGTTCTGATTGGTTCACTAAATCTCGGTTATCAGCTCATATACCGTAGTTTGACCTTATATGGAAAACGAAAGCCCCAGGTGTCACTAAGCTAATTTTTTTTTTCGGCGGGAAGCAAAAGTTTCTTCGGAAAAATGTAGGAAAAAAAGGAAAAGAAAGAAATACCAAACAATGCCATCTCAATATAACAACAATAAAAGCCACAAAGTTCGGTATGACACTATATATTTAATGGTACGTATCTCTGAAGTTTCCTTTAAAATCTTCAAAATTGCAAGATTTGACGATTTTTTAGATCACATAACAACAATAACAACCGGTTACCTTCAAAAATTTCAGGATAGCTTGCATCTCCTGGCGGTAAGAGGTTAAAGCCAATCGAAGAAATTTCTCAGGAAGAGCTTCATGCCTGCCTTTATGTTTTTACAAATTTACGAGGACTTCAGATGGTTTATCTATGAAATCTGTACGAGCGGCGGCCATAATGTTCGTTTCCATCGCTCGACACCACTCAGCAAAACATTTGCACTAATGTGCACAGCTGTTACGCTTCTCAAATAAGCTTGAAGTTTAATAACTTGCACTGAATGCTTGTCTCAGTGAGGTTGTACATGTACCTCGTACACTTGTACGTGCCTGAAGTGTTTTAAATCGTCCGCGAGGAATTCAGTTCAGCATGATAAAAGCCGTCCTTGCCCTGATCTCTTCCTTCGCTCGGCACCACACAGCAGAGCATTTGCTCAAATGTGCACAACTATTACGCTTCTTGATGAGCTGGAACTTCAAAAGCACTTGAATGCTAGTCTCAGAAAGGTTGTAATTCGTACATTTAAACGTTTCTTGGATTTTAGATGTCCGACTGTGTCTGATTTTCTTCGCTTTCGATTTTTCATTCAACTCCGTATGCAAAGCGCTGCGCGTGTCATGTGATCATTAGGTTTCGCCCCCTTTGGTCAGAGGTTGCCTCAACATCCGGTCGTTTAAATTTGAAAGAAATTTTTTCTTAAAATATAAAAATTTGGTAAATTTCAACAGCAATGTCCAAACGCGGAGAATTTAATAAAACAATTATTCCATTCGCGCTTGTTGGATATGAGATTAGTTATAGCCAACTCAGCGCTTCGCGCCTCGTTGGCTATTTACCATCTCATATCCAACGCGCGCTCATGGAATAGTTGTTAATTATTGTTGCCATTAAGGTATTTGGCATAATGCAATCTTAGCAAGATTATTATTTTTTTATTCAGGGAGAAAGTGGTAATGCTCAGCCTCCACCCACGGGAGCTGTTGCGACGGTGCCTTACTACGCACAGCCGGCACCCGTCAACATAGTGTCCAGACCCCAGATGGTTATCCCAGTAACTGGCCAGCCCCCTTTCCATGCTGGAACCAGGCCTACTATTGTTCACTCTACGGCAATTCCAACTCAAATTCCCTGGCAGCCAGCTACAGTCCAGTATCAGGAAGTACGTCCAGCAGCCTTCCAGCCTGTAATGCATTATGGGGCTGTACCACAAACCTCCTCTGGGGGCCCTGGTCAGGCAGCTTATGCAGTGGCTACTGGAGCTGGTGTGCATTATGTAAGGGGTGTCAAGGACATTCAAGGACAAGGTGGGGTAGCTTAATTTTACCCCATAATGGCACATTTTCTAGTTATGTTGAGAGACCTAGCTTTTAGTGGAAGCAAAGCTAGATTAATAATTTAATTTATTTTCCTTTTTATTATCAAAATGATCAAATACAAAAGTACAAGGTGAAGTAGCAAGCACAAGAAAAGAATTGTATAATAATATTGAAGTTCGAATTAAAATTCCAAGCTTTTGTCGATCAATGGCATGATCCTGATCCAAGCCAAGATTGGTGAAAGCTTGGATTTTTAACCTTTAATTTAACATTAGTTAAAGGCCTCATTTGAACTTCAATAATGTTATTTTCAAAATGCTACTGAATGACGTGCAAAGATAAAAGAATTTTTATTTATATATCAGATCATTAGTAGGCAAATTTATATCAAAACAATAATTATTATAAGAGTAACCGTGCTATCAGAGTCACTTCCATCTTTCCTAAAGAAGTTGACTTATCTAGGAAAGATTGAAGCGACTCTGCCAGCAGGTTAAATAAGAGTCAGTAGTTCATTAAAAATAGATTTGCACTTAAAGTGGATTGTGTTAAATTTGTATGAGTTACGCCATATTTTGACTCGTCCTGCAGACTTCTGGGTCTGTGGCCCACAGCAGGATACCAAAGCCAAGCAAAAGACGCTCAGTCTTTTTTTTTTTTTAGATGTTTACAGTGGTATTCCTGAAGGTGGAAGAGGAAGATCCAGCCCAAATTCAAGTGGTTATTCCAAACCTCGAAGATCAAACAAACCAACACAAAATTATTATGTACCACCAAGACAACAGAAATACAAAGACAAAGGCTAGCAATAATATATTAATCATATCTTAAAATTAATATTATTAATAGTTATGTGGTTCTCCTGTATAATGGAATCTTCCTAATGTAACCCCCTTAATGAAATTATTAACCCCCTTCTCTAGCCTTAAAAATAACATTGATGCTACCAGAACCTTGAAACTATGGAAAGTATATATTGGCCAGTATATGACTGTATATACCATTATTGAACACTGGGTCATTGGATATTGCAATGTCAGGTTTTGGTTGGTTTAGTGGCCATGGTATATGAGCCATTATGCTATGTCTCACAAACATGGTAAGTGTATGCCTCAGTGAGAAAAGCATTACAGTAATTATTATTCCACATGTGCATAAAATGATTATAGCTTGGGACAACCTACCTATCACCTCTATGATAGGTGAGTTAGGTAGGCTATCTATCATCTCATATCCAATGCATGCTCATGGAATAATTCTTTAATATACACCCCTGTATAAGACAAAACATTCTTCCCAACACCCGCAACCTTAGCTGTTGGGTTTATATTAAGCAAGAATTCCAACCTTGAAAGTGAATGTGTATCCCTCATTCTATACTTTTTGATTACGACCTCTTTCAGTCATGGCAAGATAACTAACCAAAGACATTATAAATCCAAGTGGCGATGTTGCAGTGTGCAGCATAATAGGCTAGTGATAATTATACTTCTATAATAAATTATGCCATTTGTAAACCCCTTCCAAGGCCTTGAATGTATAACTGGAAACTCGTTTTATACATGTCACAATTTTTTTTTGTGGGTGGGAGTTTGATTTGCATTTAACACCCCCATGATATTTCTTCCCAAACCCTAAAATTATGTTTTGTTGAGTTACAGTTTAATGGTTCACCATGACATTGTTATGTCCCTGTGGGATTCTTACAACCAAGTTGTGTACAGCACTGTATGAAGAACGCTAGTATCTTTTATTCTATGTATCTTCGGTTCCCCAGCCCTCTTCTCCTCTTCCCCTTGAGAACATAACTAAGAAAAGATCTTAAAATGTTTTTGGGCACGGAAATCGTATTTTATGGGCACAATGTTTAACAACAGACATTTGACTCAGCTGAATGTTAAAATGCTGATATTTTTGTGAACACATTGGTCTAGCTAGTTTTGCATTATTAACTGCTACTATTTGAGAAAGAGTTAATTTGAAAAAAATACTTCTTAAGTCCGAAATCAAATCTAAATCAGGAATTTTAAGCATGAATTGTAGGATTTTATAGCACACGTTAAGTCTGTAAGGGGGTTCGTTTTGATCACACTGTGGTATTGGAGTTTAGGTAAGAGTATGTGTATTTAATCTTCCGCATAGGAATTTGTGTCTATAATTAGGGAATTTTCATAATGAAAGTGAATTTGATAGGTAGAGCTTTTGTAGTTTACTAAAAATAATGTCGTAGTAGCTGATGTAGAAAATTAAATGTTTTCTGTAGTTGAAAGCCAAGTCGGAGATGGCTCTGCATCAAGATATTAGATAACTAAATTGGCTAACTGGTTTGCAGTATATATGACAAAGCAATGTTTTTTTTTTTTTATTTTGTTGACGTTGCAATTATCTTCAAATTTATTGTCTGAATATATATCTTTGTTCTCTAAAAAGCTAATACGAGAAACGAATCATGAGATGTTGAAATTAAAACAAAATGTAAATTATTATGAATGATAACTACGATTGGACCCGTTTGATTATTGAAGAGCAAGAGGGCGTAAGTGATGGTTTTGACAACAAAATGTTATTTTTTAAAAACTGCCCGTTTTACAAGCACTTTTAAATGTTTTTATCGTTGTCCACTTAACATGTTGACCCAAAGGCTTGGCCTTCGTAGCAGGCATAATTGGGAAGGGGGTCGAGGGTGTAAGGAAAGTTTACTTTCTTTCATTTTCCTCCCACTTTTCTCGTTCCCCCATTCCCACCCCTCCCCGATTACCCCTGCTACACAGGCTCCTATGACTGTTGCTACCACTGATAAAATTCGTAATAGCCATTTGGCTAAAAATCTAGATCACGGAAGCGCCTTTACACACAACGCACATAATGCATTACCTTTTGACTGTTATTTTATTTATTTATGTTTTTCAATTTTTGAGTCAAATAATATCTTTACCCCTCTCGCGAAACACTCTTGAAGGAAGAAAAGAATTGGTATATAAATGCATTACCATTACCATTACCATTAACAGTTGAAAACTCTTTCAGCCCCAAGATTTATCAAATTCACAATTTCTTCTCATGACTTCAGTGCTAAATGAGCCACAAAATTAAAACTTGATAAAACGAAAGCCAGTAAAAAGACTCTTCATTGATGCTGGATCAACATCTCTGAAAAGGTTACTATAAGAAATGTATTTAGAGAGCGGAAAGAAGATTGCGTCGTTTAATCCTGGGGCTGAAAAGCAACACTAGTAATATAATCCTGAGTTACTCATTTATTGATGCTCATTTTTCGTTGTATAGTAAACTGCACCTAATGTAATGAACTCTGTTAGCTTGTGGGTTGTCTCTATAATCTGTGAACTCAAAGTGTGATCACTCCCTAACTAGATTCTGGTATCTCCTACATTTTAACTGGTTAAGAAAGTGCCACAAGTTTTTTTCTCACCAGTCACAGATCGTAGCAAAGCAAATCCAAAAGAAATGGGAATTGCTTTAATCCTCGTTTGAAATTAATATTATCGTACCAAGCAAAATGTACTTTGCATCCTAGTTTTCTTAAGAATGTGGGCACAGGGTCTAACAGAAGTGGCCGGTTCCATTCTGGTTTTCTGGAGATTTGTTACCTCTAAGTTCGTTACATTGGGTTATTCAGTATTTGGCTTTTTGAAAGCACAACGTTTAATGAAAGGACAGGGGGAAAAGCAGCTTTTTTTTTATAAAGACTTCTTTTTCCCAGTTGTTTCATTCATTTAAAATGCTGCTGGTTCATTATTAATAGAAAGTGAAATATTAATGCAGTATGATTATAGCAAATTTACTAGAATTGTAATCTTTCCTGTAAGTTGCTGATTGACATATTTTAAATGATTTACTTTTTTTAAAGTTAATATCACTATTATTTTTCGAGGCTGTTTAGTCTTTCGGTTACAGTTGCACAATTACCATTCTAGGGTATTTGTATTTATATTTATTGGCTGTCAGAAAAAAACCCATTTATTTCTTCAAGCAAAAAAATGTGATTGAAATATCACAACGAAAATAGTCACTAGCTAAGGAATAGGCCTTATTACGGTTTACGACGCCATTTTGACGAGTAGGCAAACACGTCTTCAAATAACAGTGTTTGTATGGAAATCCGATGTCAAATAATTTTCATAAAACATCGCTTCTGAAAAATTCATGAATTGGAAACTTTAGGCACTATGCAAAGGATTTTACAGAAAAAAACTGAGGATTGTAGCTGTGCTAGAAAGCATTTAGTTGCGTTTTGACATTTCCATACATTTGTCTGCATAGCGAACCAGCCGTGAACTGCTACTAAAGATAGTTCGCGGGAAAAAATACAGGGAAAAGTATGGAAAGTTCAAAACACGACTGGACGCTTTCTGGCACAGCCACATCCCTACAATTTTTTTTTCTTAAAATCCTTTTCTTAGTGCCAAAAGTTTCCAACTCATGAATTTTTCAGAAGCGATGTTTTATGAAAATTATTTGACATCGGATTTCCATCCAAACAACTTCAGGACGTGTTTGCCTACTCGTCAAAATGGCGTCGAAAACCGTGATAAGGCTTATGAAAGTACAAAATGTCATATTATTTAGGAAGTGTCATGCAGTAGTAAAAATTTGTTATGGTCTAATACAAGCCTGTGAAGTTGACTAAGTTTCTCATTTTTGATTTATATTTGCTGTAATTTGTACGGTAAGATATAAAAGTCCAATGGATAGAAAAACCAAATGGCTCGTCTGTGTTGGCATAGCATCGACCTTTTCACCGGCCTCGTACCATGCCTATTTCCTGGGCCGGTCTCTGTCTTGCGTGTCGTGCCGAAACCAACTGACCATATAGGCGTGGGATAAAACCGCAAAGGGACTTGGCAGTGACGCACACAGGTGCTTCTTTTCCTACGCGCCATCTAAGCCTTCCCTTGCTGCCTTGCGCTTTCTACGAAGCCTTCCCGTTGTCCTCCACTCCCCTAGCTGCAGAAAATTCTGGAAGAGCCCCGTTATGAGGAAGGCTATTCACGGCAAAATGCGGCGCAATTTTTTTTAACAAATGAGGCTAACTGGGCACGATCCACAGTGCCTTAATTTAAATTTTCGGCCTAACGTTTACAGAATTAGGGCCAAATTAAAGTTATCAAATGAAAGCTTTTGGCTTGGTTAACGTTATGACGTCATAGTTTCTGAAAAGCCGCCATCTTGAATTTCTTAATTTCTCTTAAACCTCGGACAACATCAAAATTGACAAGAGCAGTAAAGAAACGCTAAGTTGTAAAAGTTCCCAAGAAAATAGTTTTCATCAAAGTAACAAAACATCAATATACAGTCAAACATCCCATAAGTGACTACCCAGAATGTCAAGCCTAGGTGTTTGCTTACGAGAGGTCAGACCCCTTGGGGTCTAAATTTTAAACTCACTAGCATAAGGTAACTCTAGAGATTTAGTAGCCACAAAAACGTTTTCAACTTTCCAAAATTATATTGCTAAAGAATTTCGGTATCCAAGTTGGTGGCTTGCCTGTAATAAATTACTTGATACGGAGAATGCGACAAGTCTATTTCTGGACACCAGGTGCCTCAGATTCTGAAATTAATGTCTCCTGTATTATCCAAGAATGTACATGTGATGTGGTTACAAAGGCAAATTTTTCAACTTCTTACAAGGGATAGATATGAGGTGGTCGCTTACGGGAGGTTAAAAACAAAAGAAAATTGCAAACTGTCATCTGTTAAAGTGGTCGCGGTCGCTTACGAGAGGTTCCAACTGTAGTGATTTGACTGTGAAAAGTTTGGTATTTTGGAAAAGTGGTCGCTCAAGAGAGGAGTGGTCGCAAGGGGAGGTTCGACTGTGTTGAAAAACACGCTAGACAAAATACGGTCAGTTGCCGTGGAAACATCAAATGACGTAAACAGTGACATGTTATAGCCGATAGTCTCTGGGTAAATTTCAGGGAGAATTTGCGAAATTTTGTGCCCTTTACTTAGCTATCACAGACCTTGTCTGTGACCACTTGCCCTTTCTGTCGCTTCCCACTCCCAGAATGAGTAGGGTCAATGAAAATGGTAACTTATTTCCAATTCTCGTTTCGAGCCTACTGATCCATATTGACTCGCGCTCAATTAACTTGTCCGGCGAAGTTTTAAATTGAAATTAGAGAGGGCCTTTTCATTACTCTATCCCCGGTACTTCGGTCACGTAATAGACCCTTCTCCAAAATGGCGGCAAGAGATTTGAATGAATTAAAATTGAACTGAATGAAAAACTGATACCAGCACTGGAAAGAGCACCTTTACTTTAGTAACCTTGCAAAGTTTCAGCGTATCAGGTGCAATATCAGCTTGGGAAATGTAAAATGAAATTTGACAAATTTACAGACGTTTGTATGACTGGGGGTATACGTGATAGCCCCAGTCATACAAACGTCTGTAAATATTTCATTTTTCAACTTACATTTTCTAAGCTGATATAACACGTGATATGCTGAAACTTTGGCAGGGTTACTAAAGTGAAAGTGCTCTTTCTAGTGCTGGTATACGTTTTTAATTTTAACTTATTTGAATTTTCGGCCGCCATTTTGGAGAAGGGTCTATTGTTGGCTACACTTCTTGCCAAGTGACCCAAACATCTAGGGATTAAAAACGTTGCATTACAAACGGAAAATACGATAAAATTATTCATTTAGAATTCTAGTTACGAGGTCTTTTTTGCCCCAATATTCTCTACCATGATTTGCTTACGCACCCGAGATTCAAGTATCGACAACAAATGTGGTAAATTAACCATTGCTTTAATTTCTTGAGGAAAAAAAGGCGGATTACAAAGTCCTGGCCATGGTTTCTTGGCACTAAATTTCAACTATAAATAATCGAAGGGTTTTCTGAAAAAGGGGCGTATATCGCTTTTGGCAGTTTCGTAGGAAATCGAAACAGCAATTTTAAAAAAAGAGAAAAACAACCAAAATAAGCGCTCCAAACTTACTTGGGTTTAGTACTGTTTAGTTTATGTACGGAGTATTTTGTGCGCTAACCTATGGGACGTTTTAATTTTTTGTACCAAGGCTGTTTTATTAGGAATTTGTCCTCTACTTAAAGGTAAAGAGGCAAATACGGATCGACATTGAACGCACAAAATCCGCAGTGCACGCTTGAACTGGGCAATTTTGGAGCATTTTTACGTCTTTTCGGCCAAAAAAGCGATCTACGCTCCCTTTGAGAAGAACCAGTCAAATGTGCAATAAAAAAATGGAAGTACAGTATGATATACCCTCCACTGCCTCAATTTCTAGAACGGAAGGTTCAAGCAAAGTTTGTCAGAGATTCAAGTATCGGCAACAAATGTGGAATCAAAAACTCTATAGAGTACCTTCCGATTGTCCCCATTTCCTTGTGGGAAATAGGACAAAATGCTAAGTTCAAGCCATGGTCTCTTGTCGCACTTGGTATCCTTGTTAACAAATTCAATGGAATTGTCAGGATTGTGGGTCATGGATAACATCCATTCACCCACAGTCTCGTGAAGACGAGTCCGTTGTAAGAACTCTTGAGGCGATGGGAGATCTGGAAAGAAAGTGGCGACATCCCGGTCAAAAACCATGACATGAAGAAGGGCTGATTCATCCTCAATAACAAAGGAAAATAAATAGACAAGCGATGTTTCCAGGTTGCACCGAGGACACACTACAGATGACGCAAATGAGTTTACACCTTCAGAAGGGTTTGTATTAGAATGCTCTGCAAACAAGTATCTGCAAGACTGACAGGATCTGCGTACAAAGCTCCTCACATCCGATGGCAGATACATGAGTGCTTTCACCCTACAACGGAATTTGTTAGGCACTGTTTTACATGCTTTGATTTCCTTGAGAGAGGTAAAAGGAATACATGGGTGCTCAGTTATCGTGCATGAAGTCTGAAGAGCACGGCTCTCCACGTCTGCAGCCGTTGAGGTTTGATGCATGTCCTTGTTAACATCATTTTTCTTTTCGTGTGTTCCTTCACAAACCGCTGAACGAGGAGCGGGTCTTTCATTGTTTTCTAGTTTTGTATTCTCTGAGACATCAGACTGTTCTTGTTGTATCTCCAAAGCTTCTGCTTCCGCCATGAACTTCATCATTGCACTTGAAGTTACCACCGGGTCGCTAGCAGTCAGAATTTCAACACCACGTCCACATATCGTACCTTTGTGAACTTCCAGGCTAACTAGGGGGCGAGACGGTGCTGACTACAAGTACAAAACAAAACAAAAAATACATTTTTTATAAGAACGTCTATTTTGGGGCTGAGGCTGAACGTTCTTATTTTTTAGCAATTTGAGCCTGAAAACGTTTTTAAGATGTTCTTAAGTTACCAGTTATAGTATTTCAATAAATCTATGCGGACATGACCAAGACACCAATTATTTGGGTCAATTGGACGATATAAACTGAAGTTTTACATGTATTATTTTATACGTATTTTTACTGCTCATTTTAAAAACATTATTTTGGTCAAAATAAAAATGTTCTTAATTCACTCTCAGCCTGGGTAAAGTTCTTACTGTGTTCTTACATTTATGTTAATCTCAGCCTCAACGTTCTTATAAAAAAAAGAGCGTATGGGTAAGAAACGACCCACTAGGTTGAAGGGGTAGCACCCCGACTATAAGAGATCAAAATGAAATGCTAGTGCATCACAATGCAGCAAGAATAAACTAAAAGGGACTGGGAGAGTATTGTTACTCATGAATGTTGTGCCGCTAGCACTAAGGGCAAAAATGATGGATCAGATAATTAACTCTGCAGTGTAGCTAAAGTGAAGCCATGAATTTCCTACTGTCACAGGGTTCTGGTTAGAAGGCGGGACCCGGGTACCAGTACCAGGATACACAAGAGTCAGTACCTGCCTACTTTCAAACTGAACATAAAGAAATTCAGTTCAAGTGTAATTTTCTGCCCAGGTACTCTCCTATACTCTCCCCTACTTCAAAACTTTATGAAACCCCTGACTGAGCGTTAGCACTTTAACATACACTGCAGAGTTAATTCTGTGATCCATCATTTGTATAGTTACTCACTTTGGATAGGATGCTATCCCATAACAGGGTACATTACAGCAGTACAATACCTGTAACCAGTTACTAGACTGTTCGCAGTCCCCTACTTTTCTGTGGGATTTTCGAGACTCGTACGCAAAATTTGTAGATGTGGGAGACACCAAGGAATCAGTGGACATGGGATGGGAGGGGGGGAGGGGGTGGATGGAATGTAAGGTGGTAAATGATGTGTGTAGCTCTGGTCTTCCCTCCACCTGCCCCTTCCCCACATAATACCTTTGACTCTCCTGCAGTCGCACTGCTGTCGCTCTGTATCTCCTTGAGATGGACATTCCTGATACACACAAAATCCCCAGGGTGGACGCGTCTGACGTTGCCCTCGATGTGGTCGTCATAAAGAAACACATCCACGCATCGCTTCACTGCTCTGCGTGACAGCTCATCTGATGTGAGCTGCCTCTGTTCACTGATTGGCTCAACCAGGATTGACTGACAGGCAGGAAGTGTCCCATCCCATAGTGTTAGTACAACACCTCCATTTTCTGTGCAACGCTTGGAGACAACTTGGCAAAGAAGGTTTATAAAATTCTGATTGGTATTCATGTCCTGCAGGTAAGTAAATGCAAACGTCTTGTTCAGTGTTTCCTTCTGTGTAGCCCATAGTTTCAATTCATTAAGCATGTCTTTGTCGATATCTGTCAAAATGTATGACTTTGAAGAAGAAGCTCTTACTTGAGGTGTGTCCAAGCTATTGATGTCAAACACAATCCTAAAAGAAAGATAATACTTACATGTAAAATTCAGCGCAGATTCACCGAATTTTTTGCCTGTGGCTTTGAATTCCTTCAGGAAACATTGCTTAAATTGTTTTATCCGCTGCTTTGTACTTCGTTTGTAAATTATAAAAACCTATGAATATGGGCAAAATTTCCATTTTGTCAC
Organism: Pavona decussata; assembly: GCF_977016875.1. NCBI lineage: Eukaryota > Metazoa > Cnidaria > Anthozoa > Scleractinia > Agariciidae > Pavona > Pavona decussata. The sequence goes on along the minus strand of NW_028145517.1, from coordinate 2,063,128 downwards.
AAAATGAAGCGCAAAGCAACAGATAAAACATTAGAGCAATGTTTACAGAAGAAATTCAAGGCCACATGCAAAAACTAAAATAACAAAAAACGATCTTTATGCTCTCAGCCCTTCAAATATAAGGTGGCATAATGAGTCTGTGCACATCATGTGTACCAAGACATGTACTGACGCATAAGGACACCCACATATAAGGGACTGGTTAAAAAGTATAGGGTGGGGTGGGCCAGGGCAGAGAGGGGGAGGGTTATCAGTTTTTGAGCCCTTGGCAAGGGGTGGGTTGTGTAATTTTCAGCTACCCATGGGGTGGGTCATCCTACTTTTTTAAGAAGAAATAGGCACATTTATCTGCCAACCTACAGGGGAAATTTCACCAGAAAAAGAAAGCAACATTCAAGCTTTCTCTGAGAAGTATGCAGTAGATCAAGACCTTGTATTGAAATACATCCATCATCTTGCATATGATGAAACAAAAGAGAGAAAGAGAGAGGGAGAGTAACTTGACCTGTGAGGCTGTGGAGTGGGGAAAACTCAGGACTCTAAGAAAGGATTTGTTGAGAAAGCAAATTTTCTGTCCTTAATCTGGTATATCGAACATCACGATCCAACAACTGAAAAGAAATTAACCAAAAAAAGAAAGAAAAACAAACTTGACATAGTGTCAGTTAAAATCAGTTGTCAGCAGCCACAGACAGTGTTATCACTGTATCCACTGGCAAAGACACAAGTAGCTCTAAACCGAGTGTCAGCAGCTCAGAAGCAAGCGAAGACTGTGTTCTGCAGGAAGTTGGGAGTGATACCTCCGATGATGACAATATCCCTCTCACAAAACTGGCTTCCAACAGTTGATAGTGATGTATTGTTAAGCGTACTTCGCTACAGTTAATTCCTCACAAAGTGAGGCCGGAGGCCAGAGGTTTATGATTTCCTTGGATTGCATTGCAACCAAAAAATCCATGTTTAATATTTATTTATTTAGCTTTGTCCAATATGGACAGGGATACCGCAACAGCTAAAGCCAATTACTGCGGACCCGGGATATACGGAATATACGCACAAAGACCAGACCACAACACCGGGAACTACGTCCCCTACTCTTTGCGAACAGTGAGTGGGTTCTTTAACTTCCCACAGAGTTATTTACAAACAAGGCTTGTGAGACGGGGCCTACGGTTTATCGTCCTTATCCGAGAAGACTAGAAAGTCTAACCATTTGCAGATGTCAGAGCAAAGGCAGCACTTTCTCCTCAGTTATTTAAAGACCCTGAGTGGTGGTCCGGCCGGCATCAAGGGGTGGGTCAGTCAGTTTTGTACCAAATGGAGAGGGTGGGCCTTGTGTTTATTATCCACTACATTTCCAAATGCTCCGGCCCACCCCACCCTATACTTCTTGACCAGTCCCTAAGGACTGTATAATGACCAGCATACTTTTGATCCCTTATACTAGCATTTGTGGAATCCTGGTACCTACAAATTATTATTGCATAAGATCTGTATAGGGTCTTGCAACCTCAGTCTATCCATCCCCAATTTAAGATACTTGTTTATAATTCCAGAAGACAAGAAAGGGTTTTATGTTTTTAATTGGACCATTTATGTGAGTTTCCTTTCATTTTAAATATGACTTATACATTAAACACTTTAAATACTGTATGAGGTAAAAATAGGCGACACATCCCTACAACTTACCAAGATGAGTCTGTCATAAACTTTCCTTGAAGATCACCACGAAACTCCCTAACTCCAAGTCGATGAATGCGAACAACATCCCCTACAGATTTAATCAATGGCAAGCTCTCCTTTGACTTGGAAAACAAAACACATTTGAAACTTTGATCCAAGGAATCAAAAGAAGGATCAACCAAGCTCATGGTGCAGACAAAATCAGAACCTTTTGTTTTAAACGGGCTCTTGAAGAACTTGACCACTCCGTACACATTCACAACAGTGTTGACCGTCAAGTCTGCAAGCTTCGTGTATGTTTCAGCTTTAGGTTGTAAGACCAGCCTGCTTCTTTTGTTTGGTGGTTCACTGTCCTTGTTGCCTTTGTCATGCACTTTTTTCTCAGCAGCTTTAGTACCAGATTTCACAAGTTTCTCAGAAGCTAAAGATGCAATACCTGAAGTTTTACTCTCTGGATCTTGAATAACCCACATTTTTAAATCTTTGCCTTCATTTGCAATTATGTTAAACTCATGCCCTTCTCTTGACGATTTCTCAACCTGGGCTCCTGTAATCACTAGTAAGTCTTTTTCCTTCAAAATTTTACACTTCTCAACCAAACTACCCTTCAAGAAAACTGAGATGACATCTCTTGCATCTCCTGACTGAATACATGGGTCTGTTTGACTATATGCACCAAAATCTTTAATGCACAGTTTCATAGTCCAGCCTCTGGATGTCTGCACACTTGGGTACACTTTAGTTACCACTCCTGGAAACAAAAAGAGTAGTAAAAATTGATGTTTTCTTCAGCGCAGTTTTGTCTCCTTTTAATTCGTTTATCGCTTCTTTCTAATATTAATTTTACAGATAGTTTATGAACTGGTACTGCAACAAGTTAATTTTCTTTTCTTTTGGTTTAAGATACCCTAAACAATGTAATTAGTAAATTTTCTTTTCTTTAATGTAATCGACGTAAGATGTGTAACCTGTAAAATATTGTATTGTAACTAGTTTTTGTGTGTTGCATTATAATGGAAAACAAAGTAATTATTGTAAGTAATCTGTACATGTAGTATTGTTAAATATTGTGTCATGTAAAGCAAATAACAATTGTTAAAAAAAATTGATGTTTTTTAGCATGTTACAAGTAAAGGACTGAAAATTAGAATTTATTTTTGTTTCTTAGTGCACAAGCAGGCAGAATTCTGTAAATCATGCCATCTGATTGGTTCCAACAGTGGGCAGAATTTTTTGATCTTGCCCGCGAACCCCGACGGATTTGTTGCGTCAGCTTGTTGCCAAACCTGGGTCTTGTCTATTTTGGGAAAAAAATTATTCGCTGGTCAAAGTTGGGAAAAACTGTGCCCTCTGCTTGAGTCTGTTTTGTCTCTCTCTCAAAGCCTTGGACACAGTTCTTCCCAATACAGACCTCCGACCGGTGAATAACTATATCTTTGTCCCCGGCTGGGATGAGCCTCTGACCTTCAGTACCCCAGTTCAGTGTTCTAACCACTGAGCTACAGAGTCACTTGTGGTGACCATGGTCATTTGCTAGATATTTGTGGTATATTACAAGTGAGAGGCACAGTCATCGATGATCAAGTTTCTTGATGATAATGTCCTTCATCCTAATTGCACCACTTTTAAAGTGTATATGACAGATTTTTTTTTATTTGCTTGATCGAATCTTCTTGTTGTTCTCGTATGAAAATCGAAAAAATAAATTCGCTATCGATTTTTCTTCCCCTCGTTTGAGGCGGTCAAAGACATGAAATTTTACTTCCGGGTGTGTACAAAACCGCGCAAAGTGGGAGACTAGGGATAGTGGACCTGTGACGTCAATACAAGAACGCCGCTTTCGCGGATTCTCTGTTTCACTTTTTTTACGTCTTTCGTGTTGCTGCAGCCGTAAACAACGCACCACAGACCCATCTTTCTTCCTTTGCATAAAGAAAAACACTGAAACAGAGAATCCGCGAAAGCAGCGTTCTTGTATTGACGTCACAGGTCCACTATCCCTAGTCTCCTGCCTTGCGCGGTTTTGTACACAACTGGAAGTGAAATTTCGTGTCTTTGACCGCCTCAAACGAGGGGAAGAAAAATCGATAGCGAATTTATTTTTTCGATTTTCATACGAGAACAACAAGAAGATTCGATCAAGCAAACAAAAAAAAATCTGTCATATACACTTTAACTACTACAACGCCACACCTTTACAAAGTGTGAAAAAATATTTTTGGTATTCAATCCGGTCAGTATAAAATGCAGACTGCAGACTGCAGATTGCAGACTGCAGACTGGGTATAAATTGCAGGCAAGGTATAAAATGCAGACTGCAGACTGGGAATAAAATGCAGACTGATATCAAAACCGTCTCTTTGTCAAATACAGGTCGGATACATTTTCAATTTTCAACTTATCCTAGTGTCACGCAATCACATTTCCGAGATCATCTCCCATGAAATTGACCTTATTTTTGACCCATTTCTCAACAGTTTGTTTTCTTTATCTTGATTTGGTAGCTTTCATTTCCTGAGGCCCTTTCTTCACAAAGAAGACTCGAGCTTAATCGCTTTGCATTAGTTCGTAAACAATTACGCCCATGACGGTTTTCATAATTGACTTGATTTCCGAGGGGGCAAGCAATTTGACATCGCCAGATTTTAACTAGTTTCTTTGAATATTAACAAGGTTTGTCAAAGACAAATTGTATACCTTCAGTATTCTAGCAATACATGAACACATATTTTATTCAAAAAGCATTATGTTACTGCCACCCTGACTGCCACTTACCGATGTCGCAAATGTCATGCTGACGCAAAGCGGTGAAAAGGTCAACCACGTGCGAAGTAAAGGTCATGTGTCCACGTTATTGCTTACGTCATGTTTTGGGGTTGTTTATTTCAAGGCTGACGCTTTTTGAAAACAATATAATAATGTCAATTTTATGGGAAATGATCTCGAAAGACGATTGTATATGACACTAGCGTAAGTTAAGTTAAAAAATTCAAAATGTATCCTGTATTTGATGAAGAGGCAATTTTGGTCTCAGTCTGCATTTTATACCCTGTCTGCAGTCTGCAGTCTGCATTTTATACCTAGTCTGCATTTTATACCCAGTCTGCAATCTGCAATCTGCAAATTATCTGCAGTCTGGATTTTATACTGACTGGTATTCAATCACAATCACAGTTATTCCTTGCTTATGAACACCTCACTACAAAAGCAAATGCCTCTCCTCCAACGATTAAAATAAGAGATCTAGACCTTCCTATCAGTAAATTAAAACACTGAACATTTTTACAGTTAAATTTTAATCTCCCTTAATTAAGTTAAACATATGCATGACTTATTTGACAGTTGGACCCAAATGATCGCCGATCATGAATGTGCACAGGTAGGCAAGCTTCGATTCATTCTGATTGATTGTTTAGATGGTCTGCCTTGTATGGGGTCTCCGACTCTTTTGTAGGCTATCCTTATGGCTCTATTTAATTCACTGTATGAACTTATTTTTTGCCATTGAATTGTAATAAAGATAAAAATAAAGATTCTGTTGCAACATGCAAAGCCCTGTAAACCCTTACTTTATACGGCTTACCTTTCACAATACATGCTGAAAAATCAGTTTCTTGTTGGATATCTTTCACACCGATGCGATGGCACTTGCTTTCTATCACCCTTAAAGACGAATCGTTTTCCACAAATTGCACAATTTCGTTTTGTTTTCTGGCGGAAAAATTCGAAGTCCCCGCCATTTTCATTACAATTTTGGACGGACTAGCCAGGATTCCTTGCGATCGTTTGGCTGAGCCACGGTACATTAAGGGAAGTTGTCAGCGTACATCCAAAAATCCAAGATGGCGGATTTGATCAACTTTGTTTCCAAAAGAGAAATCGATGCTAAGAAAGAACAGAAAAGAAAAGCGAGGGAAGAAATCCTCAAAAAGGCAAGAGTTTTCTATCTTTTATGGGATAATGTAGGCTATATGATAATCGCATGTGGAATTTTGATCTCAGAGCACCTTTGGTTGCACGACAGTTGACAGACCACGACATTTGCAAAACCGGGAAAATTTTATACTAATAAAAAATGTATCGGGTTCTTCAAGGCATTTAATAGACTGAATTGGTTCTATTGGATGGCTTTGTTTACTTTTCAGGCGAAGGAGGATTATGAACGAGAGCAGAGAAGAAAAGAACGAAGGAAAGAAACAGGGGAAAGTACGTGGATGCTGCCCTCTCTGAGCAAAAGATTAACAGAGGAGGCTGACAGCGAGGAAAAGGTAAACTGAAGTCCTACCATTGCTTTAAATTGTGGTCGATCGTTAATAATAGTATTTATCTTACTGAATACATAAACTAATATGGAGAGAGGAAAACGTCTGGTAAGTTGTTTTGTTGGATGTCTATGAAATGTAAGATCAAAGAAAGCTGTACCCTTGGAAAAACGTTTTTAGTGGCTATGACATCTTCTTATTTAAGGATAAGTCCAAGAGGAAGAAACACAAGAAAGAAAAGAAACAGAAGAAGAGCAAAAAAGAGAAGAAGGTACCTATTGAAACAGTTTACCCACTGATGGGTCATTGTAAAGGATAGGAGATATTGTAAGGGGTAGGGGTAAAGGATAGGGGTTATTAAAGGATGGGTTATTGTAAAGGATAGGCAAATAAAGCTAGGGTGGCATAGGGATATGGGGGTATACACCTTGCTGTCCAACCCTGACCCTATTTAAGACCAATGATATGTAATTTTCTGATACCCATTTTCAAACCTGGCCTTAAAACTCTATCCCTGTTCTCATATCTGGCCTCTGAAATTTATACCCATTTGCAGAACTCCATATGAATCCAATATGGATCTTGTCATGAGCCCATATAATTTTACATGAAATGTAAACCTGTGGGTCATGCCAATTTAAGAAAGCACTCTACATAACCTACCCTGAGTCCTGATGTGATTTGTTCCGGAATGAGGGAGATTCCTTCCCTCCCCCTCCCTTCCCCACCCCACACCATTCCCCACAAATTGTGGTTTACAGTGGAACCTCAATTTAACAAACCTCTAATTAACGAAGTCCTTGATATAACGAACAATATTCTTTGTCCCGGCCAAAGTTACAGTAAAATGTATGGAATAGAACCTCGATATAACGAACCTCGATTTAACGAATTCTTCGATATAACGAACATAATCCGGAAGCCCAAACGTAAAATCTACCTCGATATAACAAATTACAATGTCAACACGCGACAGAAGATAAACGCTGAACAGATCAACGCTCTGAAAGTGTCGTTTTTTTGTAAACAAAAGCTGCGTGTCTACTCAAAAGTGAAAATAATTGCTACTGAAAGCTACCATGCTTTAGTTAATGAATTGCATCTCAAAACGCGGCACTTCTGGGTGACGAAAATTGGATTGAATTGCGTGACAGAAGTCACCTGTGTTGAAAATCAATCATTAACTATGACCTCGATATAACGAACATTTTGGTCGTTTCCCCTCAAGATCGTTATATCGAGGTTTTCGATATAACAAACCCTCCATTTAACGAACAAATTTGGCCGGTCCCCAGCGACTTCGTTGAATCGAGGTTCCACTGTAATAGCCAAATTTATAGCTGAACAACAGAAGTGTCCACTTATTTGCATGCTGTTGAATAACAATTATTTATTGTGCCTATTGTTATATGCCTGTCAATAAACTTTTAAGGAAAAGGCTAATATACAAGATGGTTTATTAATTTGTAGCACAAAAAGCAAAGGAAGGATGCTGCAGAAGTATCACACTCATCCGAATCTGTAAGTGTCCATGAATCATACTAAATTTTCCTGTTGAAGTCATACCACTTTGTGTGAGTCCTCTTGTTACTGACCACTTCTGGTAGGTATTCACTTGCCATGACATTTTGAATAATGAAAGAACAGGAAGGAGGAGTTGCTGGGGATGCTGCAGCTACCTCCCCCTTCCCGCTACCTTCACGACACACACACACACACACTTATTGATATCCATCTGTTCGCGGTTGGGAGTGGGAGGAGAAATCAACAGTGGTCTGACGGCAGCTTCCTGAGATGCCTTTAGAAACTGATGTCCAGTATATACAGTAACCAAATGAGACTGAGGGCAATAATTATGTCATCGTCATCAACATCATTACTATTATAAGTGTTATTACTATCATCCTTACATCATCATCATCATCATCATTATCGTAATTGTCGTCAGGATCATTCTCCTGCTAGCAGACTCTTCCTTTGCATTGTAGCATGAGCAAAAATTAAAGGAAACTCTACTCCAATTCTAGTGTGCTCTGAATTGTTTTATCATAAAAATGGACATCACCCTGTCCAAAATTCCTTCCATCAGTAACTTCTTGGAAATTAATAATGAGATATAACCTGCAATAAGCAATAAGAAGAATTTGTGTCCATTTCTCTGCAGGAATCAGAGGATGAATGGGTTGAAAAGGGGACAGACTCTCCAAAACCTAGTGCAACAAACTCATCAATACCAGGACATTCTCAGGTGAATATGTTGTGGTTTAAATTTTTTTTTAGTTTAATTTTCAAACCAGTTTGATTTTTATTTTGCATAATGTCTTGGATTATGGTAACGAATACTGCTCAAAGGAAAACAAAAACTTTTGATCTTGGTTGTTGTTTTTCAACTAAAACTCTGTTTTAAGTGCAAAAATGCAACATATACTGTACCTACAAGAAAGCTCTGAAACAGCCTTTTAAAAATTAATGTTCTCTTTCCTTAAATATATTTTTCTCTCTCTTCTAATACTTGTTGACAGCAGCGTGATAGCTGGATGCTGTGTCCACCTGTGTCTAGCTCAAACTCTCAGGAGCCAATGGAAGTAGATGAGGAAGAACAGGTGGAGATCAAAGAGGAAGATGATAGCTTAAAAGCGCTCTCCTGTATAGATCGGGTAAGAGTTTTTCGTTGCACTATTTTTAGTTACTGCTTGAGTGTTTTATTTTGTTTTCCTCCTTGCTCAGTGGACCTTTCTCCAGGTCCCCTAGTTTTCCTCCCTCCACTAAAATCCACATTATTTTCTAAATTCAAATATGGTCTGAGATCAGCTTGAGGGCGTGACAGAGGTTGAGCATAGGTTTGTTTATTTAATATTTAGTAAGTTCCTGTCTGGTAGTCAGGCAGTCAAGCAGTCAATCAATTATTCATTCAATCAGTCAGTCATTTGGTGAGTTGGTTTTGTAAGTAGGACAGTCAGTCATTCAGTCAGTCAGTCAGTCAGTCAGTTTAAACCATCATTCAGTCGTGCTTTTAGTCAATCCATCAATCATTCAGTCAGGCAGTCATTCATTAAGCAAGTTAGTTGGTCATAAATTTGCATTTGTTCGTTCGTTCATCTGTCCATCCGTCCATCCTTTGTTCGTCCCTCCCTTCCTTCCTTCCTTCCTTCCTTCCTTCCTTCCTTCCTTCCTTCCTTCCTTCCTTCCTTCCTTCCTTCCTTCCTTCCTTCCTTCCTTCCTTCCTTCCTTCCTATCTTCCTTCCTTCCTTCCTTCCTATCTTCCTTCCTTCCTTCCTTCCTTCCTTCCTTCCTTCCTTTTATTCATTCCTTTTGTCAGCTGGTCCAATTTTTAACCAGGATTATCCACTGCAGTTTAATTCATTTAGTAATACTCTGAATCCAATGTCAGAACAATTAAGAACAATTCTCCAGGAAAGTGAAGCAAAGTTGGAAATGAAAAATTATAACCCCCCTTCAATTTTTGTGTGGAGGTAGGTTACCTTAGGGGATAAACAAAAACAACCATATTTGGATCGGCAGATGTATCGTTGCTATGGTAACCGCACTAGATGACGTCGGCGTTTGGACCATGTCTTGAGCAAAAGTTCCACTCCCAAAAAGTAAAAGTAAACGAGTCTGGTTCTCGAGTGCATGTGAACCAATTCAAATGAAATTCACACAGATGGTAGAGCCACTCTCCCAGTTTATAAAATTTGCCGTTAATATAATTTGGGTTTTATAAACAAGAAGAAAATGCTCGTCTTCCTATGTTCCCTGTTAGCCATTTAGACAAGCAGGAAAAAAAAGCACAACCATATTCCTATTTTCTCCGAAAGTACTCTTTCTACATAAACTAAATTAGCAGCAGAGATTACACGGATATTGACGTTTCTAAATATCATAAAATCAATTTGGGGAAAACTATATTCTGGCCATGGGTGTTGAAGACATCTGGGACAAATTGCAAAAAATTGCAAAATTGGTAATTTTGAGGGCTCTAGTATTTGCTTCAAACAGGCTTTAGAGAGAGAAAATCAGCTTCAAAAGTATCTTTTATCATCTTGTCTGCTACCTACATTTAGTTAATAAGGTTTTGGCCAACGAATTTGATGAAATATAAATTGATGCAAAACCTACCTTGAAGGTTTTGGGAATTTCTTCAGGATGCTTTCATCGCGTGGTTCTCTCCAGTGTCTCTCCTTCGCACGCTCCGTTTTTTTGACCAAATCTAGTGCAGACTCTAGTCTAACAGTTACTCCCATCGAACATCCAGTTTGCCGTGTTTCAGACCAGAGATGATGATACAAGTAGCCCGCATACACTTGACAAAGAATAGTTCAGAAGGACAAAACATGGTCGTAACACTTGCGATTTCTGTCGTCGAGCACCTAAATTCATCAATGTTATCCAACCAGGAAGTAAAGTAAATGTGTCGAGATCAATGTACAAAGCAAATGCATGCCATTGAACAATCCAAAGTAACGTCTTTGGCTAAAATCGAGTCAGATATTGCGATAGTCGACAAACCAAGAATGGTGAATAAACTGAACTAGGCCGGAAGTCCAATAACCACGACTGCTGACCGGATGTAACACAATGTAATGGGATGTAACATCGGATGTAAGTATAATGATATCCTGTTGTAAATCCCCTGTGATGGGGACAAATATCAAGCGAGCTTGCTTCATCGTGATTAACATCAAAAAACCTTAGCAAAAATGTATGCGTTTAGGCATATCCAGTACCTTGATGCAAACAGACTTAGAAACACCGCAACAACAATGTACCATACTCGAAGAAAACCATAGTTTCTTTAAACAAATGCTGAGAATATGCATCATAACATAAATCTAAAAACAAAAACAAAGTCACTAAAGCTGAAATGAAGCTTGGGTGAAAATTGAACGCATGATCATAATAGCCGCACCCCCCCCCCCAAAAAAAAAAAATGATTGCTTTATAGACTGTGAAAATGCAATTACAGTCGACTCGAGATAACTCGAACCTTCAAGGGAAATTGAAAAAGGTTCGAGTTATCGGGACTTTGAGTTATCGAGGGTAAAATTATATAGAAAATGACCTGAAAGGAAAGGAAAATTTTTTCGAGTTTTCGGGAGTCGACTGTACAAATTCCGCATCCCCCCCCCACCCCCCCCCTCCGAAAAAAAGGATTGCTTTATAGGCTGTGAAAATGCAATTACAAATTCAGAAATGATTAACTATTCGTGACAAGAGAATGAAAAATTCGCACGTGGAATGTTACATTTATTTACCTGCACGGCAAAGAATAAGATCCATTTCGTCGCTGATTTCATCACGGTTTATACCAAGTCCGTAGGCTTGCACTTGCCTGGAAATATCCCTTTAACATTCACTGAGTTTTATATTGTTTCCACGGCACTCACAAGCGTCCCTTTTGGGATTTGAAAAAGAACAACTTTCCATTGTCCCGACCAGGATATTTCATTCGCACGACGATATGCAAATTTCTTTAATTCCCTTTACAGTGTTTTTGATCGACGGCACAAAGTTACTTCCGGTCACCCCTCCTCCCACCAAGAAAAACAACAACAAACAAATTAATAACCAAACAGGAAAGAATGCCAAAATTAGGGCAGGTATTAGGTAATGAATGTGAAAATGTATCGGCCTAAAGAAGACTTATTTATTTCTGGAGGAGAGGTGGGTCAAAAATTCCAACCTCGTAACTTCTAATGTGTGCGCTAATGTCAGTGACGTATCTTACATGCAGGCCATCCTTAACATTAAATAAGTAATGAATTAAAAAAAAAAACCACGAAGCATGGGCGGCTTATGTGCACAAATATTAGGTTGCGTACTGAACGATCAGTGAAGCGCTTTTATTTTGTCCTCTTTATTTACCACTGTAAAACAGTCATAAAATCGGATCAAAAGTCGTCCTTTTATCCCTCTATCAATGATATATTGTACCAAAAATATCTAAAGAAAAGACAATGCCATCGCAACAATGTAGCTCTTTATCTGAAGCTATAAAAACAAACAAACAAAAAGCGCGTATGTCGCATTATAAAGTACATCCGGTCAGCAGTTTTGCTCCTCGCATTTCCGGTCTACATAGTCGTTCGGTCGTAAACAACGATTTCTTCGCTTCTCAACCATGCACCACGGAATATAAGGCTCAATTTAACCAAAGACTTTATTCAGAATCGTTGCAGACATGCATTTGCTTAGCTGTGATCTTGATGTATCTATTTAACTTCCTGAATGGATTGTATTGATGAATTATTTTGATACTTGACACACGACTGTGTTTGACCTGTTCGACGGTTCTTTATTCGGGTTAATGCATTATTATCTTTGAGCTAAAAGTAGATGTTCGGTGAGGCTAGCCAGTTAGATTTGTCCTTTCCGCTAGAGTCTGTGCAAGATTTGGTCAAGAAAATGGAGCGAGCAAACTGAGGAGAGACCCATGCTATACGACAAAAGCATCCTGAAGAAATTCTCAAAAGTTGCAAGGTAGGCTTTGTTTCATCAAATTCGTTGGCCAAAACCTAATCAATCAAATGTAGATAACAGATACGATGATAGAGAATACCTCTGAAGCTGATATTCTCTATTTAAAGCCTGTTTGAGCCAAATACTGGAGCCCTCAAAATTTCCAATTTTGCAATTTTTTGCAACTTACCTCGGATGTCTTCAACACCCATGGCAAGAATATAATTTTCCCCAAATAGATTTTATGATATTTAGAAACTTCAATATCTATGTAAGCTCTGCTGCTAATTTGGTTTTTTGGGAAAGAGTACTTTCGGAGAAATTACGAATATGGTTATGCTTGTTTTTCCTGCTTGTCAAAATGGCTGACAGGCAACGTAGTAAGACGAACATTGTCTTCTTGATTATAAAACCCAAAATACTTTCACGGCCAATTTTATAAACTGGGAGAGTGCGTCTACCATCTGTGTGAATTTCATTTGAATTGGTTCACATGCACTCGAGAACCAGACTCGTTTATTTTTACTACTTGAGAGTGAATTTTTTGGTCAAAACATAGACCTCAGGCCGACGTGACCAAGTGCGGTTACCATGGCAACGACACACCTGTCGATCAAAATATGGCTGTTTTTGTTCATCCCTCCAGGTAACCTACCTCCACACAAGAAATGAAGGGGGGTTAAAAATTTTCATTTCCAACTTTGCTTCACTTTCCTGGAGAATTGCTCTTAATACCTATTATATGGCTGGCTGATAGCTTATGACTTTTAAGAGTCTACTTTAGTATTTTACATTTCATCTGTTTGTCTTCAACTTGTCAGCCTGGACAGCATCCAAAAGAGTTAAACCCTTTCTGGAGAGATGGGGGAACAGGGCTACCATCAGAGAGGGAAGAAACACAGGACACCACTTATTCAGAAGGTATTACAGTTTATTTCATCATTGTGTCACAGAAATCTCAACTCCAGTCTTGTGGAAACTTCACTGACTTTGTTTCTTTCTTGTAGCAAGTTCCCGAAGTTCATTTAGTAGTGCTTGGTTGAAGAAAGCTTATCAGAGAGCCAGGGAGCAAGCACAAGAAGAAGGAAAAAGTTTGGATGATGTTGTTGCTCAGAGATACGGTGTAAGTTACAACAGCTGGATATTTCTTGGAATATTTTTTGAAGTAGCTTTTAGTTGTAAGTGGTAAACTTGCACTTGAGCCAATGGCTAGCAGAGCTTACAGCCATCCCTGGTGAAAATCTCTGAAGAAAAACCTTCCAGGACCTTTGAAAATCTGCATAGAGATAGTTGTAAGAGATAATTGTAAGTGGTAAACTTGCACTTGAGCCAATGGCTAGCAGAGCTTACAGCCATCCCTGGTGAAAATCTTTGAAGCAAAAAACCTTCCAGGATCTTTGAAGATCTGCATAGAGATCTTTTGAAGCTCTTGGGAGGATCTTCACTTCTAATGCTCAAAGTTGTTCAAGAATTTTGCATAATCTTCCAAGTATTCTTGAGGTCTCTGGAATGATCCTGCAGGATCCCGCACAGATCTTGAAGAATTTTGCTATCATATCATCCTCTTGGATCTGATCCTACAAGATCCTGCTTAAAATCATTTAATAATCCCATAAATTCATGGGATCCCACAAATGTTACAAGGATCCTATAGTCCTGGCTATTATCATTTAGGAACCTTACAGTATTCCAAAGGACCCTGTGATGAGTTAAATTATGGAAAGTCCAACTTAATTTTTGCTTTGAGTTGTGACTGTCGAAAGTGACTACATTGGGTTTGGTTTTATGAGACTCAAATGAAAACTATAGCATACATGCAATTGGTTTTCTAGCATGAGAAAAACTATACAAAGGGGCTTATTTCTACTGTTTCAGTTTGACATAAAGTTAAACTGAATATGGTTTCTGTTCTCTGAATTTTTTTGTCTTTGTTTTAGTCTATTGAGAAACTGGAATCGATGATAAAGGAAGCGGAAGAAAGGTAGTTATTTTATTTCCATTCTGATTACATTTTCATGTTTTCTTAAATCTTTACCACTGTATTTTCAATTCGTTTAAATTTCATTCAAAAGGACTTAAAGTTACATCTTGGCTGAGAAATGCCATAGTCAACTGCAGTGAGAGTTGTCACACTCACCATAATTTTTCGTTCTGTGGTGAAAACTTTTAAATGTGTTGGAGGTGGTGTTGACTAACAGTAATTCAAAAAGGCTTCAAAATATCAAACAAAGTATTGAATATTTTTCCAAATTGAAGCTTAATTATCTCTGAAAGATGCACGGTTACCCCAAATTTTCGTTTTGGATTTCAACTACCCTTGCTAAGGTCTTCTTTTCCCTCAGAGTCATAAACTGTGAAAAAGTACCGTTGAATTAGTAGGCACCGTCCTTAAGAAATCAGAGTTTCTCGCATTGTCCCGAGATGCGCAGAACGTTTGTACAGTAGCAAAAGGGTACACCATCCTTAAAATGAAAGCTCTGATCTGTTCTTACTTTTACAGCTGTTCGTAGTCTTCGAGGTGATTTAAATTTGTGTTTGTTTCAGGGAAGAAAAGCAGAGAGGTGATGATAGAAGACGAGGAAAAGAGGAGAGAAGGGAGAGAAGCCCAGACAGATATGCCCGGCGCAGAAGAGATTATCGCGACAGGCATGATGAAAGCACATACAGGTCTTCCAGAGATACTGAGAAGGAAAAGTGGAGAAAAAGGCCAGAAAGGGATGACCAAGCAACCGACCGATCAAAACCTGATACTTCAAAGTTTTTACGCCCACCTGACAGCGATAATGGGTAAATATTTGTTTGCTGTTTCTTGTTCTAGATACAGTCAATTTGTAGCTTGAAATTTAACAGATCATGTGATACTGCTTTTGAGTCATTGAGCCACACTGCTCAAAGCGTTACAGTTTTCAACAAGACGTCTGGGCGGTTTTTGATTGAGTAATGTAAGACCGCAAACAAAGTAATTAATCTGGCCAATCACAAAAGACGACAATAGAGCGACGAGCCAATCAGAATTCGACGCAAATACGCGTAACCGGCGAAGAGCGCGGGAAAATGCGTGCGAGAAACTCAGGAATGGTTTGGGTTTTGCTTCTCATTGACTGAGCAAGTGGGCGAGTTTTGCTAAACAGTCAGAAACTGTCACAGAGCAATGTAAACAAAGCTAAATTGACAGCGAATTACTTTCGACACTAAATCGAAAACTGCTTCATACCGTCGCTGTGGGCTTATTCTTGGGAGCGTGCTATTAGAGGAAATTTTGTTTCTTAAAAGGTAAGATTTTCCATTTGGAGGGTACAGATAATCTGCGTAGCCTGTCCTCTCTCCTCCCCTCCTCCGTTTTTCATTCTCTTACTATGCAGGCTAAGCACAGTTTAAACGTTTCGAAGATTGTAGGCAACAAGAGTATAGTTATCAGGATTCTAAGAGTTACAACGTTCACGTGACTCTGAACACATTTTTTACGTCAATGGTGTATCCCGTAGTTACTCAGTTTCAATATTTACTCGTCTTGACACCCATTAAACTCTTCAGAGGTAACGTTTCAAAGAAATTGCACCGTATACAGAGAGCTTATCCACAATATGTAGTAAACCAAACTCTATCGGACATGCGATGGGGAAGACAGGCAACAAGCCCGGCTTGAAGAGAGAAAGACAAGGCAAGACGCGATCTTGCCCTTTGTCACAGTAGATCAACTGTCGTCGGGTTCCCAACCTTAAAAAGTCCTTTTGGGTATCTAGAATGTAAAAGAGAATCAATCTCCACTGAGCCAAACTTACTGAGATCCATACTCTGTATCATACAGGCGAGGAAAGTCCTCTATACTCTTTAGCATATAGCTGCTTCACGCTACAGAATTGGGCTAAGCTGACTTAATTTACCTTTAAGGTCGTCATTGGTCGGTAAGTTCAGGCGCCCGACGTCATCAACGTCAACTTCGACATCGTCAACGTGGGACTTTGATTCCAAAAGAGAGCCCAGGAACAGAGGAAGCCTATCCAATGACAGACCTTTGTCCAGGCCCTCTGGCGGATGGAGAAAGAAGCCAGAGACTGGGCCTGAGAAAAGTTCTGCGTCAGAAGATGTAGAGAGTAAAAGGAGAGAAGAGGTGGTGAAGGAGAAGAAGGAAGTTTCTGAGTCAGAAAGTAGCTCGAGTTCTGAGGCAGAAGAGGAAGAGAAACAGGAAAGAGTTAATATTCCTGCGAAGAAAATCACTGAGGCTGACCTAAATGAAATTGGAGCTAAGATTGTTAAGGCGGAGATTATGGGAAACGAGGTGTGTATTGTAGAAAAAGTCAATGTTTTATAATTACCTCATGAGAGAAGTTGGCAAATTTGGCAAATGCTCTTAACTTGCGACTTGGAAAGAACTACCCTTCAGAAGCTTCCATTTGAACTCATTCTATTTACTATCAGGGTAATTTAAAAATTTGATGCCGGCCAGGTAATGAAAACCATTGACACTGGCCTTTTAACTAAGTACCTGTTAGGTGCTTTTTGCCAGCAGTGTTAATGGTTTTTCGTGGTCTATGGTCTGTAGTCATAGTTTAGCGTCTCACCCACAGAGTCAAAAGCTAGAACCACCGTGTACAGCATAATAAGCAGTACCACAGGAAAGTACTGCTCAGTAGCTTTCATTTGAATGGTCACACTTTAGGATTTCCTTCACAGACTCAAAAGTTAGAACCACCGTGTACGACATAACAAACAGCATCACCGGAAAGCATTAATTTGGAACGTTTATTTCAAAAGATTTTGCCGAGTCCACAGACTCAAAAGATAGAACCATCTTGTACAGCATAGTGAAACAACGCCACAGGAAAGTACCGCTCTTTAGCTTTGATCTGAACGATCCAACTTTAGAGCTACACCCACAAACTTGAATTATATAGCATATTTGACAAAGTAAACAGCAGCAGAGTAAACTATTGCTTGTTCAAAATGTGAGACTGAACTACGTTATCGGAATGAAGAACATCATCTAAAAAAACTTTTAATTTTTGGTCAAACTTTAGGATGTCGTGCACACTAAGAGATTACGTGAAACCACCCCACTTAGCTTGAAAACACCCTCTACAAAAGAAATAGCTTTAGCTTTTCACACAGATACTGTCAAGTTCTGCGGTCCATTTGTACTTTGGGTGACATTTGCTTTGACTTTTATTTGAATGTAGGAGTTAGCAGCCAAGTTGAAGTCCCAGCTGGACGAACTGAGAAAAACCAAGGAACTTCAAGAATCCCAAACCAAAGAGAGTGGAGCAAATAAACCCACAGAGGAAACAGTTATACTGACAAGAACAGACGCGGCCGGGAATGTGAGGCCACTGGAAATGACAACAGAACGCGAGCATAGACGAGGAAGGAAGAAACGACAAAAAGTGAGCCAGGGTGGAATGACATATTGCACGAGAGTTTAACGTTAATTAGCTTGCCTCGTAAAAATTGGCGCGCAGTCGAATAATTTCGTCTCCAAATTTCTTTTTCTGAAGTTCAGGGAAATGTGGGGACGACGTTATCAGTAATAAGGAATAAGGAAAATTTTATACACGCTAGTCTCTTTAGCCTGCGAACGCAGACGTATTTCCGGCTGTCGAGATTCTCTCCACCGAGAGAGAATCTCGACAGCCAGAAATACGTCTGCGCTCCCAGGCTGTAGTCTCTTTCGTCTTCTAAGAAAACTAGACTGTTCGCTGACTACATTGCCGTTCAATTACTGGTTCGAAGTGAACATGCCTTTTTTTTTTTAGAATTAATGAAAGCGAAAAGTTACATTCGCAGTTGTGAAAAGCTTATGTGAAATCGCAACTAATAATGCTCAGAAATATTACTGAGGTTACCAGGCTCCAACAGGATTTGCCAGTTGATGGAGTTAGATGTTGGGAAAATGTGTTCATATGTGAAAGGAGGACATAAATACACTTGCTGGAGCATAATATCAAGAAAGAACTTTATGTAGTTATATACCGGGACGCTCTTTAAGATCAGCGTCGCGTAACGTACTCGTTTTATCACATGATAATCAAACATCAAGAATTTTGGAGAGAAGGTACTGCAAATAGCAGCACCATTGGTCCATCAGTCTCACTTAAAAATTTTAAACGCTCCGTTGAGGCTTATCTTTTTAGGAATACTTTAATTTAAGTTAAGACACTTTTAACATGTGATAATGTATTTTCAAGGCTTTGAGCTTTCGAAACATGTAAGTTGCTCCAAATACCTCCCACACATGTCCCCGAGAACTCCTTTCGCCGATACCAACAGCTGTTAATTTTAACTGACCGAGAGACTTTGATCCATTGTAGGCGGAGACGCATAACAAGGAAGGTAAAAGAGAGAGGTACTTTGCGGACGATGACAGGTATGATCTGAAGGAAATGGTGAGGCGAGAAAAGATGCAAACAGCAGAGGACCACAATGCTATGATGGCGAGACTTTCTTCCAAGGTAACTAAGAACAGCAGGTTGCATGAATTTATTAAAAGAAACGTCTGCTAAATAGAACAAAAACAAGAATGTTTTGATATCGGCGCCGGTTCCATGTTTCCCGCCCTTGACACTGGTTCCATGTCTCCCTCGCTTGACACCGGTTCCTTGCTTCCCGCGCTTAACACCGCTTCGGCGCCGGTTCGATGTTTACCGCGCTTGACACCGGTTGCATGTTTCCCGCGCTTGACACCGGTTGCATGTTTCCCGCGCTTGACATCGGCTCCATGTTTCCCGCGCTTGACACCGGTTCATTGTTTCCCGCGCTTGATACCAGCTCCATATTTCCCGCGCTTGACACCAGCCCCACGTTTCCCGCGCTTGACACCAGTCACATGTTTCCCGCGCTTGACACCGGCTACATGTTTCCCGCGCTTGACACCAGCTCCATGTTTCCCGCGCTTGAAAATCATTACATTTTTTTTTGCCGCGCTTCGCAACGGTAAGATTTCATATTTTGGCCTTGCTTTTCACTAGTTCTTAGGAATTTTTAACAAATTGACCCTATTACTTGGTTGTTCCGCCCAACAGCTCTTATAAAGCTTTTTCTTTTTGTCAGAATTTTGATTTTGGTTTCTGTCTTGATCTCAGGCGGCCACTTCGGCAAACTCAGATGACTTCACTTTGGATGATCACTTTGTGTCCTCGGCTGCTAACAAAATCTCTCCGGCTCAGCTCGAGGAACGTGAAAGACAGAGAGCAATTAAAGGTATTTTGGTCATTTTCGTCCACGGAACCATATAGCCATGATTTTCTCTTTCGAAGCAGATGTGTATGGTAACTTTTTGGTCTTTTGTTCAATGCAGAGCACAGAATGTTGGCTGCTCAGCTGTCGAAATGTCGCTTCTGCTTCGAGAATCCGGACATTGCAAAGCATCTGATTATTGCTATTGGTCTCAAGGTAAAATGATTTTTTTAAAAAAACAAATAAATTCGGGAGTAAAAGAGTAAAATAATAAGTGGTTTAATTGGCACACAGACCGAAGGACGGACGAACAAACGAAGTTGCAAACAAAGAAGGAAGGAAAGAGCAGTTAGTTGAACGGCATGACCGGACGAACAAACGAAAAAAGAAAAGATGGACGAGGACTGAACGCTCATTTGTAGGAGATTACAGGAAGATCTAGGCATCAACTCACCCAGAAAATTTCGGCTAAAAGTTGGGCAAGTCAAATTGAAAGAGAAAAGGCTGGTTCACACGTGCGACGCAAACGCAAGCAGAATGAGATACGCACGCGCATTTCAGTATCCCAAGATGGCGGCAATCTTGTTCCCAGAGTCCGCGTTACCCTAGACCAGCAGTTGGGAAACTTGGGCTCTGAAAACGCGATTAAGGATGGTCGCCATCTTGGTTTGAACTTAAACCGCGGAGGCACGGAACGAGTATTTTTCATCTTGCGTTTGCGTTTACCTAGCGTTTGCCTTGCCCCGGTTCACTCGTGCGAAACGCAAGCGCAAGGAAAAGAAAATTTTTCCGTTTTTTTGTGTTGGCGCTTGCGTTTGCGTTGTGGCAGTTCACACTTGTGTTTTCTCCTGCTTGCACTTGCATTTGAGTTAGCGTTTACATTGCTTGTCTGAACCAGCCTTAAAGCCTGGTTTTCACGAGCGACGCAAGCATAAGTGCAAACACGCGTATAAAAGCTTTATGTCAAGTGAAAACAAACGCGACGCACGCACAAGAAAAGGAAACATTTTGATCCTTGTGCTTATGGTTGCGTCGAGGCCGTTTTCACGGTGAAATAAGCACTTGCGATTGTGTTTGCGACTGTGACTGCGTCGCTAGTGAAAACCAGGCTTAAGTCTCTCTGGCAGGCCCTGGTGACGGTACAGTGATGATCTAAAAAGGAGGCTAGAGGACCATCTGGAGGCCACAAAGCTCTTCCCTCCTTGATTCATGCTCTCTAAAGAGCCTCCAAGCGGTCCTAAGGTCTTTTCTCGATCTCAAGTGAGATGTAGAACGGACCAGACCACAAGGTTTTAGACTACAAGCGTTCATTGTAATTCATTACTTTGCTATAATGATTTTAGGTGTATACAGGGCCCCTCAGGATAACAGCCTCGTAGCTGATTGGGCCACCCTGTCTTAAATAAAGTTCACTTACTTACTTACTAGAACACAAACTACCACGCGTGGAGACACGTGACACGCAAATAACTAGAGTTTGCGCGCGGCTGTCGATTGCGGCGTGTTTGTGTTCCCTTCTCCCTCGACGAAGTGATTCTATAGCCGTAAGTTCTGCGAAACGAACTGCTGAATTCGAATTTGTGTAGGTTTATCTGGCGGTTCCACTTCACGAGTCTTTGACGGAGGGCCATTGTCTGATCATACCAATGCAACACTGTTCAGCTTCTACCCTACTGGATGAGGATGTGTGGAGTGAAATACAGGTTTGTATCAACTAATGATGGTTAAATGTATGTTTTGATTAAAGAGCGGTTTCCAATTGAGTGTCGTAAAACCAAAACCGAAGTAATTACCTTTGCCAATCGCAACAGATGTAAACAACACAACGAGCCAATCAGAATTCGAAGTAAATACATGTAACTGGCGCCAAGCGCGGGAAAACGCGTGCGGCCACAACACGACTGGTTTTGGTTTGGATTCCCATTGGTTGAAAAAGTGGCGCGAGTTTTGTTAACCAATTACAGAGCGTAGTAATGCAAAACCAAAGCAAACGCGAAATTACTTTCGACACTCAACTAAAAACCGCTCTAATTGGTGTTGGGGATTACTCTCTAAATTAACGAATACAGTAAACACCCACATTTAAGAACCTACTTTGTTCAAGGTCAGCCTGCGTGAATAAGTCTTCATATATTTATTGTAAGGTTCTTATATAACACATGTCTCAAATGACGAATTTCAGTTAGGAGGTTCTTAATCCACATGTTTTTTTTATGCGGATGTTTACTGTATTTCAAAGTATTTTGCAAAACTATAGCGTGCTGCCAACTGGCGAGTCACCCTTGGGACAGTCTTTTATTATCAATCTTTATTATCACATTTAACATATACATTTCCTTCTTATTATAATTATAAACGATATTTGGGACATTTTGAAATAGACGACCGCCCCGATTTACAAAACACTATTGAGCTGAAACTTCAAGTAAGCCATTACATATAACCCGCCAAAAAAGTCTCCTCGAAGTAGTTAATTCTTTTTGGCAGTGAGTTTAAGGAATGTTACATATGAGCCCTCTGACGCTGTTCACTTGTTTACGCAGATTTACAAAAAAGGCCTCACGAAGATGTTTGAAGAAATGGCAAGTGTCAACATATCAGGGCCCGGTTGTTCAAAGAGCGGATAACGTTATCCAGCGGATTTCCAATTAATACATTTTATCCGCTTTAATTAGCGACTTATCCACTGGATAAAGTAATCCACTTTTTGACCTACCAGGGCATGTTCCTTTCATTGACTCCTCTTTTGTTTTGTTGCGTTTTGTTTTATTTTTCTTTGTTTTTTTGGCATTATAGTTCTGAGAGTTTTATTGCTTTACCAGGGCCCAGTTGTTCAAAGCCCGATTAAGCTAATCCTGGGTAAACGTGAACTTTGATTCGAGTATATTTACTAATCCGTAAGGATTCGTCCGAAAGATTTTCTTCCCTTAGTTTTTGCCTTAGACTTTTCTTTACCATTAGCTTAAAATGAGCCTTTAAAATCATTTTTAATGAGCGAGATGAAAACCTCGGTTAACTTTTAATCGGAGATTAGCGTTAATCGGCTTTCGAACAACCCTGCCCAGGACGATAACTCTTAGCTGATAATTTGCTTTTTTCTCCTAACCCTCAGTCTTAAAAATATGCTGACTTTGTAAGGAGAAGTTACACCTTGGTATTTTTAACAGGAGCAGGACGTGGTGTTCCTGGAAACATGCAAGCAGTTGAAGAAACAACATCACATGATAATAGAGTGTGTACCGCTGCCCAGAGAGATCGGGGACTTGTCTCCCATTTACTTCAAGGTAACAAAGTGATTCTTCGGTAACGCTATAGGGAAATTGGAGAACATTTTTCTTTGTGCAATGGAATAAATGTGATGGTATATTTTAATCCTGGTAGATAATCGAGAATGATGTATTATCATTCTCATTTATTTACCAGGCTTACATATACTATCATATTTATTCCATTGCGAATATGCCACACACCGACATTCAAACCCTAGAAGTAAGCAGGATGTTTGTTCCAGGAACCTACAATTAGTTTAATGGCCTTAGCTCCCACGAGTCTCCTGTAGCTCAGTGGTAGAGCATCCGAACTAGTAATCGGAAGGTCTTAGGTTCGACTCCTGATAGGAGCACTCCGATTTCCTTTTGCCGAGCTAGCTTGCTTGTGTCATTCACTACTGAACAATACATCATTCTCATTTTTCTTTGTCTATTCTGTTCTTTCTTTATTTCTTGCTGTTTTTTTCCTTCTGCACACTTTGGAGGTTAAATGTTAATTAGACTCACTTCTATTTATGAACCACAGAAAGCCATTTTGGAATCAGAGACTGAATGGGCACAAAATAAAAAGCTGATAGACACGAGAAAGAAAGGACTCAGGGCGAGTATACCCAAGGGTTTACCCTACTTTAGCGTGGAGTTCGGACTGGATGGGGGATTTGCGCATGTCATTGAGGAAGAAGAACTGTTCCCACATTACTTTGGCAAAGAAATCTTGGGAGGAATGCTGGACCTCGAGCCGCGAAGATGGAGAAAACCGCGGAGAGAGAATTTTGAGGAACATAAGAAGAAAGTGTTACAATTTGGAGAGTGGTGGGAGCCCTTCGATTGGACGAAAAAGATTGAAAGAACAAAAAGTTAGGCTTGAGAATGGTGTAAACTAAAGTGTTGAAAGATGTTCGGTCTTCAGACGAAAACCTCATGGTCTTCATGTCTTACACACCACACAAACGATTGTGTGCAAGACGTCTAGCCCTTAAAACCTATGAAAGTATTGCTTGCAGCTCACGCATAACGAGACATTGTGTCTAACAGGACAACTATATAACCGCATATGTAACATGCGATTCGTTAAAGAAACACTGCTGCATTTCTCAGAAAAACAAATGGTATTTATTGCCGTATTACTCTTCCGCACCTTCTCTCCTGTCATTCGTAAGGAAAGCGCGCGCATTTGTATGATAGACTGCGATAGAAAACCCCCTTAAAACGCAACCTGTTTCACAGTCCAGTTACGCGCGTCAACAACTCTGCTCAAGTATTGCTGCCTCCTGGAGGAAATGTTTGCACCCGAGTAAGACGCTTCTCAAACTTATTTATCAGGCCAAACCTTCACTTAAACCTTACAAATGACAAAGGTCACAAAATTGTTTGGTAACAATTTATCGGCCCTACTTTTGGTTGTTAAATGATCGGGCTTAATTCTCCTAATATTGGCCGTTAGTAATTTGTAAGTCTTAAAAGTTACTACAGTTGTTCAGTTAATAATTTATCAGGCTAAAATCTAGTGAGATTGGTCTTTACGAATTTATCTAATTAGCATTATTTAATTTTCATTTCCCATGCTCTATGTTGACCTACACTTATTAATGCTTGGGACCACTTCCATCCAGGCTCAAACGAAAGTCTTCGGCTGGTAAATACAACTTTTTATTTAGTCAATTCTAAAAGGTGGACTTTTAAATTGTGGTAAATATTTGATAGTACAAGAATCCGTAAAATCAAAAATAGCATTTCTGAGGATAATAGGCGACAATCATATGTTCTCAAAAGTTTCAGGGGTAAAAATGACATAAAACCGACAGCTACATTTTATACTTACTTACTTGCATACTTTAGTGCTGCCCTGCAAATTTTGTTCAAGATAGAATTCCGTTGGACGTGAAATAGCGACGTTTGTTAGATAAAAACCTCCAATCGACATAAAACGTTGAAAACACAAACTTGTTTTCTTTCTCGAATTCATTTCATTCACGAACTCAGGTAAGTGCCGAGACGCGAATCCATGGACTAATTCGTTTGAAGTTTTAAAAGGAGAACCTTTTGAAACGGCCGTCGATAAAACCTTGAACATGGAACATTCCGGAACATCCCGGAACACGAAAAAAATAAATAATAACAAATTAGAATGCAAAAAAAAAATGAAGTAAAAAAAAATAAAGGATAAAATGGAAGAAAAAGTGTGTGTATATTTATATAAAATGAAATTACATTGTATCCGAAAGAAATTGATATAAGAAGAGGTACGGAGTGGGTGGGGCGGTAGGATAAATGGGGTGTTGTAACTGACCACACTGAATGAAGGCGCAAGTACTTTCCCGCCATTTACAGCACGTGTTTATCGTCCGCTGCGCCAGAAATGAATCACTTCCAGCTCGGCTGACCAAAAAATCAATTTCCTGATGTTTGGAGTGGAACTAAAAGCCATTCGCGCAGTTGTTTTACCAAAACCCTCCCCGGGCTCCCCGCGTCCTCGCCTAGGGCCTGACGTTCCGTACTTGTACTTCTTTGTTGCTCGCTCGGGACTTAAGTTCGGGAGCTTGGACCTGCTTTTCGAACGAAAGCCACGAAAACTTCTCTGGCCTTTCATGCTATTTTCAATGGATTTTATCTTAAAAACAAAGCAGGCCTAACCGGAAACTTTGTTCATATGAAAAATAGTTATAAGCGTAGAGAACAGCTTTGTAAACTTCACGGCCCAGTTGTTCAAGGGGTGGATAACGCTATCCACCAGATAAATAACTATCCAGTAGATAGCATAGTTTGTTTTGTTAACACTTATCCACTGGATAAATGAAAACTACTGAGCAGCACTTCCTTTTTTACTTGGTTCAAACTTTTGAGACTAGCTGTTGTTTAAGTGATAATGGCGGAAGTCAAGCGGAAGATCTCTTCCTCCTTTACTGTAGTTTCATTCTTATCTCACCTTTACAGCAAGTCTTTTGTGCCTCACTTTGGCAACAGGAAGACGACTGAGCATCACATGCTTGGGGAAAGTTTTGTGTACATCCACAACCATTCGAGTCTTCCATACATCGTTTAGCGGTGTCTTTATCTTTGCAATACTTGGAAACCGTCAGTTCATCGCCAGCCGCCTTCCATGCATAAGGCCATCCTAATAAACTGTTTCGTTTCCCATCGCCAGACCGACCCACTTTTTTCCCAA
The DNA here is from genome assembly GCF_977016875.1 of Pavona decussata. Lineage (NCBI taxonomy): Eukaryota > Metazoa > Cnidaria > Anthozoa > Scleractinia > Agariciidae > Pavona > Pavona decussata. Next base: position 2,037,119 of record NW_028145517.1, on the reverse strand, counting down.
AAATTATAATAAAATAAATCCAGATTCACTAGTCAAAGCAGCAAATACTTTAATTTACAAGCACATGATCTTGTTTTATTAAAAAACAATTGGTATGATGTGATGTCCTTGTCTTAAATTAACATCGATACTCGGCCTTCTCTGGAACCCAGACCCCTTCAAGTCTTAATTTTTTTTTGTCCGACCGACCGACCGACCCACCATCACAAGCAAGAGACAGGGCGATTGGGAAACGAGACATTTTATTGGGATGGCATAATTGAAGCGTCACCAGCTTTGCAAACGTAATGAACTAAGAGAATCCTGGGCCGCCAAGATTAAAAGAGACGTCCATCATCACATTCTGCACAGGACAGCAAAAGCTGTCAAAGGTTGAAATAACTTTCTTGGCGTCTTCTATGGTTGTCTACAAACTTATGTCCAAGAGCTTTAGGATTTGCTCTTCTGTGAGGCAAGGAACACAGGCCAGAACAATCACAACGGACAGTCGCCTTGGTGACAGGGCCGTTCATAAACTTCTCATAGTCAGCCCCGATCGATTAAAAAACCTCTGAAGCGTCTGAGTTCTCCATGTTGTACCCAACACCTATGGTCCTTATCCCTCTCGTGTCGAGATAAACACAGGGTTTTTGGCCTTCGTATTTTATGATTTAGGGTTTTAGATCGCATTGTTCAGCTCGAGAGCCGTCTAGAAAAGCAACAAGCAGAAAAGAAAAAGAGATGTGAGAGTAATCTGTTTCAACTCCATATTTCAGGGTTCGAATCGTACTGACTCACAAAAGCCGAAAGTTCGTTTTGATGTATTAAGGTACATCCCCTGAATATGAGCAGTAGCCTGCTCTGATTGGCTCCTTACCAGAGAGATATCAGATAATAAAAACAACTCTATGCAAATCCCCTTCAAGGTATAAGATATTGTAAAACAACACTGGAGTGGATTTGTAAAACATGGATTGGATTTAAAAAACGCGAATATTTGGTTTTATCGGCGACAAAATTGATAACGTTATTTAGCCACCGTGGCCAAATAACGTTACCAACCCAAACGTTCATTTCTTTTCCCCACCAACGCAGCACCACAGTTTCTTTAGAAACTAACGGGACTGGATTCGTAAAACATGGAATGGCGTGAAAACAAGCAAACAGCAAAAACAATTGTTCGATAACATATCTGTCATATTAATTGTACTATTTCTCTCTTATTTCTTCCTTTATCTCATGATTTGTTCCAAGTTTATCATGAAACTGGAAGGGGGGGGGGGGGTGCTTCACAAAAACTCTCCATTTCTCATTAATACAAAATTATTTTATTTCACTCCAGTTTAAATCATCAATAAACCCAAACTCAGGTTTAAAGCTGTGTACATGCTTACAGCCTATGTTCAGCTGCCTTGCGCGACAACAAACAATAAACGCAAACAGGAACAAAAGCGAATGTTACTACAGACTAATCTCATGTTTATCTAGCGGAGTGCTTGTTAACAGTCGTAATAGGCCATTTTACAGTTGTGTGCTTAGTGACCTGGCGTTGAATTGGAAGTGGGAGTGAGTGTAACCTTGTTTTGATACAAATCTTACTGCTTTTCACATGTAGATCATACTGTTCTTATGCCAACTAGTTTGCTTTTACATATGAAAAACAGTGAGGTTTGTATCAAAACAAGGTCGCCCCCAGCCTCGCTTCCAATCCAAGGCCAGGTCACTAAACACACAACTGTAAAATGGACTATTGGTAACGATTGTGTTTCTGGCAGGATATAATTTCATAAATCCCAACTTTATTTTTAGTTTTTAGTTTTTTTTACTTTCGGTACGTACTACACTTGGGCAGTCACCGTGTACTTATGTATGAATTAGAGTTAATGATAACGTTTTCACTATGTAATTAGGCATGATTTACTAACAGAAATAATAAAAAAATGAGTTCTTTTGAATGTATAAAATTATATCAGCTCTGTTTAACAACTTCGTGTTGAGACCTAACATATTCCGTTTTACACCCTTTTGTGTTCCCTTTCTTTACCTAAAATGTTTCCAAATCCGTGTATAGCGCAAAAATTGATCGAAATGTAAGCTGAGCTCTTTTAAAGATTTAAAATCCTTTCACTGTTCTTACACAACACTTTATTAAAACAGAGAGTGCTAGTTACAAGTTAGTTATATACCTCTAAAGCTAGTCGAGGAGGGTAGGTATGACTATACTAAACTAAATGCAAATAAATTTGGTGTTTACAAATTGACAGCAGCAACTAAAATAAAAGTTAAATAAGTAGTAAACAAATAAGTGAATATACAAAACAAAAAAGATTCGCAAGCTGATAGAAATTACAAATTTACAAGCTTTTCATTATTTCAAGAATTGAAGGAAATGTAAGATAAGCATTTTCTTTTTTTAGAATGTTGATTAGTATTTCACGTATTTGTTCTCACCCTCTTCTCCCTCTTCTTACTACAAAGCAATTATTGAAGCAATTGAAATCCAAAAAGGCGACCCGCAGAAAATTTAACAGCAAAAATAGGCGATAATGAAATGAAATCTAATTTATACATCACTAAAATTCTACCTTCGCTTTTTAATCTAAGCGTTAAAATTAGGGTGAGAGTTTTCCTTAAAACCAACGTGAAACAAAAAAGTCAGAAGGAAGAGAAAAATTCAGTAAGCGAAAGTTAAGCCTACGAGCGATTGAAGGACAACAGAAATTGAATGATGATAATTCATTCGCCTCCCATCGCCGTTATCCGCGACTTGAGTCTGCTTTAAGGATTCTGTCTTCGCTGGTTCTCCGGGTTTTTCTAAATTACAACTTGGTGAAAAGATTTGAGGTTTGTTAAATGTGACTGAACAACTACTATTGTTAACAAATAGTTTCTTTAGTATTTTTTTTCATGAGAAATCTCTACCCCGCCGATTTTTTACCGTTATCCGTTGTTTCACTGCGTTCCCGAAACGTTTTCCCAGTTATTATACTTTAATATTTTTGCCCAGCCATCGCTCAAGCATTTGAGCTTAAGATTTTCATCCGAAGGGAAAAGAACTGAACGATTCGAAATTGAGGCTAAACATTTGAATTGTAGATTGTTACTAAATTATTCGTCTTTTTCTCACATCTATCATCACCACGAGGAGCTACAACGGTTAAATCTAACTCCGTCCTTATAGTTTCCTGGGCAAAATAATTCAAATCACGGTTGTACTGTTAATGTTGCGGTTTACTTCGTAGAGTATCATCGCCCATACCGCCATGACAGACTTCTGTTTATACCAGTTTAGCTTGAAGCTGTCTTGAACTGATGGTCGGAAACCGACGGCGTGCCAGGGCATTCAACATGGACGAATTCAAGATTCGAAAGGTATTTACCCGATATCACTCGTTTCCTATTTCGCTCGCGTAGCACGTTGTTATAAAGTAATTTTTTTTATCGTACAGTAGGTAGATAGTTTTGTTCCTAAGAAGTGGTGGTTAAGACAATGACGCAGTTTTAAAACTTTTGCATGCATATTTGGTTTAATAAATTGCTGAACAAATTGATGGTTGAATTCGGATACCGGTGAGTTGTTTCAGTAAAACTTTTTGGTGGGTGAAGGAGGTAGTTAAGCCTACAAGAACTCTTGTAAGCTGCTATACATGTCATCTTGAAAATTTCAGCGACGAGATATCAGCCAATTTGTGCCTCTTTCAGTTCAGTCCAAATTTCAAAATACAAACCGACATCTTTAATTTAACGTCCTCACATGCACGATATGTGGCTTGCTTATTACTGTTTTACTCCTTACTTTAAAGAATGAGTTTTTTTTTTGTTATTCTTTTTATTTAGATGCAGGAGTTTTTGTGATTGGTACGGACACATTTCCAAAGAGACAGAATTCCTCTGATCTCCGGTGAGTAGATTCCTTTGTTACGAGCATAACCATTCCTATTTTCAGAAAAATTTTGTGTGTTCGTAAGAAAGCTAACAGACATTCGTAAATTACGATATTACCTTTTAATAATAGTTTAATTTACAAAATAGATAGCAGAACCCTAGAAATAGATAAACAGAACTCTGCTCCACCCCTTCCCTTCCCACACCTCCCCACCTCCCGCTATAATATCATCGAATTAATTATAAAATAACAAGAGGAAAAGTGATTTTCCAGGGGGAAGAGGTGGGTGAGTAAACATTGTTTTCACGCTACTACTGTTTCCTTCCATGCAGATACCACGCACAGAATAACTCAATTTGGAAACTCAACGTCAGGATAAAGCTCTATTAAAAAGGTGAGATATTATAATTCGCTTCTCGTTTGCAGAGTGATCAGAATCAAATTTCTCCTTAGATATTTTTATATAATCAACTGTTGGACGTTTTAGCCAGAGTTTATAGATGTAATTTAATTCCTGTGCACATTGTCACGGCCTCTCTGCCACATAACAAAAACTTGACCAGTGCCACTTATAACGCAAGAAAAATTCTTCACATTGCCTGTGATAATATCAAATTGCAAGGTCATTATTTGTTTTAGAAAATCTGCATCACCTGGATTTATTTTATTGATAGAGTTTTTCCGTCTTGGATTTTAGTTGCAAGTTTTATTTACAAGTCAAGAGAGAACAACAATGTCAGTAAAAACAGTGGACTGGACTGCAGACTGTGGACGGTGGACTGCACAATCAGCTGGCCCCAAGGTTTATTTCTTGAAAAATTTAGCTGACATACTTAATATTGATGATTCAATTGTTCAAAACCTGGATTAAAAGCTAATCCAGACTATGGCTTTGGTTTCACTTGCCAAAAATGGTTAGAAAAAGTATTTTAAAATAAAAAAAATTTAGCGTTGTATGTGCAATTCCCAATTTATTTATGAAATACAGGAAAATTCTGAATTTAAAATTGGAACTTATTCTGGATTAGCGTTATCGGGCTTTGAACACTTGAGCCATAGTCTCCATAGTTTCATTTATAAGAAGGTATGACTGAATGCTTGTGCTCAATTCTCGGATATCGGGCAAAATTCAACTCATTTCTCAGTCTCAAGTTTACCTCTTCACTCTGGGAGACAACAAAGAGAAGTACTACTCCACAAATTTCATTTGAATGGTTGAACTAAAAGTTTCATTCACAGTTGGAAATCAATCATTCAAAGTTGGAATCATCAAAATCACTTTCCACCAATTCAGGTAAACTCCTGCCAAGTTTGTAACTAATTTGTACAGCATAACAAACAAGCTGTACCAAAGGAAAATACTGCTCAGTAGCTTTCATTTGAATAGTCGCACTTTAAAATTTCATCCACAGACTCAAAAGTTAGAGCCACCTTGTACAGCATAATAAACAACACCACAGGAAAGTACTGCTTAGTAGCTTTCATTTGAATTGTCACGCTTTAGGATTTCTTCCACAAACTCAAAAGTTAGAACCACATCGTGCAACAGAATAAACAGCACCACAGGAAAGTACTGGTCAGAAGCTTTCATTTATATATCCGAACTTTAGGGTTTCATCCACAGACTTAAAACTTAGAACCACCTTTACAGTATAATACGCATTGCCACGAAAAAGTACTGCTTAGAAACTTTCACTTTAGGATTTGATCCGCAGGCTGAAAAGTTAGAACCACCTTCTATGGCATAATAAACAGCACCACAGGAAAGTACTGTTCAGCAGCTTTCATTTGAATGGTCACACTTTAGGATTTCATCCACAGACTCAAAAGTTGGAAACACCTTGTACAGCATAATAAACAGCACCACGGGAGAGTACTGTTCGGTAGCTTTCGTTTTTTAGCATTCGGTCACATGTAATTCAAGTGTTCATCCTCAGACTCAAAGGTGCAACCATTAATTTCATAGTTAGAGGTTTCTCCCGAAGGGTGAGAAGATCTGGCTGTTGCGGGATTGAAAGCTTTTAATAGGAAAAATTCACTCAAGTTTTCATATTAGTAAGTACAGGAAGTAATATATCAAACACGAGAAGGTGTGTTTCATCAGATACCCAAACTCTGAGAAGTAGGTTGAAAAAACGAGGCGCAGCCGAGTTTTTTTAAACGACTTCGAGATGTTTGGATATCTGATGAAACACACTTTCGAGTGTTTGATATGGCTTCTCAAATGATCAATAATTCTTGGAGAAATTCAAGGCTAAAGTCCAAACCACGGTCACGGTAGTGATTTTCTTTGTTTTCTCTTGATGAGAAAGAAAATTTCTCAGCTATTAGTGAAAGAACAAGTTCTTTCTCAGCTAATAGTTGATACATGGAGCCCAGTCAGACCTTTTTATAAGAATTTATTTCACGATAGATGTAATGCTATTCACGGTCACCCTGATGCCTTTTATTTTTGCGATGGCGGTTTAATTTTTGCTCATTTTGCGATGAGTAAGAAATTTGTGATAACCAGAACTGTCAATGGCAAAGCAAAAGACGAAAAACTGATGTCAAATGTCGAAATCAAGAACAAGACTAGACCGAAACATTGACAAGTGACAGATGACTAACTATATAAGAACAAAAGCAAACTGGTTTAACAGAGTGGGGGAGAAACAACAGATAAACCTTGGAACATGAGAAATAGGACGGAAAAAAGAAAGCAGAGAAAATGATAGTAAAATAACAGAGAAACGATACTAACAGACCAGAGAACAAAACCATAAGAAAAAGAAAACTATAGAAAAACGATATAAAGGCAAATACGTAAAGATGATCATAGAGATATGAGATAAATGCAAAAAAGAAAAGTGAACTGATCTACAAAGAAACTTGACAAGAAAGGGGGAAACTATTGAATTCCAGATTAAAAGTGGCCCCAGGAAGCTATAGAGAAAACTAAAAAGAACGCATTTAACCAGAACAAATATAGAACAACGAAAGAAGGTGTGTGACAAATATAGAACAACGAAAGAAGGTGTGTGACAAAGAAGTGCAGAGGAGGATACTAAACAAACAGGCCTTTAAAAGATTGACAGAAAAAGCTTTTCCTCCAGACCTTTCAGTTTTGGGAAAGAGAGGGTTAGCATTGAAGTGAAATGTTAATTTTGTGATAAGAGAGTGTGAAAACTTCTGATTTTGGTAGATGGATGGACCATTTTGTTACTGGTTGTAGCAAAACTACTCAGGGAAATGCAACAGATATTCTTCGTTACATAAACATCGAAGACATGCAGGAAAAATGACAGTGAAACAGACAAAGCACGACAGAATCTAACAAGAAAAGCAAATTTACGGACTGAGAAAAGATACAAACATGACGACAGACCGCCAGAGAAAAACATGATTTGACAGTTATAGAGCTTGAAATGCCAAAGTATAGCAGTTTGATAGCAAAAAAATAAAAGGTTTCGATTCGAACTCATTACATTCAGTACTAGTATACATTCAGACAGTTCCATTTTGGACTAATTATTCGTTCTTCATGTTCTTGATTTTACTGCGCGTAACTCGACTCAAATTGCTACCACTGCGAGAAAAAGGCATCAGGGTTATTTAATGATGTCGGATTGAAGTCTTTATAAGGATATGAGACAGGACCGGTAGTGGTGTAAGTATTTTATTCTACATTACCACTGTAAAACGGTTTACTTCCGGAGTTGATTTTTGATAACTTTTCGTTAGGAGGCTGGGGGGGGGGGGGGGGGGAATTATTGGAAGGAGGGTGGTGAATCGAGAAAATACAGTTTTAATGTAAAAGCTATATCATTCACCTCTCGGTCTTGTTACCTGGCTTAAAGTGCCCATAACCCCAAAAAATTTTTTCGCTTAAATAAATCTTTGCACCTGTTCGAAACGCATTGAGCCTTTTTGCGCCTTTTTTCAACCAAATCTTGACTTTTTATAGGCTGTAAAAGTTACCAAATCTAGCTATCATCTGTCCCATGACCGAGCTGGTAAGGGGCATGGGTCTATTCCTTACATGACGTCACAAACTGCTTTGCATGCATTTTCACAAAGACTTTTAACAGTTTGTGACGTCAAGTAAGGAATAAACCCATGCCCCTTACTAGCTCGGTCATGGGACAGATGATGGCTAGATTTCGTAACTTTAACAGCCTACAAAAAGTCAAGATTTGGTTGAAAAAAGGCGCAAAAAGGCACAATGCGTTTCGAACAGGTGCAAAGATTTATTTAAGCGAAAAAATGTTTTGGGGTTATGAGCACTTTAAAGATTTGATCCGACATCACGAATTAAAATGGGGAACTTAAGCAACGACAGCAATGGCAACGCCACAAACCAATATGTTTAATGGGCAAGAACAATCAATATGTATTGCGTTCGTACATTTTTTTACCGTACTTCGTCTGCAAAACTTAACAACGTGAAATGAACAAATTCAAGATTCTGTGTACAACATTAGCACACAGAAGTGAATTTTTCATTCTTTTCAATTCTTTATTTGCTGTTCCTACCAATTCAGTTTTTGAAAAGATTGGAATACAGTTTATATTTTCGTTGACATTTTGGTTGCCGCTCCGTTGTCCTCATGGTTGCTTAAGATCTCTAGTAATTCTATAAATCTGGAGCTCGGTTTATCGAAGCTGATCCGCATTTATCCAGGATTGAATTGAAACAAACTAGCAAGTCTTTGTTTCTTTCCAATGTTTCAACACGACTCACTGTTAATTCTTTGGTGACAAAGTACCATTACCAAATGTTCACAACACTAAATCTTTCATAGATTTTGACAGACTGAATTTTAGCTTGACTTTTAATTCCTGGATAAGCTTAATCGTGCTTCGTTGACTGAGGTCTAAAGGTGGCTGGCACCGGTTTGTAGCACTTTCCAGCACCTACACTTTAATGGATCAATACTACCTCTCTTTATCAGTTGAACCTGAATTTGCTACTTATAGTTCCATGATGAAAATGGGGATCAGCTTAAGGACGGTGCCTACTATGGTTACTGCGTATACGTTCTGCGCATCTCGAGATACTCGGGTTTCCTATGGGTGGTGCCTACTAATAAAGGAATATTTTTTGCGCGGTTTAAAACTATGCGGAGAAAGCATAACTTACCAAGTGATTTTGGTATCCAAAAAGAAAATTGGGGTTAACCATGCATTTTTCAGAGATAATAAGGCTTCAATTTGGAAAAAAGCGCCATACATTGCTTTGTATTTTGCTGCTTTTTGGAATAATTGTTGCTTAATTATCTCTAAAAAATGCTTGGTTACCCCCAATTTTTTTTTTGGATTTCAATAGCCGCTACTAAGATCTGCTTTTCCCGCATAGTGATAAACTGCGCAAAAATACTTCGCTATTAGTAGGCACCGCCCTTAAGTGAAAGTTAGGGGTACTTTTTACAGGCTATACTGTTAGACAAGTTTCATAACCACGACCATAACTGGTAATCATTGATTCGGCATTTGTTTTGATACCATTACCACTGCGTCGTCTGATAAAGAGTGCTAGTATTAATCCGTTAAGTATTGATGCTTAAAATAGCTAGAAACCGGTGTCGGCCTCCTTAAATATTTTTACCTTAGCTCCAGAAAAGCGCGTTTTTAAGAGCTTCAATTTTTGAAAAATTAAGTGCTTTAAGGAGTAAAAGTTGCAAAATAGCGCATTGTAAATAATTGTTCAGATTTAAAAGAAAAAATTCAACCTTCTCAAAACTTTTGGCTGGAAATGTAATCTTTAAAATGTATATTCTCAGTCTTTGCTTTCATAATTCACGAGTCAAAAATATTCCAAGTCTTTTTGAAGAATTTGGCGGGAAAAGGTTTCGCTTTCATAATTCACGAGTGAAAAGTATCTCAAGTCTTTTGTCGGGAAAAGTTTTCGCTTTCATAATTCACGATTCAAAAATATTTTAAGTCTTTTGGCTGGAAAAAATTTTTCGCTTTCATATGGGTTGAAGTAAAAACGCGCTTTTAAAGGGGGCTTTGGTAATTAGTCATTTTGTAGGCTATTTCTTTTGCACATTTTTGCCTTTCCTAAGAAAAAAAGCGCTGTGCTTTTGATGGGGGTGTTCTAGCATCGAGTCAAAAAAAAAACTAAGTCTTTTGGCGGGAAAAATCCGTGCAGGTTTTACACGGATTTAGCCCTTCAAAAGCTAAGTTATATTTTGATTTTGTGCCAGACCCCGTGTTAAAATCACAGGACTTTTTTTCTTCTCGGCAACCTCTCCTAGGCAAAAAAAGGTTAAAGAGATAGCCTACAAAATGACTAGTTACCAGGCCCCTTTTAAAAGCGCGAAGTTTTTTTTCATTTATTTATTATTTTAATTAATAGATGACAAATAAAGTTGAACAATAAAATATAAAATGTTTTTAAATTCTTTATTTGCTTATTGATATTAATTACAAGTTATTGTAACTAATTGCTACTTAAAATCATTTAATATACAAAATAGTAAAGATGATGAAAGTAAATAAACTACTTTGGTTGACGAAACATTGTGTGAAGGAATTACTGAAGTCAAAAACGAAGCATTATAAAATTTCAACAAAGGTTTTTTTTGCTTTGAAATGTTAGCAGAACAAGCGTAAGTCGGTTATTCTTAACTAAACGCTGAGTTTTGGCTCACAAAAAATATTCGAATTTTCTTAGAGTCTTATTGCAGTTTAGACAAGTTAGCAATTTTTCAGCCGCTTCGGAACTGATTAAAAACATGTCGCGAAATACAGTATTTGTAAAGAAACGTTCACAAAAATTTTCTGAATTTGCCAATTGCCTGTTCTGTTTACTTCCAAAATAAACACTGCATTTCGCGAAATGTTTCAGCCAGTTTTCAAAACGACAGAAAGATCACTAACTTGCCTGACTAGTAAAAGATTTTGCGAGCAACCAAAACCTTAGCGAAATTGAAAAGGACGAGTGCACGATACAAGACTCGATTCTCTACTGTTTATATGTCTGGATTTGTACCAAAAGCAAAGGTAAAATTGTTTTCAAAAGCATACGTGTAAAATCAGAGTTTGAAATTTTGGTCACACAAACAGCAATTGTTTAAGCTAAAATCCACCAAAATCAGGCTGGCCCTGGTTGTTGAAAGAGCGGATAACTTTATCCAGTGGATTCTTCGCTAACCAGTAGATAAAACATATTGGTTGGAATACAGTTTATCAGCTGGTTAGGATTTATCCAGTGGATAAAGATACCCGCTCTTTGTACAACCGAGGCCTATGCCATGAACTTTTTGTATCGTGCACTCATAACAGAACTGTGCTGAATGTTTCGTTCAAGTAACTGACACTTAAAACAAGAAAGTTCCACTATAAAAGGCAAATAACATTCTAGAATTCAAAGACTTGTTCAGTCCCAATTGTCATAAAATCTAATGTTTCTAATCAGCAAAACTATGTTTAAGATTGTTTTTGGTGGACACGTTATGAAATCACATATTTTGTTTGAATGTTTGTTGGAATTTGTTATCGACCCTTGCTGTTGCTTTAAATTCTAGAATTCAAAGACTTGTTTAGTTCCAATTGTCAAGAAATCTAATGTTTCTAATCAACAAAATTATGTCTAAGATTATTGTTTTTGGCAAACGTTTGCTAAAAATCTTATATTTTCGTTTATGTTATTGTAATTTGTTATCGACCTTTGCTGTTTTTTAAAACTTAAATTAATTCAAACAACTCTTATAATGGAACTTTCTGTACAAGAGTTCGATAAAACAGACATTTTCTACCTTAAAATAAACCCAAAAAGTTCAGCGATGTCCAGTCTTTCTCTTGTCCTGCTTGCTTGTGTATACTTTCCAGCTTGCGTAGGTGATTTGTTTTTCATCTTGTGTTTCCGTCCAACTCGAGAAATGACAGCTAAAAGAGAAGGAACTTGACATTAATTTCACAAACAGCATTTGTAATTAACACTTATATATATTAGATTACTCGTACTCGCTTTCTGAAATCGTAAAATTTTGATCGCGAAATTACTCGCATTTCTGTATTTTGTTGTGCCAAAAATGTTTGAGAAAAGGACGGTTTAAATTTCTTTGGTATTACACGGAGTTTAACCTGATCACTCAAAGATTCTCCAGTTTAATTTTAAACCATTCATGTAGCTTGAAACTATATTCTTCAATGATGAAACCGTAAAATTTCGCTGAGCGTTTGTCGTAAAATTCCTCTATGATGAATTTTTGACGCGAGTGTTGTTTTTCCACTTGTAAACTTGTTTGTCTTATTTACGTAATTTGCACGCGAGCACGACCTATGTTGTCATTGGTTACGAATCAAAGGCGACACAAACTAATAAAACATGAGCCTCACAACCTATTTCTAGACAATCTTGACCGTTCTTTATTAAGCAATTCCAAGGTGGCTTTGTGGTATAAAGCTTACGCCTTGAATAGATGAACGAGTGCCTTATCTCTGCCGTCGTTAAATTTAAGTAGCTTCGGAGGGGCTTGGTTCAAGCCCCGATACACCAGCAATCTTCTTTTCTTTTCTTTTCTTTTTTCTTTTAGCAAATTTCTGAGCCAAAATTCAAGTTTTATACATACAATTTTTTTATCAATGACGAAAATGAGGAAAATTAAAAATTTGGTTCGCAATATTTTTCTAGATTGATCTTTATCTACAATATTTTGTTTGCTGTTTTTTTTTTTTGCATCAGTTTTCACACTGCCTTTTAATTGTTTTCAAAAGTAGGATCGGTAATATTAAACACTCTGCGAGGGTTTCATTGTACGCTGATCAATTTTTGGCTTCTCCTTGTTTTGTTTCGTCGATATTTATTTTAGTATCTGCGTTTGAGAAACAAGTCAAAATCTATTTTTCAATCATCTGTGACAAAAATAACATGGTCAACAAATATAGTCAAAATCAACTTGTGAAAAATGAATCTAGATTTGCATTGTAACGATCTGAAAATAATAAGAACAAACATGATCACCAATGAATATCATTTCTCAAACTCATTAATAATTCATGAAGTCAAAAGCCAATAAATGACCTCCATTTCGGTCAGGTGGATGAATCTTGATACCTCAATGAAACACCAGATGAAACACCACCAGGTTTTCATCTGAGATGAAACATGTTTTTCATCTGAGATCAAACATTTGCATTTTAATGAGATTAATTTCTTATTGTTTCATTTGAGAAGACATGTCAAAAACTCGGGCTTCGTGCTTTATCACGGGTTCCAAATACCTCGAAACAGATGAAAGCACTCGGCCTGCGGCCTCGTGCTTTCATCTGTTTCTCAGTATTTGGAACCCGTGATAAAGCACTCGCCCTCGTTTTTGACATATTACTTGAAGCATTGCGATTCACTTCTATAAGAGTTGTAATCACAAAACAGACTTCCTTTAAATTGAGCTGAGCGTCACGTAATTTCGTTGGTAAATTGGTAAATTGTTTTGTTTGGAAATCAAACAAAAGTTTGCAGTGTAGAAAGCCTTAAGGAGGCTCGCAGCAGTTTTTCTGGACTTAGGGTGGAAGTTTTGAAATTTCAATCTCGCATACAAGATAAACTTCGATTTCCTTCATTCCACATCATCATTGCAACATATGATCAAAGTTAATTTTCTCAGCAGTTTCCTAGCAACAGCTATTTCCATAGCAACGGAAGCGCATAGCCTCTCACTTTAAACATTGTTGATTATCTCGAAATCTAGTCAGATACTTTATGACGAAACTTTAGGCAATTAAACCACTCAATCTAGACAACTTGTAGGGCGACATTACGAAAAAATCTGTAACAGTGTTTTCGAGTAGATAATGAATCAATTCTTACGGGGTGTTTGTTTATTCCCGCATTTTTTACCAATATCTCTGGCAAAATAAAACTTGACAGTTTGTCTTTTCTATTAAAAGGTCTTTTCTCATAGCAAAACACTCTAAATTTATATTGAGCTTCATAGTTGTCTCCGATTTTAAGATATTTATGTTTGAAAACAGTTAAAATGAAGCGCAGATGAATAAAAAAACCTCCTACTTTGCATAAATCGAGATATCTTTAAAATAATCCCACAGATTTTTCTGTTAAATTACATGAGGGTGAAAGTAAGAATTCTTTTGGACATTCGCGCAAGTTTTAGGCTTAAGAACCGAACCGGTGTAATATATCTTGGTCAAGTTTCAGTCGTTATTCGATTTGTCCGAACAAGAGTTTTATTTTGTTTGTCCCGGTCTATTTCATTGCTGTTCACGTGCTGTGAATATTTGCGATTACGGGAAGTCGTGCAAAAGGTAAAATTTACATAAATACATGCTCCTGCTTCTCAAGTATTCCATTGTAAATTCTAGTTTCTCGGAAAACGTCTCTTAAGGTTTTTTTACTGTAGTATTGCCCGTGAACACAATCTGAAGTATTGTGATTTCGTTTCTTTGGTAAATTGTTTTGCTTGGAAATCAAATAAAAGTCTTGTGTCTTTGAACAAGAAACAAAATGAAAGGCTTTATTTCTTCCAAATCATCGTTTTCATCGAATCGAGCTCCAAGGCTACTACCAAGATTATTAATTGCTACAAGCCTACTGCAGGCACCCTGCGAGCAGAGCCTCCTTTTGTCTATTTCTAAATTGAGCAACACGTACAAGTCTATCAATCAATGGTTGCATTTTGAATCAATCACTTTGTAGAAAATTTTCATGGTTTTATCCCTTAAGATCCATTTATCAATTTCTAGGTATTTCATCGCAGATACTTTTGATGTGGAGATCGATAATAGGTTATAAGGTCGCCAAACTTTTTTAGACAGTCTTTCTAGATTATTGACGAGAAATATTTGTGTTCTAGCCTTTGAAATCCTTCTCTCAATTGTAAAGGGGTCACTTTCTCTGTGAACCTGTTTAGATGTGGAGATATCAATCTATGCCATACGTTTTGTGAAACTGGTTTCTTGAGTAGTTAGATATTTACCGCTTTTGGAACACTTTTGAAAATTTCACTGAATTCATACCTGATTCAACAATGACTCCTGCAACGGAGACGTCAAAAACCTAAAAACCTAAAAACGTAAATCCTCGGTTTTTGAAAACTCCTGCAACGGAGACGCTAAATTTTTATCCTCGGTTTCTCAAAAACCTAAAAACCTAAAAACGTAAATCCTCGGTTTTTCAAAACTCCTGCAACGGAGACGCTAAATTTAGGTTTTTCATAAATGACACCAAACTCACAAACAATCATCGATTAAATCCAACCAACTCATCAATCGCTGATTTGAATGATGAAGAAAAAAACCGGTCATAACCGGTTTCGAAAAATTATGTAATCTAATTTATATGAACAACCAATTTGATCACAATGATAAAACATATTTTATTCATCCAACATTTGAAAATTACGGAGCCTCAGTTGATGGCTATTATATAATTTCTCCGGGACGTAACAATACATGCCCCGCTCATCGATTCGTCTATGAGGCCGTAAATCAGACACATATTTCTCCTGGATTGCAAATAAATCACATTGATTCCAATCGCCAGAACAATTCAATTGTAAATTTGCAATTGGTTACAGCCTCTGAAAATATGAAACACATGCACAAAGCCAGAAAAGAATTTTTGAACAGTTCATACTCTGAAGAAGAATTGCAAACAGTCAATAGATTAATGGAATTTCCACCAATGGAAGACAATGATTGTGAGTTTACACGCACAGAAAATAAAATAATCAATAAGATGTATTACAGAATGTGTAACGATTTGGATGACACTGATTTTCCACTTTACAGGGATTAATGATGTTGAATACAAAGGGTTGTTTGACTATGTTTGATGTATTTTTTGGGTCTAATACATTTACTGTAATTTTTTTACCTTAATGGCTTAAAGCGATAATTATATAATACATTATTGTATGAGAGAAATGAAAAATCAAAAATCTGAAAACGCTAAAATGGATTCTCATGCTGGTGAGAATCTAGCTAAGACAATTCCAGCCACAAACACTGTTATTTATGATGGAAAAACATATTATTGTCATCCAATTTACCATAATTATGCTGCCTCAAAAGATGGATACATCATTAATCGCAAAAGATTAAAAGCGAGGAAAGGTCAAATGATGGCTTCTGGTTATTTTAATTTAAATATGAATAACAAAAAATGCTACACATCTCACAGATTTGCTTATGAAGCTGTAAACCAACAAATAATTCCAGATGGTTATCAAATACATCACATCAATAATGATAAACAAGACAATTCAATTGAAAATTTGGCGCTTGTGACTAGACAACAAAACATGATATACAAGGGAAATGAATACAAAGGAATGAAATACAAATCAACACAAAATGTTGAAATAAAATGTGATGTATTTAATTATCACCCTATTTATACTAACTTCGGAGCCAATAAATATGGTCAAATATTTAATAAAAAAACCAAGAGATGTTCAATTGGAAATTTACTTCCATCTGGATATAGACAGATTCGGTTATCACAAATTGGATTACCACAAAAAACAATTAATGTTCATCGATTTGTTTATGAAATATTCAATGGTCCAATTCCTGTTGGAATGCAAATTAATCATATTGACTCCAATAAACAAAATAATTGCATCAACAACCTTGAATTAGTTACTCCGTCAGAAAATTTGAAACACGCTCATGAAGCCAAGAAATACAAAACAAAGATTGAAATTGAAACTGAAAAACCAATTAAATCAATTAAAATGGACATTGTATTGGAGGAATCAGATGATGAGTTTACAGAAGATGAGAAACAAAAAATTGATAAAAAATACAATGCAATAATCAATAAAATCAAAAATGGTAACTTTCCATTTAAAAAACAACTTCAAGAACATTTACCAAACATTGAATTTTGGTAAATATTGTGTAAACATTTCCTGAGTATGCTCAAATGAGTGTATTCAGGGCATGTCCCACAATAAAGTAACACGAAAATGGATCCGTCCAGGTGGTCCACAAACTGCTAATCCTGGAATGACTGGTCAATTGGGTGGCCAGACATTAAGCAAAACCCCAAACGCACCTTTTGAAAACAATATGACATATATATATAATATGGATAAAAATAATCTATCCAAATTAACGAAAAATCAATTAATTGAATTATTAATCGCTAAACAAAAACCGGTTCCAATGCCGAGAACCAAAAAAGTGAAACCAATACCCTATCCACGAAAATCTGTCAAACAAATGGTAAAAGAGTACGAGAATACAATCATCAAGCCGCCAATGCAATTTAGAGATGGACCTCAACCTATGCCGAGAAACAACATAATTCCACCTCCGATTCAATTTGCTGATAAACCCAAAGCAGCACCAAGAATGAAGAAAATGGCTCCAGTTCCAACACAAAGAACCCAAATCACAGAAGTTGCAAGAGCATTCAAGGGATATAACAAATCTTATGATGTTGGAATTAAAAATGAAACAGATCCTTTGATTCAAATGAGTTCAACCAGATTAGCGATTGCTCATTTTATGAAACAATTATTAACTCAAATGAAAGGAATTAAATTTATTGAAACTTTGACAATTTATTTTGAACAACAAAAAGGAAACCAAACTGTCTCCAGAATTGGATATTTTAATAGTAAACCAAAAACAATAACTAATGCCAATGATTTTCAAGAATCTTTGGATGTTAATGTTGAACAAATTATGAATGATATTCACAAATGGATTAGTGAAGGTTCAGCTTGGATAATTAAATCAATCAATGGACATTACATTAATATTATCAAATATGAGCCTCTTACTGGAAGTTCTTACATTAAACTTCCAACTGAACTACAACATAACAAAAGTGGATTGATTAATCTCAAGAATAAAGATAATGAATGCTTTCGATGGTGTCACGTCCGTCATTTAAATCCACGAAATGACAATCCACAAAGAATCAAAAAAACAGATAAAGCATTCATGCCACAATTGGATTACCAAGGAATTGAATTCCCTGTTTCAGTCAAACATTATAACAAAGTTGAAACACAAAACAATATTAACATCAACGTATTCGGTTATGAAAACAAACAAACTTATCCAATTTATGTTTCAAAAGAAAAGTTTGAGAATGTGATGAATCTATTGCTAATCTCAGAAGATGAAAACAAACATTACTGTCTTATCAAAGATTTTAACCGATTCATGTTTAGTAAAAATAAAACCCAACATAAGAAACATTTCTGTATGCATTGTTTGCAATGTTTTTCATCAGAACGAGTTTTGAACAAACACAAGGAAGTGTGCATGGAAATCAATGGTGAACAATCAATCAAAATGCCCGAAGTTGGTTCCAAAATAGAATTCAAAAATTTTAATAAACAAATGCAAGCGCCATTCGTGATATACGCAGATTTTGAAGCAATCACTGAACCAATTCATGGTTGTAATCAATCTAACCAACAATCTTTTACTGAAGCTTATCAAAAACACACTGATTGTGGTTATGGATACAAAGTTGTTTGCTGCTATGATGACAAATATTCCAAACCAATAAAATATTATCGTGGAGAAAAAGCTGTTTACAAATTTATGCAAGCAATGCTTGATGAAGTCAAATATTGCAGACAAACTATTAAATACAAATTCAATAAACCATTAGTTATGTCTCCAGAAGATGAATCCAATTTTCGGAAAGCAACATCTTGCCACATTTGTTGCAAACAATTCACAAAAAATGATAGACGTGTCAGAGACCATTGCCATATTACTGGAAAATTCCGTGGCTCAGCCCATAATCAATGTAACAGGGATTTTACAATAACTAACAAAATCCCTGTAATATTTCATAATTTGAAAGGATATGATAGTCATTTTATAATGCAAGAAATTGGTAAAATTATTGAGACCAATACTTATGTGGATAGAAAAGGTGAAACCAGACAACACAAAATCAATGTGATTCCAAATAACATGGAGAAATACATGGCCTTCATGTTGGGTTATAATTTAGTATTTATCGACAGTCTTCAGTTTATGAATCAATCATTGGCAAATCTTGTAAAGAATCTACCAGAAGATGCCTTCAAATATACCAGTGAAGTTTTCAAAGGTCGTAAATTACAATTAATGAAACAAAAAGGAGTTTATCCGTATGATTATATGAGTAATTTTGATAAATTCAATGATACTCAATTACCAACCAAAGATGAATTTTACAGTCAAATGAATAATACACATATTACTGATGAAGAATACAGTCATGCACAAAATGTTTGGAATACATTTCAATTGAAAACCATGGGCGAATACCATGATTTATATCTCAAATCTGATGTATTATTGCTGGCTGATGTTTTTGAAAATTTCAGGAAAACATGTTTGGAATACTATAGATTGGATCCTTGTCATTATTTCACATCTCCAGGATTGAGTTGGGATGCAATGTTGAAAATGACTGAAGTCAAACTTGAATTAATCACGGATATTGATATGTATCAATTTGTTGAAAAGGGCATGCGTGGAGGAATCAGTTACATAGCCAATAGATACGGCAAAGCTAACAACAAATACATGCAAAATTGGAATCCAAATGAACCCAGTAAACATATCATGTATTTGGATGCAAACAATCTATATGGATGGGCTATGTCACAACATCTTCCAACTGGGAATTTCAAATGGTTGAATAAACAGCAAATAAAAAACATTAATTGGAAAACGATTCCCAAAGATAATAAGACTGGATATTTATTGGAAGTTGATTTGGAATATCCTCATGAATTACATGACCTGCATAATGATTATCCATGTGGCGCTGAACAAATCAAAGTGGCACCAAATATGCTGTCAGAATATTGCCAAAGAATTGCAGAAAAATTTGGAATAACAAGTGGACAAGTCAAAAAACTGATTCCAACATTGGCAAACAAATCAAAATATGTATTACATTATCGTAATCTGCAATTGTATCG
The DNA here is from genome assembly GCF_977016875.1 of Pavona decussata. Lineage (NCBI taxonomy): Eukaryota > Metazoa > Cnidaria > Anthozoa > Scleractinia > Agariciidae > Pavona > Pavona decussata. The sequence continues at coordinate 2,017,358 of NW_028145517.1, read as the reverse complement.
TGAATTGGGTTTGAAATTGACTAAAATATACCGTGTATTATCCTTTAATCAAAGTCCTTGGTTGAAGACATACATTGATTTCAATACACGACAAAGAACTAATGCAAAGAATGCTTTTGAGAAAGATTTTTTCAAACTGATGAACAATAGTGTCTTTGGTAAAACAATGGAGAATATCAGAAAACGAGAAGACATCAAATTGGTTACCAATGAGAAACAATTATTGAAAATGACTTCCAAACCAACATTCATCAATAGCAAAATCTTTAATGAAAACTTGGTTGCAGTCCACAAAATCAAGGAATCATTGACTCTCAATCGACCAGCATACGTTGGTATGTGTATCCTTGATTTGAGTAAGACTCTCATGTATGACTTCCATTACAATTTCGTTAAAAACAAATATGGTTCAAAAGCTAAGTTACTGTTTACGGATACAGACAGTTTGACATATGAAATTGAAGCCGAAGATGTGTATCAAGATTTTTGGAATAAAAAAGAAATGTTTGATAACTCGGATTATCCATCAAATCATCAATTTTATGACTCCACAAATAAAAAAGTTATTGGAAAATTCAAAGATGAAGCCGCTGGTGTACCCATTACTGAATTCGTTGGATTGAGATCCAAAATGTATTCATATATCAAAGAAAACAACAATGGTGGAAAAACAGCCAAAGGAATCAAAAAGAATGTGATCAAAAATGATATTCAACATTCTGATTACAAAGATGTGTTGTTTAATGAGAAACAATTATTTCACCAAATGAAAACAATCAGAAGTAACCATCATGAACTTGGTAGTTACACCATCAACAAGACATCGTTGTCATGTTTTGATGATAAACGATATTTGTATCCTGATGGAATACACTCATTGGCCTATGGTCATTATGCTATCCAATGATAGTATCAACTTGTGATCAAAACATTGCAACAAAAACTTGTGACAAAACTTGGTTTTTATTTGTTTTTTGATAAATATTTGATTTGAACACTTTGACTCATCTTTTGTGATGAGATATTTAATTTTAATGTTTTTGGAGAAAATTTGGTTTCAATATCTTTACAATTATTTGGTTTGTTTTTTGTCAAATATTTGATTTCGAGACTTTGTATCATCTTTTGTGGTTTCAATATTTTTGAAAACATTTTTGTGTAATTATATTATATACTATATTTATACAAAAATGAAATCCATTTTGAAAAAACCAAAAGATGTTTCCAAGCAGGTGGAATCATCTCTGTGCCAATTCCTGCATTGCAAAAATGAATGTGAATTTTGTGGATATCATGATGAATCCAAAGTTGAAACACAACAATCAATGCCTGAATGTTGTGAATCACAAAATTTGAGAAACATGGAATGTCAATTAACGTGTGTTGCTTGTGGACAGGTTGTTGGTGAAGAATACAAAACAGAATACATCAATTTTCATGCCAATTTGTTCAAAATATACAAGAAAACAGTGTATAATAGAAAATACCATTTGTCGCATACATTAGATAAAATTATTTTGAAAAACAAAATTGAAATCAGTTGTTCAACCAATTTCAAAATTCATAAAATATTCGTTGAAATAAACAAAATACTGCCACAAATCAATGGTAAAAGAAAGAGAATAATCAGTTTGAAATATCTTTTGCATAGAATATTGCAATTAATGAAAATTGATTCTTCCCAAATTGAGTTGTCAAAATCCAAAAAAACAATGAAATTATACAATGTTTATTGGGATAAAATTATGAATATTATTGGACCTGAAATAATACGTATAATCAATCAAACATAAGTGAATATCTGATATTTTTTATCATATTTGTCACCCCATTTATCGACAATCGGCGAATTATCCAAAATGAAATCATCATTTTGAGTAAGCTTGTTTGTCAAATCATCTCTATCAAAATGTCCATTTCTCATTATTTCTTTTATTTCATTTAATAAATGTCCGTAAGTTTGAAAAGCATATTAGCATTGATAAAGTTTGATTTCAACTTTTTTATGCTTCATATAAGCTTGAATTATGACAGACACCGATGATATTGCCAATAATGAAGCTCCACTGGTTGCAACCGATGATGCAATACCACCAGTTGCAAATACAATGGATGAAATATTACCAGCAAACTCCCATTTTTTGAATCTTTTGTATGCACTTTTGTACATCCACATCTTTTTGTGATATGTCATGTAATAAGCTTTCAATTCATCAATTTCTTCTGTTGATAATCGATTTGAAATATGATTGAAATCAATTATTAATTTCTTCTTTTGCATATATTATATGGTTATCTTATTTTTGATGCAATAATAGAGACCAGTTATTTGACCCAAAAACATGCATTTTTTCATCCAAGGATATGTTTTTTTCTCATTAATGGTGTACATGTATCCTTTGTCATGATGATATCTGTTGTAAAATTGGCCATAAGCATCATGTAGTATTCCATGAGACCTGATATATGGTTGCCAACCAAATAATCGATGGAGAATAGCTGTTAACCATCCATCTCCAGGCCCAATTAATCCGATTCCATCATGAATTAACTCTTTGTAAACTTCATCAGGTAAACCTGTGTTGTAATGTTTTTCATACAAATATGTGAATATTACGATACTTTTTATCATGCATTCCTGTCTGGGTAATATTGGAAGACTCAATTTACGGTGAAAATCTATCATCGATGTTCGAATGTGTTCTTGCAATTCTGACAATTCTTTCATTATACAATTTGATTACAATATTTTTATTCATTATTGTCAGGTAATTGTATCCTAATATATTCAACAAAATACTTCATTGTCCAATCAGATGGATGATTGTTGAAGTAGCAATAATAGTTTTCAAATGACACATCAAAGAAGAATTCCAATTGATCAAATGATGATGACACCAAATCGGATTTAGAATGATGATATCTGTCATTTCTCCTGATATATGTGTTTGTCACAATAATCTCTTGCAATGTATTGATTCCTTTAATGTCATCTTTACTCAATAATTTTATCCATTTGTAATTTGTTTTTGGTATTGTACCACTTTTTCTTCCTATTCTCATTGCAACTTGATTGTTGAGAAACGTTACAGCTTCCTGAGCTTGTTGAGCTTTAAACTGAGCCAGAGCTTGTTGTATTTGTGTTTCAATATATGGTTTGATGATGTCTTCAGTGTTGTTAATTAATTGTTGGAGTGAAATTGCATGATTTGAATTAACTCCATCTTTGATAACTAAATGTCTGTTTTCTGTATCCAAATGACCATCATCATTCACATGGATAGATTCTCTGTGTTTGTATCCATCTTCTAAGTTGTCATAAGTTACTGTGTATTCTATTTTATCTCCATTTTCATCAAGAATATGGTTTCCATTTTCATCTTCAACGTATGGCATTATATTAATAGTGTTGATAAATAAATTTCAAAAGTTCCTGTGACTTCTTGGTTTATAATTGGAGAAGTAAACCCTGGACGTCTTTTAAAAATCCCCATTTGAATTATCATGGGTTTGATTGTTGTATTTGTAGTTATAAAATTTCTCCCAATTTTCATATTAAATTGTATTAAATGGGAAAATAAAGTTTTACTGTTAGCAATGGCGACAAAAGAAACTTGGTATTGATTTTTTGTATTAATTACAATATTTTTTATTTTAACCGGGCCTAATGTTCCAAAATTGAAACCATGTACATTTTCAAAAACTCCATTTTTTATGTTGCCGTTAACAACACTTGAAGTTTCAATATTTGACAACCAACTTTTATTGACAGCATGATATCTTTCAAAATAATCAGAGTATAATACTTTCAATTCAAAAGTTCCATTAACAGCAGTTCCTGCTCCTATGCTATCCATGATTGACATAGAATCAATACTGACAAATTTTGTTGATTTAGGCAAATCAAATGTATTGCTTCCACTTATTATGTTCCCGATTCTGTGGTATGTGTCAGTGTTGGTTGTTTCACCTTGTTTTTTCCCATTTATCAAAATTTGTGCATTTGCAACTTGTTGATTGCTTTGGAAAACAATGGAGTATAGATTGAAAAAGTTATTTCCATCAGCAGCGATTTGAAAATTATTTGTTGGATTTGTTCTTTGGAAAACACCACTGGCAATAGTTCCAGTGTATTTCGTTTTGAATAAGTTGGTAAAATAACCCAAATTCATTGCTTCAGAATCAAATATCGGATTTAATAAACCAGAAATAATCTTATTATTCATATCCATATTGACTTTCATCTCCATATCTCCATTTTTATATTCAAACATGACATTGTCCAAGCCATCATACACTCCTGGATAAACGCTATCTGACCAATCTTTGACACCGTAAACAACCAGATGACATTGTACTGGAGTCGCTGTAGCTGTTCCATGCATCGTCAAATAGATGTAATTTGGAGTTTGTTTGCTGTTGTTATTGAATTGAACCAATAGCTTGCTATAAGCAGTGAAATCACGCTGTACAGCTTTGTGGATGTATGCTTCAGAAGCAGTACATGATAATTGAATATTAGTCATTTCTGGTGGGTAGAATTCAAACACAATTGTGTATGTTCCAATAGCAAGAGTATAAATATTGAAACCTATCCTTGATCTGTAATCATTACTTCCACTGTCTTTAATCAATGTGATATCATAAGCTTTTTTATTCTGATGCGGGGATTGATTGAAAGCAGCTATTCCATACACTGTGATATTATATTCTGAACTGCTTTCATCGGTATCTGTAAGATATTTGAATTCATTTGTTTTATGGCTGCTGACAAGATGACTTTGCTCCAATTTGTCATCAAAATATTTTTTGGTAGTAGCATCATTATCATCAGTTGGTTGAGCCATATCTTTTATTTATTTATTATTCATATCAAGGTTTCCAGTCATTGCAACACTTCCATCTTTTTTCAAATATACACTCAAATCACTTCCAACAGATGGTATTTTAGCTATTTCTGTATCAACATATGCTTTAGTGGAAGCATCATTGGGATCGGAAGGATTTCCAAGAACGATTATTTTATGACCTCTCATATCTAATTCACCACCAAGAGCATTGGGTGTTAACCTGTTGAGAAAGTTATGATCAACGTAGTGTTTATTAACAGCATCGTTATCATCAGTTGGTTGAGCCATATCTTTGATTTTATGATTGTCCATATCGAGGTCACTATTGGAGACTTTTTGTAAATATTTAGTATCACAGAAACCTAAATTAACGACATCATATGTATTTTGTATATTGGCTCCAAGATTAGTAATTTGTTGATTACCCATATCCAGATTTCCAGTCATTTCAACAGTGCCATCTTTTTTCAAATATGTAGATAAATCAGGTGATGGTATTTTTTTAATCTCATCATCGACATATTTTTTATTCGCCGCTTGATCGTTATTATCAGGTTTTAAAACACTAATATCAAAAAATGTTTTCCGTCCAGTAATATGTTGTTCTGTTGATGTAACCATTATTTCACTTTTAGCTCGTCCTCCATGGCCATCAAAGTTTTTCAAATCTGGTATATTAAGATGAATGTTTTCATAAGACTGATGCTCAGTCAATAATCGAACATCATTGGAGCTGCCAGCACCGTCTGGCGTGTCTTGTAGATAGATACTATTGGTATGAACACTTCCACTGTTGCTGTAAATTACTGCTTTATTAGCTCGCACATCACCAGGAGCATTATCCAACAATTGTATTTGGCTCTTTGTGACAACATCATTGGGATCAGCCCCTTGTTTAACATTAACAAGTTTTTTGTTTTGTATATCATAATTTCCATTTGGGGTTAATTTAAACCCTATTCCTTGAGGCCCAGCAGCTCCTTGAAGAGGAACCGTTGTGAAAGAAGACGATGAACTATGTTCGTTGAATATTCCCATTTATATCATTTGGTTATATTGTTCCATAAAAATTCCTGTTAATTCTCTTCATGGGCTTATCAACATATAGAAATGAAAATGGCTCTTTGGTTGCGTTAATGTATTTATCCTTTTCGACACCCAACTCACGGGATATCAGACCTCTTTCATTGCTGCTAGGAAAGTCATAGACACAGAAATGAGAGCAATTGAGTCGAATATCTTTTGGTGTTTTGTAGAACGATTGGCTCAGATAAATAACAGAGCAGTTCTTGTGTCTGCCACGAATGAAATAATCAATCAATGGTTTCTGGTTTTTTTCACAAATAAAGTCATCAAATATGACTATCTTCTGGGCATCTTCATCCTTCAATTCCTCCACTGGAATTATATCATCATTGCTACAAACAAGGACATTATACCCGACACTATTTGATATATCAGTCAATGTTTGTAGCATATCCTTGTATTTTTGTTGCTCCAAATTTTTGGCATATAAATGTATTCTATCATAATACAAAAGTGGTTTCATCAGCATATGGTACAATAAATTTGTCTTTCCAGATCCTGAATTACCACATATTAACATCCGAAACGTGTCACTTGGCATGTAACCATACAATCTTTTGAAATTAGTGTTTTTATCATGTCTGTCATAGTTTGGGATTTCCATGTATATCAATACATTATATAAGTTAAAAAAAGTTAATATAAGTTAATAATATAATGGATCTACAAAGATTAAAACAATTATCTGAAGCCAAGATTAAGGCTGGAACAATAACCAAACAAGTTAGAGATACATTGAAGGAGTACAAGCATGATAAACAAGATTTACAACAAGGTTTATCAGAAACTTTCAAACCAATTATTGAAGCTCAAGAGGAAACAAAACAAACAATTGATGAAAAACAAGACAAACTGATTGAACAATTGCAGAAAAACCAAAAAGCGTTGACTTCAGGTTTGGAAGACATTGCTATGTTAACTTATCAACCAGAAACAAAACCACCAGAAGCAAAGCTACCAATTGGCTATAAACCATTAATGATGTCACCTGATGTTGAATCAAATTTGGATGCTGGTTTTGATATTGATGAAATCCAAAAATTGATGCAATACGATCTTGCACCTCCGAGTTCTGTTCTCCAAGCTTCTATGCAAGGAGATATTGACATCAAGGATTACGATGCTAATATTGGCAAAATATTGAAAAAACTTGGAACAAAGAGGGGTCCTTTATCCAAGGGCCAAGGAAAGACCAAGAATAAAGACAAAATTGATAAAATAGATGAAGATATAAAATTATTGCAAAAATACAAAGGGCGCATTAAAATAATCCCAGAAGGAATGAAAACCATCAAAAAAGGTTCTGGTTATACGCAACCAAAGAGAAATGCATACAAAATATCATCTTCTGGGAAATATGGTGGACTGATGATTGATATTCCAAAATTAATGGGACAACTCAGACTTGTGGCAACAAAAGATAAACGCAAAGTTATGGACAAAAAGGTTGATTTCGATACAATCGATTTATTGACCAAGAGATTTAATTCAAAGAAGAAATACAGCGATATTGCCAAAATGGTATTCGATGAATTGAACCAACTCAGTGAGATTCCAATCCATAAATCCAGCAAAAAATTCAAGAAATTGGGCTCTGGTGTTGTTTATTTCAATGATGCTAATGATTTGATTGACAGAATGGAATTGCTCGGTGGATCCATTTTGGCTGGTAATAATGGAGTCAAAGAGGAATTTTCACAAATAGCCCATAAATTGAATCAACTTGGCTTGATAAACAACAAACAACTCATTGATTTATTGCAACAATATATAATTCGCTAGGTCGCGTAATCAGTTACATAATTAATTATATAACTGAAGTATATATGCAAGAAAGAGCGATACATATTTCATCTGTTAACCGTCAAAAAATAGGTCGAAGTCGGCCTGAAGACTTTATTATCAAATTTGATCCACCATTGAAGCTTGACACAACAATGAGACATGAGCTAGCTGTTGATCGAGTTTCAATGACATATTCATGGCATAATGTCAATGCAGGATACAACAATAATACAATAAAATACAGCCCAGATAATGGTACAAATTGGAAGACAATCACATTTGTTGATGGAATGTATTCATATGATGATCTTGATGATTATATCACTCAATCAATAATTCAAAATGGAGATAAACCATCTTCCAGCAAGGGCATCAATCTATATTTTGTGCTTTCATCATATAGAGTTGTCATTGAGCTGGACAACCAATGGAAGCTTGATATTAGAAACTCTAATTTTGGAGCACTTATTGGATTTGAACCAAAGTTAATTAGCCAAACTGAACACGGGACAAAATTGCCAAATATTACCAATGATATTGACGTTTTGGACATTAATTGTGATATAATAACTGATAGCCTCAGTGATGGACGATTCACAAATACACTGATAATGATACCCACTGACAATTTAACAAGGAGTTATCCATTTACTTTTGAGCCAAAAAGAGCATTATACAGCCCAGTTTCCAAATCAATTATTTCAGAAATGGGGATAACAGTGACTGACGCTTTGGGTCGGCCAATTGACTTGAATGGCATTGACTGGTTCATGAGCTTGATTCTCAGGTCTAGTTTAATATAATATATCAATATATGGTACGACAAAGTGAATTTAAGCCACGTTTTGACCCAGAATTGGGTCGTTATGCGATGAAACATATCCATGGTGAAGGAATTATGGATGTTTTCAGATCAGTTGGATCAAAACTTTTCGGAAAAACAGCAAAAGAATTAGCTAAGAAAGGAGCCAAAACTGCAGCTGAAAAAGCAGTCACCAAAACTGGTGAGTTTGCTGGTAATAAAGCAGGTGATAAAATAATTCAATTATTGAGCAAAAAACAACCTTCCAAAACAAAATCAGTGACAATGAGCCAACCAAAAATGGAGCAGCCACTGACTGATTTTCAAATAGCTGAGAGAGTTAATAGGATGATATCCGGTGGAAAACTCAAAAGAAGGAGGAAATGAAAATAATGTAACATATCTGTATAAATGAAATCATTCAGAAATCCAAAATACATTGAGAGATACGAAGATGTCTTCTTCCAATTGGAGACACCATTGAATACTGGTAATCCAGGAAATAATAGGTCACAAAAGAAAGATGGTTATCGTTTTGTTGTTGACAACACAGGAGAAGTGACCCCATTTGATTGGTATAATGCAAGAATATCAGTTGGTTTTAAAGTCCAAACAATGCAGAATGCAAATCTTGCAGCTGAAGACCATAATGGTATTGTTAATGGTTCACACAGTCTTATACATGATTTCGATGTAAGATTGAATGGTAAAATGGTATATGATTGTAATGATGCAAATCATTGTGTAAATATCAAGAATCTATTGGAATATAGTCCAGGATATGCTCAATCGACAGCAACAAATGAGTTTTTCTATCTGGATACAAACCGACACGCTGAAGAACGATCGGCTGAAGATAACTACAATAAAGGATTTGCTGTAAGAAAAGCACTTTTGGGTCTATCAGTGGTTGTCAATACAGAAATACCATTGAATCGATACTCATTCTTTGAAGCATTGATGGATGAGTTATTGCCATCAACAAGATTGGAATTAAATTTGCAGATTGAATCTGATACTATTCTAATATGGCAAGCTGGGACTGATTGTCGTGTAATTATTACCAGAATGGAGCTTATTGTACCAAGAATCACTTTCAATTCAGAGGGGCAATCACTGTATATGAGTCAGTTTTTGAAGCCACATAAATGGGTTTATTTGCGAGAAAATATTGAGAGAAGTAATTCTTCAACACAAAGAAGTGGTCATTTTCAGATAACAAGTGGGATTTCAAAACCAAGGCATGTATTTGTTTTCATTATCAATGATGCAAATCTTGCTGCACAAACAGTAAATCCATTTTTGTACAATACATTTAGTGTATCAACAGATCCCAGAACATTGCTAAATTGTCATTTATCTGTGGCTAATGGCAATGAATATCCTGATGTACATTACACTCCAGAGGCTGATTTGACTCGAGTTTACAGAGATGTCCTCAAATATGTGCATGCAAATAATGAATACAGTCAGGGGACTTTATTGAATGTCAACAATTTCAAAACACTATTTCCATTCTTGTATTTCGATTTGACAAAACAAAAAATGGATATCAAAGATGGTACCACAAAGCTGACATTTCATTATGAATTATCTGGCACAACTGCAACTGCATATTCAGTTTATGCATTGACATTATACGAGCAAGACGCGGAGCTCATTCAAAAAGATGGCAAACTATTGTTTCGATAAATGGAATAAATTTTTAATGTAACGTTAGTTATATAAAAGATATGACAACTTATCATTCACATGGAGTAAACCTATCAATTGGGCAAAAAGATAAACTAGCAAAAGCATTAAAAAACAATTCAGCAATAACAATAAGATTATCAAATTCTGAATTAACTGGACCGGATCGGCTGATGTTAACCAAAACACAAATAAATAGGTTGAAAAAGGCAATGCAAAACAAAACTGGAGCAGATATTAAAATAAGCAAAACACAGATACGAAAAGCTGTACAACAAGGAGGCAGTCTTTGGTCATCATTATTCAAAATTGGCACAAAATTACTACCAATGGCAACGAAAGCAGTTGGACCATTAGCTACTGGAGCACTTTCTGGGCTTGCAAATGTCGGAGTCAATAAAATATTTGGTAGAGGACAAGCTGGTGGTTTCCTCATTCCTCAAAATAAAATTGATCAATTAATAAAATACAAAGATTGGCTCACTGAAGCACAAAAGAAGCAAATTGTCAATGCAATACATACTGGTGGACAGATTGTAATTAAACCAACTAAGACACAATCAGGAGGTTTTTTGGGGACATTATTGGCTTCAATTGGCATTCCAATGGTTTTGAATGCATTAATGGGTAAAGGGTTGCAGGTGGATAGAAGTAGATCCAGAAGATCGGTCCCAGTTTTTGTTCCAAACACAACCAAAAAAGATGGTGGTTTGGTCCTACCACTTAATTATAGGCCGCCTCCATTTTTCGGTACATGGGATCAGTATGGTAAAGGGAAAAAAAAAACCAAAAAAGGAAAAGGTCTGTTGTTAGGCAAAAACAGTCCATTCAAGGGGATTCCATTAATCGGAGACATTCTGTGAAATTCATAAATAAACCACTCAGTAACTTTGAACTCATTGATTGGGTCAAAAAACTCAAAATAAAACACTTTAGAGGCATTTACAGCAGAGATAATCTACCACAAAAGATGAAAAAAGATGAAGTTGGTATCATTAACCTGGATTCACAGATTGGACCAGGTACACATTGGGTTGCGTATCGAAACGGAGACAAATATGTAGAATATTTTGATAGTTTTGGGTTAATTATGCCAAAAGAAATTATGCAATTCATGTCAACAAGTGGCAAACGATTAATGTATTCAGGTGATGAAATCCAGGAAAGAGATTCAGTATTATGTGGCTATTGGTGTTTGTATTATTTATTTGAGAGACAAAAGGGTACAAGTATATTGAAAACAATCCACAATGCACATTTTGACATGAACAATCAAAGTGTCAATCATAATTTTATAATCCAATATTTTAAAAAATTATCTAATTAATTTGTATAATGGTTGATATAAGATATTGTGAAGAGTGTGATGAGTACACAGAATTTTCAGGAAAATTATGTTTATGGTGTACATTGGTAACAGATTCTGACTCAGAATCTGATGATAATTAATCTAATATAGTGATATAAAATGATCAAATCATATTGTGTTAAACAAAAGAAAGAAACTGAATGTGTTCAGCCTTCAGGTTACAAGCAAGCCAAAAATGGTCGGCTTATGTTCTTCTGTACCTGTGCTGAATGTGGTATAACTAAAACCAAATTTGTTAAAAAACAGGGAAACTAAATAGCCCCTCTGAAGGGGGGGGCATAATGGATACTTTAGCATCAACTGGTGCTGATATGTTAATTCAACAGGCATTACCATGGATGGGAAAAAAAGCAGTTGAAATGGGTCGATATTATGGGTCTGAAGCACTTAGAAACCCTAAATTGCAAAAAAAAGCTATTGATTATGCTATCTCTAAAGCAACACCTTTTGTTCAAAAGACTGGATCAGAGATGTTTGATAAATTATCAACCAAAGTAAGACCAAAAAGAAGGTACAAAACTGACCGAAAAGAACTTGATGGTGGTAATTTAGATACAATTTTAGAACAATTTGGCACACCAGGTAAGGTTGCATCGAAGTCGATGGATGTTGTTGGAACATTAATTCCATCAACAAAGGAAGTCTTTGACAGATACAAATCTGGAGACATTGCCAAAAGTGCATTTAGCACAGATACTGGCATATTGTCGAGTCAATTTTGGTCTGGCAAGGCTGGAAAAAAGACATTAGAAAAATACAAAAATTATCCATGTGAAAGCATGGTAAAAATTGGAAGCAAATTTCACAACACACCGAAATGCTCAAGTTATGATGCAATTGGTTGGCACCCACCAAATTGGGATGAATATGAAAAGGGAATCAAAGGACGACCCAAAAGCGGTGGCTCAATTGATATACACAAAATGATTGGTAAGCTCCCAAAACCCAAAGCTGGGTGGGTATTACCTGGTCATAAATACACTGGTCCATACAATGATTTGGAAAATCAAGTCAAATATAACCCCAAAACAGGGCAAATATTGGAAATATACGATAAACCAACAGGCAAAACAGATGCAATAGCCATGCAACATGATGTTGATTATTCAGTCTGCAAAGATGACAAAAAATGTAAATTGAAAGCTGACAAAAAGATGGTAAAGTCATTGGATGCTGTTCCATATTCCGAACGACAATGGGGACATTGGTTGGCAAGAAATGCAATAAATACAAAACAGAAACTGGGTCTTGGGGTTCCAAAAAACGTCAAAAGCCGTCGGGTAAAGAGGAAAACTGGCAAGAAAAATTAGCTAATGAGCTGCATAAACCCATACGGCGTAACTTTACTCGGCGGCGTGTTATTGTAAATAATATTGATGAAATATGGGCTGCTGACCTTGTTGAAATGCAACAATTCAGTAAATGGAATAAAGGTAATAGGTATCTTCTCACGACTATAGATGTTTTTAGTAAATACGGCTGGATTGTTCCATTAAAAGATAAAAAAGGTGAGACTATAACTAAAGCATTTCAAAGCATATTCAAAGAGGGTCGAAAACCAAAGTATCTGTGGACTGATAAAGGCTCAGAGTTCTACAACAAACATTTCAAAGACTTGCTCAGTAAACATAACATTACACTTTATTCGACTGAAAATGAAGAGAAGTCATCAGTTGTTGAGCGCTGGAATCGAACGATTAAAAATAAAATGTGGAAACGATTCACTGCTCAAGGCAATACAATGTATCTGGATATTTTGCCTAAAATATTGAAGCAGTATAATAACACTAAACACAGTTCAATAAAAATGACACCGACAGAAGCATCTAAGAAAAAGAATGTAGGAACTGTTTACTTCAATCTATTTGGCAATTTGAAGCAATTATCATCTTTGCCAAAATTTAAAGTTGGTGAAAAGGTTAGAATATCAAAGTATAAAAGAAAGTTGTTTGATCGAGGTTATACAGAAAACTGGTCAGAAGAGGTCTTCATTATCGATAAAATACAATACACGAATCCGATCACATATAAACTGAAAGATCTCAATAATGAAGAAATTAAAGGAAGTTTTTATGAACCAGAATTATTGAAAGCTAATCAGGAGATATTCAGAATCGATAAAGTTATCAGGAGAGATTACAAGAAGAAACAAGCTTTGGTAAAGTGGAAAGGATACAGTGATGAATTCAATTCTTGGATCCCAATCAAGGATTTGGTCGATGTGTAATCATTCTATCATACAGTTACGGTTTCACGAGTATTCGAAAGCGAGTCGATTCAATAAAAAAATCTATTGTTGTGTGCAAGATAAATGATATTCTTACCTCAAAAAGCGTCTACAAACATCAGAACGATGAAAGTGGAGAAATAAATGTCCAAAAAATCCCAAAACATGAACGAAAAACATCTTCACAAAATGGCTACAAAATGGCCGACACGTGTATCAACAAACTAGTGTCCAGTCCGCTTTGGGTTGTGTGCATGAAAGCGCATGCGTGTTAATCCAAATCAAGCAATATTACGCAATATACAGAAAAATAGCACCACAAGTGTAAAAATTTCAGAACTGAGTGTAATATATAGGTAATCGGGCCATTGTTATATTAGTTCACAAACTCTGGTGAAGCTTTAGGGTGGTGTCAGCTGGCCCCTGACTGAAACCTGTTTAACGGCTTGTGCAGATGGTGAATTACTGAGTAGTGTGGGATGTCTTCCAGTAGACGGTACCTCCAGGGTGAGCCCGCTCAGGCCCTACTGGTTTACAGCGGGGTGCTCAGAGTTCGTCCCAGGACTCAACCTCGGTCCCAGAGGTAAACTGGGAAAGGGACAGCCGCCTTGTCAGCGGCGGGAAAAAGACCTGGCTGGGGCCAGGCAAGTAAACAGCCAACCGAGCACCCCACGTTCAGGGTTTTGTCCATTTTCGTGACAAGTCACACAACGTCACGCGTGACAGTAACGGCATCCAGTCACACAACAACCATAATGATTATTTTTTTATCCAAATTGGTGTTCAAAAATATTGTATTCATCATTCAAATCAGCGATTGATGAGTTGGTTGGATTTAATCGATGATTGTTTGTGAGTTTGGTGTCATTTATGAAAAACCTAAATTTAGCGTCTCCGTTGCAGGAGTTTTGAAAAACCGAGGATTTACGTTTTTAGGTTTTTAGGTTTTTGAGAAACCGAGGATAAAAATTTAGCGTCTCCGTTGCAGGAGTTTTCAAAAACCGAGGATTTACGTTTTTAGGTTTTTAGGTTTTTGACGTCTCCGTTGCAGGAGTCATTGTTGAATCAGGTATGAATTCAGTGAAATTTTCAAAAGTGTTCCAAAAGCGGTAAATATCTAACTACTTTCTTGTTTAAGACCAGGGCCGTACCTAGGATCTTTTGTCTTTGGGGGCAAACTCCGCACACTCCTCAGGGAGGTGTCTCCCGCATACAGACAGGGTTTCTAGTTGGCAGTTTTTGTTTTCACCCCTACGCATAAAGTTGCCTTTAAGACCTTTAAAGAAAACAAGACACACTGAATTCACATTGAAGGGAGATTTTTTTCAGTCAATTAGTCGATTTTCTTGTGATTTCGGACCAATATAGCTACAAGAACTTAAACACTATGGTAGAAAAAAATTCAGTTTTCCTGGCGGGGGCAGCTGCCCCCGTTGCTCCCCCCCCCCCCCCCCCCCCCCGCTATGTACGGCCCTGAAGACGCCCGCAGCAGTTTTTCTGACCTGACCTATGATCAAAGACTATCTTTTTTATTGGTTTCCAAGCAACGCTGATGCGTAGCCCTCCACACCTTAATTGATGTCGAATATCTCGAAATCTAGAAAGACACTCTACAACGAAACTCAAGGGATCTGAACTACTAGAACAGTCAACTACTACAAGAGTCAATTCTTAAGGACTGATTTTGGTTATTACGGCATTTTTTGTCAATATCTCAATAAAGCATGCAACTTTCTCTTTTCTTTACAAAGATTTTTTTTCATAGTAAAACAATAGAAACATAGATCGTCCTTCTTAGCTGGCTACGATTTTAAGATATTTACGTTTGAAAACTGCTAAGATAAAGCACAGATCAGTCAAACAGCCCGTCATTTGCATTACTCGAAATATTTCAAAAGTCAATGTTCTTACAACTTTTTCTTAACAATGGTAAGCCGTTAGAGCAATAATCGTTTATTAATTTCTAGAAAGTTTTAGGCTTGAGAGAAATTTCTGGCCTGGTGTTGAGGATATGAAGGCCGAAACTAAGTTTTAGTCGCTATAGCGTAGTATGAAGGAAATCGAAGCTTGCCTTCTATAGATGCGAAATTTTTATTTAAAAAAGATTCACTCTCAGATCAGAAAAACTGTCGCCATCCTCCTTAAATTAGGTAATAATAATAATAATAATAATAATAATAATGATAATGATAATGATAATGACAATAATAATAATAATAATAATAATAATAATGATAATGATAATGATAATAATAATAATAATGATAATGATAATGATAATGACAATAATAATAATAATAATAATAATAATAATAATAATAATAATTTACCAATTTATATAGTGCGTATTTACATGTGCTGATCAATAGCGCTTTACAATCATATGTTTAAAAGAAAACGAAAATACATTACCGTGAGAATAAAATAAACTAAGTTACAAACTATAAAAAGACTTCTTAAAAAGGTGGGTTTTAAGTCGAAGTTTTAGGTCCTTGTATGATTTCTATATTCTGAGTCACAGATTACAGTTACATTCTTAGGGTCAAAACCTCAATTTGTCGAATGATTTTCTATCAATTCTCGTACAACTGACCTACCCACTATTCGAAAGCTTAACAAACAATATATGCTTGATTTTTTGGCGCTAAATATCTGTGGAAAAATATACGTGACCTGTCAGGCGTTGCTTAAAGACAATAATTTGGGATTTGTAAATTCAAACGTTTTCAACTTCACTGTGAAATTTTTGAACAACGATATTGGTTTGTTACAATGTTTTGTCCAAATACAAAATTAAGCTATCGACACCTGCCAAAGACAAGACTGAAACAAACTTTGCTCCATTTGCGGCCAAAGCAAGGTTAACGATATAATCAAGTTGGCACAGACAGCAGATTTTGGATTCGACGCCTTTATTACGGTCATTACTTTGCTTAAAGTATAAAATACAAGAAAAAATAAGCAGACGGAAACACAGTGGCGCGAAATTCTTCAGTAAATACCTTTAAATATGAAATAACTTGAATAACAGTCTTGGATAAGGACTTGAAATGATTGAGCTTAATTTAAAAACTTTAAGAAAAATAATGTCTGGCATGATTCGCTTCATTTGAATATAAAACTACCTATCCCCCGATATCCGTTGTTTGCCATATGATGAAAACTAGTCGAGTGTACCAAGCTGTTTTTAGTTAACATAATCAAGCCCAATTCGATCAGTCAGCCATTATTTTATGAAGACATTGGTCATCCGATATACCATTCTAAAGTTCTTACCTTTAAAGCATGTCCGTTCTCCTTTCCAGATTTCAGCTTCTCTTAGGTTCCGTCCTTCTGTTTCCCGTTTTCAATATTTACTCAATGACTTTCCTGCAAAAAAAATAACAAACTTAATGATTTGCAGCAAATGCTATATTATTGGAGAAGATAAACGGGCCAAAATATCAATCTTAACCAAGGATTAAAAGCTGAATTTGGAATTACAATCACCCGCAAATGCGGCGTAATATCACCCGAACCAGAAACAAAACCTGCAGGAAACTTTTGCTTTTGCCTCAAAATTTTGCGTGGTGATCTATCTTCTTCTTTTGTGTGCACGCAACATTCAGGTAGGTCACCGACTTAGTTTCTGCTAAAATGACTAAAATTTACAGGTCATTAATGTGGAGCTGAAAAGTTGCCATGGTAATCGCTATAAGGTCAGAACTATAATAACAATAATAATAATCTATAACAATAATCTTTATTTGTGCTTTTTTTTTTAATGTACATAGTTGATTCTTACAATCTTGTAGTGGTAATACATAGAATTAAATTAATTATTAGTTAAAATAATGCGCAAGCAAGGAAGCTAAATGAACCATTTGGTTATCTTTTTAGCTCCCTGGCTAATTTAGGTTCTAGATAGCAGGCAAAAAAGGCAAAAAAGAAAGAAAAAAATGAAAACGCAAAAGGAAGGAAGAACTTATTAAGAGCAACTCTCCAGGAAAGTGAAGCAAAGTTGGAAATGAAAAATTTTAACCCCTCTTCAATTTTTGTGTGTAGGTAGGTTACCTTGGGGGATAGACAAAAACAACCATATTTGGATCGGCAGATGTATCGTTGCCATGGTAACCGCACTATATGACGTCGGCCTTGGGACCATGTTTTGAGCAAAAGTTCCACTCTTAAAAAGTAAAAGTAAACGAGTCTGGTTCTCGGATGCATGTGAACCAATTCAAATGAAACTCATACAGATGGGAGAACCACTCTCCCAGTTTATAAAATTCGCCGTTACAATAATTTGGGTTTTATTAACAACAAGAAAATGCTCGTCCTACTATGTTCCCTGTCAGCCATTTAGACAAGCAGGAAAAACAAGCACAACGATATTCGTTATTTCTCCGAAAGTACTCTTTCCACATAAACCAAATTAGCAGCAGAGATGACATAGATATTGACGTTTCTAAATATCATAAAATCAATTTGGGGAAAACTATACTCTGGCCATGGGTGTTGAAGCCACCTGGGACAAATTGCAAAAAATTGCAAAATTGGTAATTTTGAGAGCTCTAGTATTTAGCTTAAACAGGCTTTAGAGAGAGAAAATCAGCTTCAAAAGTATCTTTTATCATCTTGTCTGCTACCTACATTTAGTAAATAAGGTTTTGGTCAACAAATTTGATGAAATATAAATTGATACAAAACCTACCTTGAGGGTTTTGGGAATTTCTTCAGGATGCTTTCCTCGCGTGGTTCTCTCCAGTATCTCTCCTTCGCACGTTCCGTCTTTTTGACCAAATCCAGCGCAGACTAACAGTTACTCCCATTGAATATCTATTTTGCTGTGTTTCAGACCAGGGATGATGATACAAGTAGCCCGCACACACTTGGCAAAGAATAGTTGACAAAGTCCAAAACATGGTCGTAATGGTTGCGATTTCTGCCATCGAGCTCCTAAATTCATCAATATTATTCAGCCAGGAAGTAAAGTAAATGTCTCGAGATCGATGTACAAAGCAAATGCATGCCTTTGAACAATCCAAAGCAACGTCATTGGCTAAAATCGAGTCAGATATTGCGATAGTCGACAAGCCAAGAATGGTAAATAAACTGAACGCACAGGCCGGAAGTCTGAGAAGCACGACTGCTGACCGGATGTAACACAATGTAATGGGATGTAACACCGGAGGTATGTGTAATGATATCCTCTTGTAATGGGGTTGTTTCTCAATGGCAATGGTGAAGAAAGCCAAAAAAAAAAAACAAAAAAAAACAGAATAACCGAATGAAAACAAAAACAAAGGAAATGAAGCTGAACCGAAGCTTGGGCGGAAAATTGAACGGATGA
Organism: Pavona decussata; assembly: GCF_977016875.1. Lineage (NCBI taxonomy): Eukaryota > Metazoa > Cnidaria > Anthozoa > Scleractinia > Agariciidae > Pavona > Pavona decussata. Next base: position 1,998,218 of record NW_028145517.1, on the reverse strand, counting down.
TCATAATAGCCACCCCCCCCCCCCCCCAAAAAAGATTGCTCTTTAGACTGTGAAAATGCAATTACAAATTGAGTTATGATAAACTATTCGTGACAAGGGAATGAGAAATTCGCGCGTGAAATCTTATAATTATTTACCTGCACGGCAAAGAATAAGATCCATTTCGTCGCTGATTTCATCACGGTTTATACTAAGTCCGTAGGCTTGTACAGGCTTGCACGTGCCTGGAAATATCCCTTTGACATTGACTGAGTTTCATATTGTTTCCACTGCACTCACAAACCGAAACGTCCCTTTTGAGATTTGAAAGAGACCAACTTTCTATTGTACCGACCAGGATATTTTCCTTCGCACGACGATATGCAAATTTCCCTTACAGTGTTTTTGATCGACGGCACAAATTTACGTCCGGTCACCCCTCCCCCACCGAAAAACACAACAGCAAAAAAATAAATAAATAAATAAACAGAAAGAATGCCAAAATTTGGGCAGGTATTAGGTCCTGAATGTGAAAATTTATCGGCTTGAAGAGGACTTATTTATTTCTGGAGGAGAGGTGGGTCAAAAATTCCAACTTCGTAACTTCTAATGTGTACGCTAATGCCCCAGATCAGCGACGTATCTTACATGCAGGCCATCCTTAACATGCAATAAGCAATGAATTAAAACAAACAAACAAACAAACACGGAAACCCAGGAAACATGGGCGGCTAATGTG